>NC_087273.1:875000-1185000 GCF_015220805.1 Pogoniulus pusillus
GGCAGAATGGGGGCAGCTCCGGCCTGGGGCGGCAGGTGAGGCCCGGCGGCGTGGGGGCGGGGGAGCGGCTGCGCGGCGCTGCGCGGCCGCGGCCGCGGCGGCTGCGGCTTTAAGCAGCTGCGTTTTGCAGCCTGTGTCGCAGCAACTTTGTATCAGTCATGTCGCCCGGCGGTGAGTGACAGCGCCTCGCAGCCAATGGGGTGGCGGCTTGGCCCCGGCCGCGCGGCGCTCCGCGTCCCGCCAGCCAACCGGGGCGGGCGGCGGCCGGGACGTAAACTTGAACTTTATCTGGGCATGTGACATGTTAAAGGACTTGGCACCTTTTCCGTCCCCTCCCCGCGCCCTGACACCGCGCGGCGCGCCCGCAGCTCGCCGCGGGCGGCCGGGGCAGGGCAGGCTGCGCGCCTCTGGGGAGGGGGCAGGGGTGGGCCATCACCGCCCCTCCTCACCGCTCCGCGCAGCTCCTCACCGCTCCGCACCGGCGGGCACTTGGGGACGAGCCCCACCGCAACAGGTATCTGGGGGGTGGGGAGCGGATCGCCTATCTCTCCCCTGACCAGCACCCGAGGAGGTGGGCAGCCGGGAAGGGGGTAGGGATGGATCCTTCTCAGTGCCCTCTGTTTGTACGGTGATAAACCAGAGACTCTCCGCCCTGGGGAGCGAAGTTTACGCGGAAATATAGCGCTTTTTGCATCGCCGGAGATGGGGGGAGGCGCGGCCGAAAGCGGGTTTGGGCTTTCAGGATCGTGACCCACCTCCGACACGACACTCGGCCTCGACCGGGGAGGGACCTCCATGGCTCCACAGGGTTCCCCCACGCGTGACAGGCCGGGTTGTAGGTGCGGGAAGGCGGGGTTGAGGGGGGAAGGGTGTGTTTGGGATTAAGGGGCGCAAAGCGGTGCCTTCTGCCTGGGAGCTGCGGTGATGCTCCATATCGCGTAGGGCAGGCAGGGGAGTCCACCTGCCAGCTGCTGCGCGGTGGGTAACAACGCGTGTGTGTGCGAGGATGGAGGGACCAGACCCCCCAGACACTGACGGCGGACGGCACCGCGCTTCGGGTGGGAGGGCGGCGGTGCCGGGGGTGGTGGTAACTCTGCTGCCAGCCCCGGCAGCTGACCTTACCCTGCTGCCCACCGACCTTCCCCTGCTGCCCGCCGACCTGCCTGCTTCTTCGTTCCAACCATACCCCTGCCCCCAGGCGACTTGCCTCTTTTGCCAGCCGTGTCCCTGCTGCCTGCTTCTACTGCCCTTCTGCCACCAGCCGACTTGCCTCTTGCCAACCGTGCCCCTGCTGCCTGCCTCTACTGCTCTTCTGCCACCAGCCGACCTCCCTCTGTTGCCCGACGACCCACCTCTGCTGCCAGCCGTGCCCCCACTGCTAGCCATGCCCTTGCCACCAGCCGACCTGCCTCTTCTACCAGTCATGCCCCTGCTGCCCACCGACCTGCCTTTGCTGCCAGCTGTGTCCCTGCCACCAGCTGACCTGACCCCGCTGCCAGCCCTGCTCCTGCCCCCAGCCAACTTGCCCCTTCTCACAGCCATACCATTGCTGCCAGCTGACCCCCTGCTGTCATTCATGCCCCCACTGCCCCTGCAGAAAAGGAGAGGTAAATCCCAGCCCCTCTTTGCCGGTGCAGCTCCAGTCTCCAGGGCAGTTTCCCGTCGGTGCAGCGGTTCGCAGGCAGTGAAACTTAAGGGCTGTTTGTTTGCCAACCCCGCAAAAGCAGAAAGCGGGTGGGCACCTGAGCCATGGGCTTAGTTTTATGAACCTGGATTTACCTCTGGCTCTCCCGTCTCTAGGTGACCTTTTGGTTGCAGGGATACCAGGTACCACTTTATTTTTTTATTGTTTTTGTTCGGCTGTTGCTGTGGAACTGCTTTCATGCCTGGCTGATCAGAGGCTGCCACTGCGGACGGCTCTGTTTGTTGATATGTTTGGGGGTGAAATACACAGCTTGCAGCGTCCCAGTACTCGGTGGGGAGAGTGGGGAGGAGTGTCTGGAAGAAGTGCTGAGCTTGTGATAGAAGCTTCCTTCTGCACCATGTCGGATGTGGACCATCAGCGGGTGGTCTCGGTACCGATAAATAAGACAGTTCGGCTTCTGTTGTGGTCTGTGGATGTTTTAGCCCAAATCCCCTTAGTGGAAGTTAGTCAAAGGGGATGTCTGCTGAAGATGAAGCATGGATATCCTGCACCCTCATCAACTTCTAATAAGTTCAACTTAGAGGAACAGTCCCAAACCCTTCTGCTGTCAGCAGCGTATGAGGTGGTTATTCCCTTCCAGTATCCACCGAGGCACTCGGAACTGACAGAAACCAGCGCTCATTTCCCCCTCCCCCCCCCCCCGAAAAAGAACCCCTAACAAACCCTCTCTGCTCCTGCATTCATACTAATTTATATCTGTCATTTTAAACCCAGCTTGTATCAGGCTACAAATAATCTCTCTGCTGTTTTTTGATCCTCCCGGATATATTTACCAGACAGTGCCCCTCTCCCTCTCTCTCTCTCTCTCTCTCTCTCTCTCTCTAAGTGCAGGACCAGGGCATTTTCAATTCTTTATTTATTTTTCCCTTTTGTGTGACCCAGATTTTTGCTTGCTGAAGTTTTTAAAGCCTGCCTGCCTATTGATTGTATGTAAAGTTTGAGATTTACTGCTGTGGAACGGGTCGCTGCAGCAGCCTGGCGTTAGGGCCTCCACCTGGGACTGTTGCTGGCACGCAGGGTTCAGATCCTCTGACATCCTCACCTGCAGGCCTTAACTCAGTGGCCTGTTTTTAAAGAAGCGCCGGTCACTCGCAGTTTGCAGTCCATTTCTCTGTGCATTAGGCTTGCTCAGCACCTAGGTGAGGGGCAGGTGATTATCTGGGAGTGGCTTTGGGGGAAAGCAGGCACTTCTGGCTGAAAATGTTTAGGCCATAGGAATGTGATTTGTTCCAGTGAAATCTCTGCTTGAGGGGAATGTGCTTAGGGCTATGGTTCTAAATAAGGGCAAAGAAGTATTTGAATCATTCATTGTAAGTTTGTTCTGGTATGTTTGGGCTCTTTATTTTTAATTTTTTTGGATGAAAGTAGTGTTTTTTAACCTGTGTTAAGTGAAGGGATTAATACTAAATAAATGAGTATGTTCTACAAGGAAAAGAAAATTTGCACAATATTGGTGTTGTAACTGTTGGTGCTTGAATTTCAACAGTTCTAATGATACTGGGAGCCCATTCCTTTTAAATTGGTGTTCATAGAATCACCTGGTTGGAGAAGACCCTAAGATCTACCCATAACCTACCACCTCCCTGTTGCTTCTGTCTGGTTTTTCAGGAGCAAGGAGGCTGGGTCATGCCTTTTGCTGACTGCCTCAAGAGAGTAGCGTGTGAGTCGGGAGGGAGTTTTTTGGGTCTGTTTCAGAACAAGGTTTCCTTCTCCTTTGTGTATTGTTTATGCTGGTTACCACAGGGCTTTGCAAAGTGAGGCATCCATCTAACAGCCACACAGCCCTGCCTAATTGTGTCCCCTTCCTTCTGCAGCAGGAATGGTTCCCATTCAACTTCTGCACTGATTCTGTCCCCACTCAGCTCTTCCTTTTTGTCTCCTTGGGTGGCTGTAAAAGCAGGCTGTATAGATGTGAAGGGGTAAGTCAGCTCCTGGCCCCTCAGAACTACTGCTGCCTTCTGAGGTATCCTGTGTTGCTCTGGAGGATGGTGAAGAGCTCACTCAGTGAAGCAGCCTCCCTCTGTGCTGTTCCCGTAGTGTGGCAATGGGAGGTCTTTGGAGGAGTGGAGCTGTGACGAGCGATTTCCACAGGGCTTATGTCCTGCCCACCACTGATGTGTCCTCTTTTCAAGACCTTTTTGGTTCCCCTCCTTCCTTGCTACCCCACTCCCTTCTTCCCTTCAGGCCCCTGGGTGAGGGGCAGCCCACGGTGCTGCTGGCATGGGCCACGGGGCTGTGGCCAGCGAGAGTGGGCGTTTGTTGTGCTGCCGTTGCTGAGCCCGTTCCTTTCGGGGCAGGGCGGGGAGCAGTAACTTGGGTCTTCTCTAGCTGCTGAGCCGTTCTCTCTCAGAACCTGCGGGGCTGTCATGTCCATGAGACCTTTTCCCTCACTTTGATTGAAATTGGACAAATGGTTGAGAGATGATGGATGGGACAGGGAAACGGGACTGGCAGGCAGGCAGAGAGGATAGACAGAGTGAGCGGATAGGCCTTGTTTCCTTAGGAAACTGAGACATTTCCTTTGGAAGTCACTCTCCTGTCACTTATTAACTTTACTTTTTTGTATATGTCTTTGCTAGTTATGGAGACAAAAGGATACCACAGCTACCCAGAAGGCTTAGATATGGAGAGACGGTGGGGTCAAGTTTCTCAGTCTGTGGAGTATTCTTCCATAGGTGCTGGAGAGCAGGCTGATGACAGTAACTATATGGAGGTCGTGAACGTAGGCTGTGCTGCCAGCGCTTTCACGAACAGCAACGCTCAAGGAAACAGCAAAGAAAAACCTGAGCTTCTCTCCTGCCTGCAGCAAGACAGCACTCAGCCTGGCCTTCTGCCCTCTGACATCAAAACCGAGACCGAGTCGAAGGAGCTGTCGGCCACGGTGGCAGAGTCCATGGGTTTATACATGGATTCCATACGAGATGCCGATTACCCCTACGACCAGCAGAACCAGGGGAGCCCGGGAAAGATCTACCAGAACGTGGAGCAGCTGGTGAAGCTCTACAAGGAGAATGGCCACTGCTCTTCTCCCCTCCATGGTGCCAGCAGACCCTTGAGATCTTTGATGTCAGACTCTGGGAGCGCTGTGAACGGCGGTGCCATGCACGCTGTCGTCAAAAGCCCTATCGTGTGTCAAGAGAAGAGCCCGCCGGGCTGCAGCCCCCAGAACGTGGCTTCCTCCGTCTGCAGTCCTGCAGGAGTTAACTCTGTGTCCTCAACTACTGCTAGCTTTGGGAGCTTCGCCGTGCACAGCCCCATCAGCCAGGGAACCCCTTTGTCGTGCTCACCCAGCATTGACAACCGGGGCTCTATGCTGCACAGTCCCGTGCACGTTAGCAATGTGGGCTCTCCACTTTCTAGCCCTATCAGTAGCATGAAGTCACCAATTTCCAGCCCTCCCAGTCACTGCAGCGTGAAATCTCCCGTCTCCAGTCCCAGTAATATCACTATGCGGTCTTCTGTCTCCAGTCCTGCAAACCTGAACTCCAGGAGCTCCATTGCCAGCCCTTCCAATGCCAACAACAGGTCCACTCGTTCTAGTCCGGCAGTCAGCACTGTGGGATCATCTATCTGTAGCCCTGCAAACAACTCCCTAGGATTCCCAGCTGCCGGCACGCCGGCGGGACCCAGCAGAAGCCAAGATACCGTTCCCAGTCCAGAAACAAAAGACAAGGGTGCTCAAGAACTGACATTTCCTAAGATGGAGGAGATAGAGAATGCCATCTCCAACAACAGCCAGATGACCCTCGTTCAGTTCATCAAACCCGAGCCCGATGGTTCGTTCGGCAGCGCCTGCATTGGCGACAGCAGCAAAATCAGCTCCGACTCCCCCTTTTCGGTACCAGTGAAGCAAGAGTCTGCCAAGCATCCTTGTTCTGGTGCCCCTTTTAAAGGGAATCAAACAGTAAACCCTTTCCCATTTACAGACGGCTCCTATTTTTCTTTCATGGATGACAAAGACTATTACTCACTTTCTGGGATTTTAGGACCACCTGTTTCTTCGTTTGACGGAGGTTGCGAAGGTAGCGGTTTTCCGAACCCAAGCTTGCGTGTGGGAATTAAGCAGGAGCCTGAGGATGGCAGCTACTACCAAGAAAGCAGCATCCCATCCTCTGCCATTGTGGGTGTAAATTCAGGTGGACAGTCCTTTCACTACAGGATCGGTGCCCAGGGCACGATATCTTTGTCGCGGCCGGTTGCTCGGGAGCAGGCGTTCCAGCACCTGAGCTCTTTCCCTCCCGTCAGCACGCTAGTGGAGACCTGGAAGTCACATTCGGAGTTGGCATCCAGAAGAAGTGATGGGTATCCAGTTCTAGAGTACATTCCAGAAAACGTGTCCAGGTGAGCAGGCAAACTACTTTTTTTCCTTGTTTTGGTTTTGATTTATGGTTCCCTTGCACCAAACAAGCAAGGTCTGAATTAGAATGGGGAGCGGGGCAGTGTTTCTCCAGCTGGTGCCTGATTCTTTCTTTGCATTTCAATTCCTACAAATTAGATTTGCTGGTTCCTTGCTGCGTTTTACTCTGCCTTTAATAAAAACAAAGTGCTGGCTTTAATATTTAAACAGAATGTATTATATTCTGTTGTTATTAGAGCCGAAAGTGTAGCTTTCCTCTATGTTTATGAGCTCTTACTACTATAAATGCTGTTTTTCCCATAATGAAAGCTTAGTGAAACTGCTCTCGTGTGTCCTATAATGGTTATTCTTTCTGAGCTGCTCCTCGGATGTGCTGTACCTCAGTGGAAATGTTGAGATGAGGGTGAGGAAACCCTAGTGCTGGTTTGTGTAAAGTTAGGTGCTTTGAAGTTTGCTCCAGCCTTGAACTGGTTAAGTTTTCTAACCAAACCTTCCCAGCCCGTGGCAACATATTATTGCTGTATTTTAACTGCAGGAACATTTGGTTTGTATATATAGAAAAATGCCTCCAGAAGGAGGAGGGCTGCTAGAACTTGATGCGTTGGAAAGGGATAAACTGATCCCCTCACTTCTGGTGGAAGAGAAACACATGCGAGTGTTGTTGGAGCCTTTGTTTCTTGGCTGATGGGTGGAGGCACCCGGATCTGCAGCAGAGGTGTTCCTGGAGCTCATGAAGGACCTCCGCTTGCACAGACTCATTTTGTGGTCAATATCAGGAGTTGCCAAGGGCATCTGACAGCAGGACTGAGTTAGAATAGTTGTGTAGCCTCTTCTTAGGTCAGACAGGCTCAACGTGGCTCAGCAGAGTAGGAACAGAACCTGAGTTTACCTTCCCCAAGCCTTCTTCTCAGCAGGAGATACTCTGAGTGGGATGCCTGCCCTGCTCCTGGAGTAGGGATGTGTAGTGGTTTCCCTGCCTGTGCATGCAAACGCTTCCTGAAAAAGCAGTGAGAAACACACTGCTTGCAATAATGGTGCTTTGGAGGAGGCAAGCAGCCACGCTGCCCAGCAGGGAGAAAAGGACTTGAATTACTCCCCTCTTGTTCAGTGCTTTGAAACCAGAGCGGGCTACATTTACGTTGGGCATCAGGAAGAAGTTCTTCACTATGAGGGTGGTAGAGTGCTGGAACAAGTTGCCTAGGGGAGGTGGTGGAGGTCCCATCCCTGGAGACATTCAAGGTTAGGCTTGGTGGGGCCCTGAGCAGCCAGATCTAGTTGGGGATGTCCCTGCTTGCAGCAGGGAGGTTGGACCAGAGGACCTTTAGAGGTCTCTTCCAACCCAGTGCTTTCTCAGATCTGTTCAACATCTCTCCAGTCTCCTTACCATTTCGTAAGCCATATTTAACTTTTTCTTTGGGCATTTCAAATACAGTCTCTAAAGAATCCATTTTTAAATAGAACTTTCTCAACTTGCAAGAGCTTTATTCCACCTTCATGCTGAGCTTTGCATGTAGCTGGGTGTTTGCCGTCACCCAAGCTTGGCTTAAATATGCTTTCTTGGACCAAGGAAGACAAAGTTACCATGTTCTAGTTATTTTACCTGATAATAATTCATAAATTGCTGTATGTAGTGAGAAAGGTTCTCCAGGAGGCTGGTGGCACGTCTGAAAATTGAGACCAAATATTTTACTGCCCTGGTTGTTGAGCACTGTTACTTGGGCAAGTACCTGCTGCCAGCTGTGAGAGCTCTTGGGTGATTAGGTGCTGCTTGTGCGGAGTCAAGGTTGGCATCCACGGCAGGCACAGTAAGCAAGGAGATGCTGGTAGGAACATGGTTGTCATCAGCAGTATGTTTTGAGTGACACTTTTTCTCATAAGGCATTGGTAGGAGTCTTCTGGTCTGACTTTATTCCATGGTGGCTCTGCTTGTCTATTTACCTCTAGACCAATAAATGGATAGTCTGTGTCATCAGGCTTGGTGATGGCACAGATGTGGTAGCTTTCTCTTTGTTCTCCAAGCTGATACCTCAGCAGGATATGCAGCTGAGCGTAGCTGGTACTTTGCAGGATTGAAATCCATAAGGCTGGGGTGCTCAGAGCTGGTACTGCCTGTGAGGATTTCTGTTCAGGTGATGGAGATCTGTGGGGTTGCCACACCTGAGGCATCCTGGTCTGTAGTTGAAGTCGGGACATGTGTCATCGCCTCAGATCTCTGAACTCAGACCCATTATTTAACTAAATGTTGGTCTTCACCTGCTTGGCACTGGCCTGATGCTTACAGGTCTTAAGGTAAATTGAAGTAGAGGTCAGTGTAGCATTTGGGATTTGGAGGCACAGGTGCCTGTTTAGACATCTGTCTGCTGGCAAGGCAGGTCGTAAAGACTTAACATACGATGTCAGACTTGTAAAAGCTCACTCCTGCTAATGAACCTCAAATTGATCTTTTATTTTCCATGCCACATTACAGCTAAAAGAGAGGAAATCACTTACAAGCTGGTTCATGCTGCAGAGCCTTGTAACCAAACACACATGGTTCAAAAGCATGTCAGAGCCAGCATCCCCAAGTGGCTTTCAGCTGCCCCATGTCACCACAGGATGGGAGCCACAAAGTCTTTCTTCTTTCATCTCAATAGAAAGCAGCAACTCTGCCCTCCAGATCCAAACCAGATAACACCCAGTCAGGGTTTTTTTTCATCAAGTGTCAACCAAGAAAAGCAAAACATCTTACAAACTTCTACAGAGATCATTAACCCTTTGAAGTCTGCAGTGTTGTAGAGTTTCTGCTGTTGCAACTCTTCTGTCTTTTCTTTTCAGGTATATTAGCCTGCAATGTAAATTTCCGTAGGCAAAGGCTCAGATGAAGGGGAGAAGCAGTCCACGTGTCTCTCTATCTTCTTTTGGCAGCAGCATCTTCTGAACCTTGCCTTTGTACCCTCTTGAGACTGCTCTGGCTTGCCGCCTACGTGCCGTGAAGGAGTGGTGGCCGGGGCTGACGAAGCCTTCACGCTGCACATGAACCTGTTCAGAATATTACTGTTAAAAAGATACTAACTAATGCTCCTAAGGTATCACTTTGCCTAACGATTGCTGATAGTGCCCAGTAAATACGGGTCAGGGGTTTTAAATGCCTTGTTGCCATATGGGCTTTTTCTCTTTTCTCCTTCAGTTACTTCCATTTGGTGTCCACAGTTAAGCTTCTTTTTTAATTAGCTGGTGGTAACTTTCTTTGTAAGATTGCAACTTGGGGTGCTCAGGGAGTAAGAGCTTCTAAGCAAAACCAAGCTCCTTCATTCCATTTTAAGGGCTTTTCTTCTGCTAATGTGCATGCCGAACGTGTCTTTGTCTTTGAAAGAGTTTTACATACTGTGTTTTTAATAGAGGGTGAATCATACCTGTCTGTCTGCCTGTTTAGAGCTCCCCTGCATGAATGACATTTCTAAGAAATAATGGGTTTGAAGTTAAATAATAGCAAAGTGGGCTTGAACAAGAAAGTAGATGTGATTGTGTGATGTTGTGGATGAAAACCTGCAGTAAGAATCCAGAGAAGGCTTCACTTGGAGGCGGTTGCTCACCTGAGTCAGGTCCCAGCCTGGGCCTCAGGGTCATGCCAATGATGCAGTTTCCAGAATGGCCTAGGAAAATGCCATGGTTGCCTGAAACAACAGTAAGGATTGAGGATGACCTTTCTGCTGTGTGAGCTCTTGCCTAAAGCTTCTGCAAATGTACCTTCTCCCTCTGGTTACCCTATTAACCCCTGTGTGTGCACATACGCAGCCACAGTGGGAAGCCAGGCTTCTTCCTGGCAGTCCCCTTGGCATCATCCAGTGTGGGATGAGTTCACCGACTTTGATGTGTTGTTATTAATTTTTTCTATTATCTTAACATCTATTGTATTGCTTATCAGTAATTTTGTTTTAGTTGTCAGAGACAAGGAGATTTCTCTTGCAAACAGTTTGGTATTTTAACATCTACTGTGCGCCTGTTGGAAGGACTTGAGGGACTCTCACTGACTTCCTCGGGCGTATGGTCAGCTCTTTGGTCAAACATAGGCAGTGTTTAGGAGCTTACAGCTGTCTGTCTGAGCCATTCATGTGCATCAGCCTCTTTTCCCCCACAAATTTTTACTTTTAGCATTCCCCCCTCCCAGCTCTCCCACCCGAGCTGGCCTGAAGCAGAAGAGCAACGCAACAACTGGGTCTTTGTTTACTTGTAACCTTTAGTGCCTCGGATCGGTGATTCAGCTCAAAAGCTGATTTCAGGCTACTGCAAGGATTTTTGTAAATACTTTGATGTTAAATATTATCTAGAATTGTCACTTATCAGAATTACACCTTCCAGAGAGATAAAGGCCTGGTAAATATTATTGTTTAAATTTATGAATGGCCTTGACCTCTGTTTGCTGATATGCTCCGTAAGAAAAAAGACCATGGGCCAGGCTGTTAGAGAGTTCTCTGTGCTTGGTAGGACTGGTTTCTTCTTTAGCTTCCCAAAGATTTACTGTGCAAACTTTTCTGGCCAGCAGTTCTTTCCCATCATAGGCTGCGGACTTTAAACCTGTGGTGTGCTTCTTTTTGGTCTGAGAAGTTCTCCATGGTTGTGGAAGTTGTTGTATGACATTGTGTCATTTTTAAGAGCTTTGGGTATAACCCTGATGTAACTGGGGGCTCTCCATGCATATGTCTAAAGGAGTTAGGAGTCTGTATTAAGATGTCAGAGCAGGATGTGATCAGGATGTCTCCTTAGTGTAGCAACATTGGTTTGCTGGCCTTGTGCTTGCTACAGCTTACTTTGTAGTTAGGGTGGTGAGGGTGTTCCTTTTTTGGTTTGGGACTGCTGGTGATTTGCCCTTAAAATGGTCCACATCAATTCACTCAATGGATAGATGGAACTGATGATCACAGAACCAACCAGGTTGGAAGAGACCTCCAAGATCATCCAGTCCAAAAGGTCTTTTCCAGCTGAAGCAATTCTGTGATTCTACAAGTTCTGCGCTGTGGCAGGGAGAAGTCATGCTGCTGGAAAACTGTGTTCCATAAACAGGTAGATCCTCCAGATGTGAGGAAATCAGAGTTCTGTGGTCAGTCCATGCGTCAGTGTCTGGGGTTGGGTGTTGCTTTTCTCCTGTATTGCTGAAACAACTCTTTATTGCCGATGGATGGTGCTGAGCGTTGCGGTGGTTGGCTGCTGGAAGTCATTTTACCATAGTTTATTCTGATAGCAGTTAATAATTATTTCCTAGTGTTTATATCATGCTTGGTGATGCCCAATCTCACTCTGCTGTTTTATTTTTATGGTTTTATGTGAAAGGGGAGGGTGAGATCAGAGAATGCTTTGGGTTGGAAGGAACTTTCAAGATCACCCAGTTCTAGCCTCCCTGCTATGGGCAGGGAAACCTTCCCCTAGCCTGGGTTGCTCAAGGCCCCGTCCGACCTGGCTTTGAATTCTTCCAGGGAAGAGGTTACCCAGGGAGACACAACCTCCATGGGCACCCTGTGCCCGTGTCTCACCACCCTCACTGTCAAGAATGTCTTCCTAATATCCAGTCTAAATCTCCTTTTTTTCCCAGCTGTTTTGCACAGATTTTAGTAAGCAGGGGGAATTTTGTTTATCCATATTCCAGCAACATGGATTTGTCCATTTTCATGAGGACTGGAAGGCTTGGATGTGTAAAATAATGTACTGTGTTAAAGTGTTCCTGTCCTGGTTTCAGAGAATCATAGAGTTGTTTGGGTTGGAAAAGATCCAAAAGATCATCAGGTCCAGATGTTCACCTGACATCACCATGGCCATTTAACCATGCCCCAGAGTGCCATGTCCACACTTTTCAAACACCAAACCATCCCAGTTTATGGGATACGTGTTGCAGTTAGGCAGGTAGGAGTGCCCAGGGATTGCTGCACTACTCCTGTAGTACTCCTGCTGTTGTCTGCAGAGGGAGTAGATTGTTAAATTGTCCTTACTTGGCCAGCACTTAGCATTGATGGAACTCAAACCACCTGAGGAGTGCTCTGCCCAGCTGAATCAGTTTCGTGGCTGAGTATTGGTGCTCTGCTGACCCCAGACTTGAGCTGTGGCTGCTTTTGGGTGGTGTTTGTAGCTGAATACACATTATTTGCTGTGCAGAATGCACTGTTGGGCCATGGGTTCTCTGGTCTCACTCTGCTCTTTGCCCTTTGTTTGAGTGTGTTGTATGTGGAAGCCATGATGGGTTCCTGATCATATTGCTCTGAAGTTTAAAAACCAAGAGGTCAGTGCAGCTTGGTGAGCAGAGTGCTGTGGCACAGACATGAGAACAAACTGAAGGGACAGGAAAGGAGGCTGTGAAGTATGCTAAGTGCATGTCTCTGCTGAAAGAGAGTATGTTGTTGAGCCCTAGTCTCAGAGAATCATAGGATGGGTTGGGTTGGAAGGGACCTTTAAAGGGACTCTTTAAAGGACCTGTTCCAGCCCTCTGCAATGAACAGGCACATCTTTAACTAGATCCCATTGCTCATTTGGTGCTTGTATTTTCAGGGCATGTTTTTAAAAGGCAGTTTCTGGTTTCAAAGTGTACTTATTGAGACTTTGAACAGAGCTGTGGGAGATGGAGTTAATAATGGGCTGATTTCAACCAAAACTTCTTGGGAGAGCAGTGGGCTGCTGTGATTTCACATTGAAGCTTCCAGAGGTCAGAAAATAGCACAGTTCTGGATGAATGTAAAGCCATAACTTGTTCTCTGGCAAATGTGTTTTAAAATGTGGCTGTGGAAGAGTGATTAAAATGGTCCAACAAGGAAACAAAAAAGGGTGTGAAAAACAGGTATTAAATACATCTAAGTTTAGTACTTTTAGTGGTTTGCACATGCAGCTGCTTGCTACACAGTGCTTGCTGTTCAGCATATGAATTACTTCTGCTGCAGTCTCCTCTGAAAGATCCATGGGGAAAAAAATGAGGAGTACTTCCATTGTGCACAGTTGTCCAAGTCCTTGCAGCATTCCTGGGCACATTTGAGTGCACCCTAAATAGACCATGGCATGGCTTGACTGCTTGCTGCCTTGCTAATGCAGCCTGATAGAAGGTCACTCTCTCTTGGGTCCTCACCAAAACTCTCTCCTGCTGGAAACATGCTGGGTTTGCTGCTGAAGGAGACAGGTTCACCTTGGAAAGAGGCAAGCTTCTTTGATTCAGGCTACAGGGGAGAACAAGGGGACAGAGTCTCAAGTTGTGCCAAGGGAGGTATAGGCTTGATATTAGGAGGAAGTTGTTGTTAGAGAGAGTGACTGGCATTGGAATGGGCTGCCCAGGGAGGTGGTGGAGTTGCTGTCCCTGGAGGTGTTCAAACAAAGCCTGGATGAGGCATTTATTGTCATGGTCTGGTTGATTGGCTAGGGCTGGGTGCTAGGTTGGACTGGATGAGCTTGGAGGTCTCTTCCAACCTGGTTGATTCTATGATTCTGTGATTACAGGTGAGGAAGGCCCTGTTTGTCCATGGCAGTGGTTCCCAACACAGCCTGCTCCAGTGGCACTGCTGGTAGGAGCAGTGAGAGTGGCTCAGCTCCAGGCTGGCCTGTGTGTGAGTGGGGGGAGGCTCATGCAGAGTCCCTTCTGCACGAGCATCCATAGCCATATCAATCTTCTTGTTCAGGAAGCCCAGAGTTCTACAGAGCCTTCAGAGCTGATGTACTTCCAGGACAAAGTTTTCAGATAGACTCTTTGAATGAGAACCTGACTTTGCTTGGGCTTGGTTTTGCAGCTGAGGGGTATTAAGGTGATTCCCCAGGGCTGCTGAAGGGATGTGGTCTGATGGTTGCTTGTCTCTGTTGTGCCAAAATCAGTGCTAAGGATTTAAAGCATCCCTCCCCCAAGAAAACTCCCAAAGCAGCCACAGATATCCAAAATCATGCTGTGGGTGGCTGTGGATTCCTAAAAGGTTGTGCCTGTTCAGAGAGTGAAGGGACATTTTTGCACCGTTTCTTTACCGAGTTGTGTTGTAGCAGAAGTTCCCACACTGGTGGTGGCTCACAAGGAAATAACTTTTGCATGTTATTTCTTTATCTTAGACTGTGAATTAAGCTCTTGCCTTTACATCAACGTGCTGTCAGCTGCTTGCTAAATTAAATTCCTGTAAGGCTGCAATCTGTGTGTTTGCTTTGGGAAGAAATTGGTAGTTTAAATTTCATATTCAGAGGTGGGGTAGCTTAGGGTTATTATATAAAGGTGTTCCTTTAAAGAAGAATGATTGGGAAAAAGTAAACTTTGGTTGGAACATCTGAGCAGAAAGAGACCCAAGTATTTGTGGATAATACATAAAATGGCTCCTAGGAAGCCCTACGCTCTCCTAAGATGCATGGGTACACACTGCTGATTGTGGTTAGTGATAATTAATAATAGATCAAAGAGTTACAGCCCTGAGGTTAAAAAGCAAATCTCAGACTAATTGCTGAATGTTTCTGACAATTTTTGTATCACTTGACTCGTTTCCATTCCCTCTTCTGAACAATACTTTGTGCTTGCGACTGGAGAAATCACTTTTTGGAGTGAATTTTGAGGCTGAACCTCAGCCTGAACACACAAATCTTTGCTGCTTTTTCTCTTTCCCTGTCTGCTGCTGAGAGGTCCTATCTGGAGTTTCTAAAAGTGGTGGCTTTATAAAGAGCTCCTCAGCAATTTGGCTTCTGGAAAGAAGACATTAAAAAATCTGCCATCTTCAGTCATAGGTTTTGTTTTGCTTCTTTTGGACTTGGGAGAGTATCTTCCTTTTTTTTTTTTTTTTTTTTTTTTTTGGTGTCTGTGTGACTCTGGAATCAAAGAATGAAAGGGGTTGGAAGGGACCTCTGGAGATCATTCAGTCCACCCCCATTTCAGACCATTTCAGATTATTATTCAATCTTAAGTCTACCAAAGGAAGATGTAATTCAGAGGTTTATTTTGGCCAGTGCAATCTGTCAGCACTCTGAGAGTTTTTGCATCCCAGGGCAGAGTTGGGCAGTGAGTAGCTACGTTAGTCCTGACTAAGGTTTTTGTCTGGCCCAGCTGCTCAGCTCTAGGCTCTTGCTAGCAGTTCTGGCCATCGTTTGGTGAAGGCTGTGGAGTGCTAACGTGATGTGCAAAGCCTGTTTCTAGTTTCACAGAATGGGCTGAGTTGGAAGGGACCTTAAAGATCATCCAGTCCCAACCACCCTGCCATGGGTATAGGGACACCTGGCCCAGGTCGCTCAAGGCCACTTGAGCACCTCTTGGGAGGGGACATCCACTGCCTCCCTGGGTAGCCTCTTCCAGTGTCTCAGCACCCTCACTGGCAAGAATTTCTTCTAGTCTCCAATCTAAATCTGCCCTCCTTAAGCTTCGATCCCTTCCCGCCGGTCTCACAAACCCTCATAAAAAGTCTCTCCCCAGCTCTCGTGTAGCCCCTTCAGGTACTAGAAGGCCACTCTTAGGTCTCCCTGGCGCCTTCTCTTCTCCAGGCTGAACAAGCCCAAGTCTCAACCTGTCCCCGTGGGAGGTGCTTCAGCCCTGTGATCATCTTCATCCCCTCTGCTCGTCCGCTCTCCTGGTGCTGCCCTGGGGAGCTGGGCCGGAGGGCGCACGGGAGCGGTCCCCGGCTCGGCTCGGCGGCCCCGAGGAGACCGGCGCACTGCCTGCGGATGCTTTCCATCGATGCCTTGCTTCTCGGTGGCAGACTGCGGCTACGAGGCAAGGGGCAGCTGCCGCCCGTGCCCCTGCCTCGCCGCCGCCGCTTGCGCAAGGTGCCCGTGTGGCTGCGTCACCGCCGTGCCACCGCCGTGTCCCCGCCGAGACCTGTGCTCTGCCGGCCCGTTGCAAGCCCGCTTGCGCAACCGGCCAGCCGCCGTTTGCCCTGGCAACACCTCACCTTGAGAAAATCAATCCCGCCTGTGTCTTAGCTCCGCTAGCTCTGCTGCGGGGAAGGGAGCGGGGAGGGCGCGACTCGCAGGTGGCTTCCTGCGTTCCCCAGCCCGCACTGCCGAAGCAAGGCTGGGGCTGGGACCTGGTCTCCTGCTCCGGCTTCGTGTCACCGCCCTCGGACTGCTAGCAGGAAGAGGACTGTTTCTGGAAGCCTGCCTTAAGGTCAAGGCATCGAGACAGCAACCTTTATTTTGCTCTCAGAAGGCTCCAAGTTCCGATAGGAGCTGCTCCAAAAGGTCGGGAGCTGGCTCTGAGCACTGCCGAGGGCTTGTTTCTAGAAACCTGTCAGGCACTTGAGTGGTTTTGAAGCCTGGAGTGCCAGGGACCTTGCAAATGAAGGTGGGTGGGAAATTCGCACTGTTTCCAGGCAGACTATCTGAGCTGTCAGCTTCATTATTTTAAACTAAATTAAATTTGTGCTAGAGAGTGCAGTATGGTAGGAGCAGCTAGAGAGCTCTTCCTCTAATGGTAGCTTCAGATCTCTCCTCGTAGATCTGGATTCTTTAACTCCCAAACTCATTTGGGTGAATTGGGAAAAAAATCCAGTAAAAACCGTTCAGAGATGTTGGTGCTGGGATAGGTGAGACCTTTCAAGAGAAATGAAAGAGGCAGATTTGAAGAGGATAAAAGTTCTGTTTGTCATATCTAAGGATCAGGGCAGGTCAAGGTCCATTCTTCTGTTCTAACAATGCTTTTTGGTGTTATTCCTTAGTAGAAAATAAACACACATCGTCAGTTCTGGCCCCTCAGTCAAGGCAGACTCGCTCTGGAGCTTTGCTGCTGTCCCTTTCCATGACCAGCAAGAGTTTTGTTCCCGAGCTGGGCACAGTCCTTTGGGAACCCCAAGCTCTCTGGGCATCCCAAGCCCACCAGAGAAAGGACAGGATGCCCTAATGGGGTGCTGCAGTGGATGTCCCCTTCCCCTGTTTTTTGGGGATTTGCCCTCCCCCGCCCCCCCCACAGCTGGCAACATCTTTGCTTGGGTTTAGGATGCACAATGTTTAGGTTTTGTCATTTCTGGGTTAGATTTGCTTGTTCACTTGGTTTTTGAGTGCTAAGGTTGGAGTTAATAATTAAAACCACATATTGGCCAATAAATATTCCTTAAAGACTAGAAAAAGTCACAGGATGTGCCTGGCTTTGTCAGAATTCTGCTGTGAACCTTTGTCACAGATCGCCCGGCTGTAAAATGCATCAAGTGAAACCAGGCTGCCACAGGATTAGCTCTGCACACCCTGTGTGGCTCTGCTACGCTCTTGCTTCAGATACACGTTGGCAACATGGAATAATTCCAGTTGGTTCAATTAGGATTTTAAAATCCTGGGTTTAATCTGAATCCATATAAAATAGCTGGAAGATGAACAAAGTGTGTGTGTGGGGGTTAGATGTGTCAGCTTCTGCTCAGGGTATGGAAGTAAATATTGGAAGCGGTCCAGAGCTTTATGGCTGCTGCCAACTAATGACATAAGATAATGTTGCAAGGAAACAATGCACTTGATTTGTGCTTGTTTCCCAACTAACCTTTCTGATTCTGGAGACTGCTTGGAATTGATGTTTTGGGGCTTTGACACTGAAAAGGAGATTAGGCATTGGAAGTTTCGTCTGATTAAATATGTGGCAATGACAGCTTCGAACCGCGCATGCGGCTAAGGAGATAAAGGACTGTTACTCACTTCCTATTAAGCCCATTTGGTGGAAGAAGTGAGGGGGATGAGTGCTTTGGATGGACGTATTAGCTAAAAAGAGGGAAAATCAGAGAAGCCAATTGATACAGAAATGGAAGTGAAAAGAGTGAGCTGCTGACTTAGGTATATTTCCCTGGGGCCAAACCCGGAACCTGTCGTGGGGCAAATTGTCCTTCCTTTCTTTCCTGACAGAAACCAGAGGTAACAGTATGCAGAAGGCCACTAACAAATGTGATGGGTTTGCACTGGGTTTTCATTTGGATCAGAAATGCTTTGGAAGGGAATCTTCCAGTTGCCACCATCTTCTGTCCTGTGGTTCATATCATGAGGGCAGCTGCCGAGAATAAAAACAGATAATACTTGGCCAGCAGTGAATGAAGGAAGTGCTCCAGGAGCCACCCAGGACACTCAGATCCTGTTGGATCGGCTGAGCTGGCCTGAAGCATGACCCTTGCAGCACCTCTGAAGTGGGTGCTGAATCCTGAGGGCCCACAGATCCTCTGAATAGATCTTCTGTGGCACTGGGCTGCCTGTGACAGAGATGCTATCTGGGTGCTGCCTGCATTCTCACCTGTTGACTTGAGCATCTGTAATGGGGAAAAAAACCATTCAGGTTTACAGGCAGGGGAAATTATTCCACAGAAAAACTGGAGGCACTATTTGCAGCGTATGTGTTTGGTCATAAGATGGGTGCAGAATGAGCAGAGTACCTACTTACTGATGTAGAGATCTCAAAAGCAGCTGAATTAAGTCCTGGAAGTAGGGAAATGAACAGAGAAGGATTCAGATAGGGTTTGCAGATATTCTCCTAGTTATTGTAATACTCAGCTATAAAGGAAAACAGAGTTATGTCCTTTGTAGGCTGCTGTGCTGAGTATGCACAAGCAGCTGGAGCTTGGGCAAACCAATGTAATGAGTTAGAATTGCCATTTCAGGACAAAGCCTACCTTGTAAGTCAATCCATTTTTGTAAAGTAAACTTATTGATTTGCAGCTAATTATATATGGGGGATGTCTGATAAATTAATTTTAACATGAGGCTGAGCTGACTAGGAGATGTCTTAGTGCCTTGTAAATGAGTTACAGCCATCAAGTCTGCTGATAAGATAGATACGGGAGCGGGGAGGGGGGAAGAAAAGGGTTATAAACTCATCTTAATTTGTGATGAACCAGCGCTGTAATACCAGGATCCAGATGAGTTCTGAGCTCATTCACTAGCTTCTGAAGGGGAGCTTCTTGTTTTTCATATTTTCATACCCTTCATCCTGTCACTAACAAAATACTCCATGTCCTCCACCATTGTTCCATGTCCTTCCACCCATGATCTCAAGATGCTTCAGGTTCTGCTTGCTTCAGCACAAACACCTGATATTGTGCTTATTAAAAGCAAGTCTGCCTTACTAAGGTTATAGCAAGGTCCACAAAGAGAAGTCTGGTGCAGCACAGAAGCCAGGTTCTTCATCTGCCAAGCTCATGTTCAAAGCTGGCATGCTTCAGAGCATGTGGAGATGGCAGCCCCAGCTGTGCTTTGGGTGATAGCAGTGGTGGGAGTCGGTAGGTGTTCCCTGGGGACTTACCCGCGTCGGTGCTGACAGTGTGGATATGTAGAGTTCTTCCCAAATTCTGAGGCCTTGAGATCGTGCTGGGTCTAACTCCATAGGAAGCCTTACTGCTGACTGGGATGTAGGTTTGCTTTTGTCTGTGGTGTGATGCTGGCATTGGCACGGCATGAGTCAGGAAGGCCACAGACATGGGTGCAGTTTGCATGCTGAGTGGAAGCAAGACTCAGGAGCAAATTGGAAGGAGTTTGAGATGGGGAATG
This sequence comes from Pogoniulus pusillus, assembly GCF_015220805.1. Taxonomy (NCBI): domain Eukaryota; kingdom Metazoa; phylum Chordata; class Aves; order Piciformes; family Lybiidae; genus Pogoniulus; species Pogoniulus pusillus. Next base: position 894,473 of record NC_087273.1, read on the forward strand.
CAGCAGAACAAGAAAGAGGGTTTAAGGGTAAAGAGGAGAAGGATTATAGGAGCAAGGGAAATAGCAGGTGTTGCACAGGAGGATGTAGGCTCAGCACGGTGCTCCAGCCTGGGTCTGTCTGACGCAGCTACAGATGGAGAATATTCAACATCCCCTCTGTCAGGTTTGCCAGAACTAGCTTTGATTTTCACAGATGTGTTGCATGCAGTGGGCTTGATAGAGAACAGGAGGTACACAGTGTTTCCCCAACTCCTGGTGTTGCTGCAGTCTGGTCTGGGATGTTTCAGATGGGAAGACTGAGGTAGCCCTGTGCTAGGTGCAAGAGCTGCTGCTGAAATAGGTGAAATTATCCCCTGTTCAGAGGGCAGAAATGCAAGAACCATCTGCTGTTTGTAGAAGGCTGCAGGAGTGCATTGGGTTGGGTTTAAATGATACACAAGAAAAGGCAAAGAGAGGAACTTTTCTTGCTCCTGTTGCTCCATCTTGCCTCCCCCCTGGCGTGAGGTAGCAGTGTCTCCAGCTCTTAATGATATTTCTGTGTTACGTCAGGTCTGTGGATTAGCAAAGCGAGATGCCAGGAGTAAATTTAGGCTGGGGCTTCTCCGCCAAGTCCTCGATGCTCCCACCAGTAGCTTGGTACGAATTAGTCTGTTTCTTTAAAGGCTCGAAGTAAATATTGAGTAGGGTTTCCTAGCAACATTTGTAAGGTTAAGTGAAAATCAGATTTGCCAGGTGTTGCTTGCAGAGCACGCCGGTCTCTCGGAGTTTATGCTTCTCATCTGCGCTATGAAGTGCTCGGCAGAATCTGATAGTATCCTAAATAAATCATTTTAGACAGTGAGATGTGCCCAAGGATGAGTCACTTGGAATTATTCTTACTTTGGGACATGAGTTTTGTTTTGCTGGCTGTTTGTGTTCTGCTTAGACTAACAGGACTAACCTTGCTCATCTGCTGCAAGTATTAGCTGTCCAGGTCTGTGTGCACGTGGGTCTGTCACAGACACCACAGACAGAGGGCCGGTAGCAGCCTCCCACTCTCCAAGCCTGCTAAAAGAAGCTCTTGTTTGTTGGTGGGTTGGTGAAGGGACAGGAAGGAGCCATGTGCGTGTCCGAACTTGTGTCTTGAGTAGCAGAGGTAGGCTCTCTCTAAGGAGTCTTTTCTTCAACTTTGGTCCTTAGCAACAGGAGAGAAGGTCAGGGTGAATATCTGCTGCAGAGGCAGAGCAGCAAAGGGTTCCTGCTCCTTCCGCCTGCTCAGTAAATGGCACGCGGGGGTCTCCACAGGTGCTTTGGATGACTATAGCCTGTGCTATACCTATTCTGGGTAGGATAATTCCCCCCTGAGAAGCACAGGAGGCTGGAATTTAGGTTAGCCCAGGACAGATAGATAGATAGATAGCAGAGGGGAGCAAGGAATGGAAAAATTTGGTTGGCTGCTTCCACTCCTAAGTTTTTGAGTCTATAAATAGAGTCTATCAGAATATTTCTAGTTAGTTCTGGGGAAAGTCAGCTGCTGTGCTGGGGATTGGCTGTGCTCCCAGAATGAGGAGGGGAAGGGAAAAAAGAGTATGATAGGAGGCCTATTGAAAATCTACCAACTGACGCTGGTGAAATGGAGAAAATGGAAGATGCTGCACTGGGGCTTCAGGTTATCTTTTCTGCAGCCTGTGCACTCGGTGCTGGGCCTTCTGCCAGAGGGACTCTCTCTGAAGCTCAGGCTGAGGTCCCAGGTGAACTAGATGCAGGAGGAAGGTCCACAGAGAGTTCATAGTTCAGAACCCAGGACCAAAGCCTGATACCAGGAATGACCTATCTCAGAATTGCAGTGGTAATCATGACTACTGCAGGCTCTGCTGGTGCTTTGCTCCAGTGCTAGGAAAGATGAGTTATGTACCTCTCGAGTTGAGGCTTGAGCACATTGTACAGCTGGAGTATGAGCAGCAGTAAGTTTTAAAACTTAGTGCTATGGTCTGGTTGATTGGCTAGGGCTGGGTGCTAGGTTGGACTGGGTGAGCTTGGAGGTCTCTTCCAACCTGCTTGATTCTATGATAGTGTTAATAGAAGGTTCTGATAGCAATGATGAAAGGTAAGCTCTCAGCAAAACTCCTTGCCCAGCGTGTAGACCCTGGCCAGGTGAATAGCTCTGTGCCAGCAAGCTGAAGCAGAGGACTCAGATGAGTGTTTATTCACAGGCCACTGTTGGTAGAAGCTGAAATGATCTGAGCAGTAAATGAGCATTTTCAGCACTGAACTAATCCCAAAAAAAGTCTGTGCTCCCTTGGGAAAGCAAAGTGTTCATGGCAACTGGTTTGCTGCTCAGGCTTTGCTGGCAACTCTGTTTCTTCGTTCAACACGTTCTCAAGTGGTTGTGTTCATAGAATCAACCAGGTTGGAAGAGACCTCCAAAGTCATCCAGTCCAACCTAGCACCCAGCCCTAGCCAATCAACCAGACCATGGCACTAAGTGCCCCAGCCAGGATTGGCTTCAACACCTTCAGGGACAGCAACTCCACCACCTCCCTGGGCAGCCCATTCCAATGCCAATCACTCTCTCTGCCAGCAACTTCCTCCTAATCTCCAGCCTAGATCTCCCCTGGCACAACCTGAGACTGTGTCCCCTTGTTCCGTTGCTGCTTGCCTGGCAGAAGAGCCCAACCCCACCTGGCTACAGCCTCCCTTCAGGTAGTTGTAGACAGCAATGAGCTCTGCCCTGAGCCTCCTCTTCTGCAGGCTGCACACCCCCAGCTCCCTCAGCCTCTCCTCACAGGGCTGTGCTCCAGGCCCCTCACCAGCTTCATCACCCTTCTCTGGACACCTTCCAGTACCTCAACATCTCTCTCTTGAATGGAGGAGCCCAGAAACTGGACATAGCACTCAAGGTGTGGCCTGAGCAGTGCTGAGCACAGGGGCAGAATAACCTCTCTTGTCCTGCTGCCCGCACTGCTCCTGAGCCAGCCCGGGATGCCATTGGCTTCCTTGACCACCTGGGCACACTGCTGGCTCATGCTCAGCTACTTTCTAGCAGTACCAGTGTTGAATGTTTATGGTGGAGGGAGAAGGGGCAGAGCAGTGGCAGTGCTCTCGGGGGTGCTGGCTGCCTTTCGATGCCGCTGGTGTCATGTACCAGCGAGATGCTTGCTTGCTGCTTCTAGGTTTCCATAAACATTAGATAAAAAGGTCACAGCAGTGCTTGGGTTTTTCCCCACTTTGCTTTAAAATAAACTTCATCAGTTGTGTTTACTGAACAACAGAACCACTTTGGTTGGGAAAGACCTTTAGGATGATTCGATTCCAAGCATTCTCTAACTCTGCCAAGGCTGGTGCTAAACCATGTCCCTCAGCACCACACCTCTGTGTCTGTAGTAATCCATCAGACTTCTGAGGCACTTTTAGCTCTGTTACATCAGTAGGTGCTTCAGGGGTGCTGCGTTAGTTGGGGTAAAGCCTCGCACTGCTGATTGCCTCAGTGGTCCTGTTCAACCTTTTTGGTCGTTTAACTGCTTTGAACAGTAGATCTGTTCTAGACGTTTCTGGAGTGGTTTTAAATGAGCAGCACTGGGCAAAATGTTCTTCAGGTGTTCAGCAAAGGGCAAGCATTCTGATTTGGAAGGCAAGAAATGCAGTGTCGTTGACAGGTCTTGAAGAAGGCAGGGTAAGAACTGATACATTCTTCTTCTCGTTCAGATGTGGGAAAGGAGCTCCTTTAAAAAAGCAAACGTTCTTACTGCACGAATTAATGAGGAGGAGAATCTGCCGGGGCTGAGATCTGCCCTCCTGAGACTGGGTGCCCATGCCCGCTTGCTTTCCACTGGGCTTGTGTTTCACTCGGGGTTTCACCAGAGGACGGCTGTGGGAATGAAAGCTCTGACTCGCTGTGACCGTGTGTATTGCTGAGGAATTCAGCGGTGGAGGGAGGAGGGGGAGGAGGAAATCAACCTCTCTGTGGCGAAGGTAGCTTTAACTTGGGGAAATGCACGGAGTTGGTTTTAAAAAAAGCCTTACCACTAGCAGTGCTCTGCCTTGGAAGGGCTCCAGGAATCTTTCACTTTGCAATTCCATTTGTCAAAACCTGAGAAACCGGGAACAGAAGATAAACAACTTATTAATATTTTACTTCTTCTCTTCAGATAATTTTCTGTCATGTATTTGGAAACTTTACTTGCCTTGTTTGAGGAAGCAGCTCAGATTTGATGTTAACTATTCGTTGTGCCACTTGGTAATGTAGAATGTGCAACATTGTGTCAGAAACTGATGGTGAACGAGATTGGAGTAGACTTCTAAAATGATGCTTGTAAATAGCTCTGATGAGAGTGGATGCTGCTTTACAGAAGTGGATGCTTCTTTGCTTCTTTACAGAGCAAAACACTGAAGATGTTTGCCACAAACCCAAAGACACCCAAGCCTAAACCAAACCCCTCGGGGAGCTCAGATCGGCTCTGGGTTTAACAGTGTTTTATAATCCTCATTTTCTGCAGCAGCATCTGCTCCAAGTTTTAGTAGCAGACAGAATTGTGTCCTCAGACGGGGGATTTGCTCTGCCGTCAGCTAGAGCCCCGTCGCGGTGCTCGGCGCTTGCTGTGGCAGCCAGGCTGCGGCACGCAGCTCTGACCGGCCGCGGCGGCCCCGTCACCGTCGGTGGGACCGGCAGAGCCGACGGCTTTGCTGCAGCTGCTGCAGGGGGAAAGTTTTCAGTGCTTCTAACTCTTACGCTGTGCTTTCCCCCCAAGTCACTGGTTCTTGTCGTGCACGGCGCGTATCTGTTCACACCCCCGGCCCCTGGCTGCAATGGCTTGAATCCTTCATTGCCTTCTGCTTAATTGTAGAGATAGAAACGTCATCAAATCCAAGCCCCCAGAAGGCCTCTCTTGAAGCATCGGCCTGCCTTTTGATCTGAGCTGCCCCACAAATTCCTTCTCTGGTGGCTGTGTGGTTTCTAAGCCCGGCTGAGTTGGGAACAAGCCCACGAAACCCTTTCTGCACTACGTGGAGGATACAAACGCTTCTTAGGTTCTTCTGTCCATCGCCTGGGTCAGGCCCTTCAAGGGAAGGCAGTGTTGAGTGCCGAATCCTTGGCGTGGGTTTGCCTTGTCAGTCAGTGCCTCGGGGTGCTCAGTGTGCAGGTCCAAGGGGCAGAAGTCCAGTTTTTGTCTGTCAGCTACATGTGAACTCCTCAACGACAACCGTGGCTGTGTAGGAGAAAATTGTGACGCAGGTGAGAAATAGCACAGCGAGGGAAGTGCTTTGCAGTAGCTCTTTTATGCTTTGCTACATGCAGAGGGTTTTTTAAGCAGATTTTATCCCTTGGGATCTAATAAAAGGCCAGAGAGTTATTTGGTTTATAAACCTGTGTGATATATTATTTAGATACTCCAGGAGAAAAGGTCAAAGAACGTCTCCTGTGTGATCAGTTCCTCAATGGGAAGCTATATTAAAAACCTAGGAAATATAATACTATACAATTTGGAGGCACAATGTACAATGTGGGTTGAGAGACAATTACTGTATTTTATTTCTCTGTATTTTCCATTTTGCTGAGTGCATTTCAGCAACAATTGGGTTTGGGCTGTAATGCTATTTGTAGCAGTTTCATGTAGCTGCACAGCAAATTACTGTGGTGTACCAGATAAAATCAGCTCCTCACTTCTCTCATGAAAGTCAGATTATGAAAAGCTCTTAGTGCTGGCTTATGTAGGTAACAGTGGGGGGGTGGGGGGGTGGTGTCTGTATGTATTCAGTTGCATTCAGTTGTGTGAAACCCTCATGACAAATTTGAAGGCAGCTTTAAGATGGATCCATTTTATATAGCTGGTCTGTCATCTTGCAGAGCTCATTCATTTGGGGCTGCCTAATTGATGTAGAGATGCACAGAACATGTCTGTTTAGACTGCATGTTATGGAGAAATTCTTGACAGTGAGGCTGAGGAGACACTGGCACAGGTTGCCCAGGAGAGCTCTGGGTGCCCCCTCCCTGGAGGTGTTCAAGGCCAGGTTGGATGAGGCCCTGAGCAGCCTGTGCTAGTGGGAGGTGTCCTTGCCCATGGCAGGAGGATGGAACTGGACAATCTTCAAGGTCACCTCCAAGCCCACCCCTTCTCTGATTGTGTGATTCTCCCCAGTTCCTGTTGCCTGGGATACAAGTGCTGGAGGAACTGGTCTCATGTCGGAGTCTGCGGCAGCTAAGCCTGCTGAGAAAGTGGAAGTATGTTGGTTGTGAGTGCTTAACACCAGCTGTATGCTGACTGGCAATAGCCTTCTTGGCGTCAGTGTCCCTCTCTACCTACGTTGGTAAGTCTTCTCCTGAGTTTGTTGCCCAGCCTGGGGGTGCTAAAGGCCCCACACTGACATGTTATGAGACGTTCAGCAGGTTGGGTTAGAAAAGGAAACCCATGCTGCTGCCAGGTGCTGGTTGATCTCTGGAGCCTGGGATGTCATCCTTAGCATATCTTCCAGAGATCTAACGTGCTGCTTACACTTGGGACAAACCAGATTGAGGGAGGGGATTGAGAGCTGGTCTTAAGAGTCACTGTTGTAGAAAGGATTAAGGTTTACTTCACACAAAGAAGTCAAATAAGTCTGTTTGGAGGAAGGAAGTGGACATCTTGAGGATGTATCATAATGGATGGCAGTTTTCTGCCTCTATTTTCACCTGGCTCCTGCTTAACACCATTTCAGGAACATCCAGAAGGAAATTGGGTTTTTTGGCTAGCAGGTTCACACTGGAAGTGCCCAGTGAGGTGATGGAAGTATTTGTGCAGCAACTGCAGTGACCCTCCTCACCCTGGGCATCCATGCAGGTGTGAGCCCTGTGGTGGGCTTGGCTAGTGGAGCAGATTTTACTGTCTCTAGAAACATGCAAGAAGGCCTCTGCTCCATCCTTAAGAGCCACTTACAGACTTCTGGAGAGGCTGAAGGTGTTCTCTGTGCTCCCTTCCAGGGCAGAAGTTTTGGAGACAAAGGACCTTTTGGCATGCAAGATGTCATTTCTGTCCTGGGGCAAAAGCCCCACATTTCTTCATGATGCTGGCTGGAACAGGTTTTGGCTGAGTGGGCAAAGCAGACAGAGGAGTCTGCTGGTGAGGGTAAAGGAGGCTGAAGTGGAGCTCTTATTTATTCTGTGATCTGGATCTCAGAACTGTGCCTTTTGTTCTTGTGTGTATGCATTTCATACTTTCTCCAAGCTCACTGGTGGCTGTGGCTTGCAATCAGAAGGGCCTGATATCCTGCACTGCCTGAAGGAGGAATATAAAGGGACTCTTGGCCAAACAGGACCTTTGTGGTTGATGTCCCTTCAGTTAAGACTGAGTATGTTCCCAGTGTGTTCCTTCCTATTTCTTTACTGGATCAGCATCCTGATGGCCTTTCAATTAGACAACAGGGAACAGGTCTGTCCAGATTTTCTGGTCTCATCAGGAAGGCTTTGAACAGCATTCTCTCTCCAACTACCTGAAAACAGGCTGCAGTGAGGTGGGGGTTGTCTCTTCTCCTTAGTATGAGAGGAAATGGCCTGAAATTGTGCCAGAGGAGGTTTAGGTTGGATATTAGGAAAAAAAAAATTGCTGAAAAGAGTGATCAGGCACTGGAGCACATTGCCCAGGGAGATGATGGAGTTGCCATCCCTGGAGGTGTTCAAGAGATGTGTGGCTATGGCACTTGAGGATGTGGTTTAGTGGCCACGGTGTCTTGAGTTGATGGCTGGACTCGATCTTGGAGGTCTGTTCTAGCCAAAACAGTGCTATGGGCATGATGTTTTCTGCAGTGAAAGCAGCATATGTGCACTCCTTGCCTGAGCAGCAGTGAGGGCAGAGCACACTGGTCCATCTGTGCACTGGTCCTTTGCTGGATTTTCAGTCTCCTCTGCATTTTCAAGGTGTCTTACCTGCTTGTCAGCCTTCAGAAAGGAGGGTGAGAAGCAATGAAGTAGTGTTGGTGTGATCCAGCTCTCAGCAGTTGCCACGTGTGCTGAGTCTGCAACACTGCAGAAGTGTGTTCTGGGCTGGAAAGCAAATCACCTGCAAGCAAGGCTGCTCAGCTGAGCTCTGAGGTTTCTCTGTCTTCGTGGTCAACAGGACATGTTGGTTGCAAAGACCTGATTATTGACAGACTGCCTGCTGAGGTGTGTAGATGTATTTAAAAGACACTCCTGGCTGTCTTCTGGGCCAGGGTGAGGTGGGGGTGCACCCCCCTGTGCCCTCATCTGCAACACGAGCTCTGGGCAGTGCACCCTGTTCTTGCCATTTTGCATTGCTGATGTATTAAGCAGCTCCTACACAACTTCTGTTCTCCACCTAAACCAAATGTTGTGAACTCATAAATCAGAATCTCTCTGATCTCGGGGATTGGTGTTCATTTAGAATGGGTTAGGGCTGGTTCTGCTGCCACCTTTACGTATAGAAAACTAAGGACTAATGCTTGTAAATTATTTTCCCCATTATGGAACCAGTTCCCTTCCCTGAGGATACTGACAGTGCATAAACCCAAGCCTGAGTGGCTGAAGAAGGCTTCTCTTGCAGGATAAAATTCAGTTCTTCTTGTGGCTTAGAGTACATTTTGCCTCTTCCCAAGGACTGCTGGGGAGCAGTGCTGTTGCTTCCTTTGAGGAGCTGCTGAGCTTAAAGCAAATGGATGCTTTTGAAGGCGTTAGGCAGAGTTTGACTATTCATTACGCGGAGTACAGGCTCGGGTTGATTTTCTTCCCCAGGTTGCTGTGTGTGTCATGGAAGTCAAAGTACCTTAAAATGAATGTTTTGGGGTTGTTGGGCTTTTAAATGCACCGACTTGTCTCTACTGCCTTGCTGCTGTTTCACCTCCATCAAGACAGCCCCTTTTGGGTCTGTGTGAGCCTTGGCCTCACTGACAGCACGTTTTCCTTTCTGAGGGGACAGTGAGGAAGTGGGTGTATCTGCATGAGGAGGAGGAAGATGACCCAAGGGTCGCCGTGAGTTGTCAGGCTGCTTTCCATTTGTGGTGTAAAGCAGATACCGAAGCGTGCCGGATCAGTTGCTCTATTCGCTGTTGTTCACCATGCATATTGCCACAAATAACATTTTCAGAGTGGGGCCTATCTCAGGTTGTTGATCACACAACAGTCGATGGACTTGTCCTGTTCTGCCCCCAAAAAAACCCTTCTAGCTTTGACCCTGGTGTTTGTCGTGAGCCCCCGGCGGGGCAGAAATGCGTGTGGCCGCACTGATGGATGGAAGAGCTGCAGATAACACTGGCCTGAGCCTGCCCCGTTCTTACAGCCCCTTTTTCTTCCAGATTCCCTCCAATCTTTCTCTCAAACCTTGAGAAAGAGATTCTGCTTTACTTGCTAGGAAATTCAGGAAGGGAATGAAATGGCAACTAAAGCATTGGAGCTGTTTGCCGGCACTGTCGCCTGGCTTGAACTCGGGGAGGTTCTTTAAGAAAGTACTGTGCTTGAGCGAGCTGCTACTGCAAATGAGACAGGAATAAAAATGACTCTGGCTGGCCAAGGAAGGGATGCAGTTGGTTGAAAACTTGCGTGGTTTGGTAGGGATACTTGGAGCAGCTGAATGCGGACACTCAGAGCCTCTGATGGCTGGAGAGATGGTGTGCAGAGTCCCAGGTTGGAGCTCACGTGAGCAGAATTAGAAGCAGCAAGTATGACAGACCCATTTAGTTTGTGAGCATAATTTATGTTTTGGAGAAAAGGAGGGGAAAAAAATAAATAACTAAACCCAAAAGCTGGAGTTTAAACGAGATTTGTCCTTGAATTGGTAATAACATTCAAATGGAAATCTTAGCAATGTGAGGTTGCTCTACGGAGCATAAGAGGAGCTCCGATGAATAATTAAACGAGCGACAGCTAATAAAATATACAGCACATTGCCTCAAACTTAGGAGTTGTAGCTCTGCCTAAGGGATGAATGTTTTTCATTACTTTTTAATTGTTGCCAGGGTTGACCTTCAAGGTCTCTTTCTGGCAGATAATTTGTTATGGTAAGGATGAGATCAGTAAGTATTTTAGCACAAGCCTCATGATGCAAATAGTTTCCTAATGTTATAGAATGCTGATGTGGTAAGGGTTTGTTTGCTCAGGAATTTGTTTTCCATATTTAGTGATTTTACAGATCATATCTTAAAGAGAGCAGTTCTGCTGTAACCCTGCAGGACAGTGGGATGAGGCAGGACAGTAGCAGACGTCAGCACTTCCTGCTGTGAGGGGTTTTTGTGACGAGCTCTGAATGGCAATAGAAAACTTTTAGTGTAAAATTCTCCAGCCTGATTTTTGGGTTTGGCTCTTAACAACATTTGTATGTACCAAGAACAAATATCGACTTTCCTCCTTCACTTAGTTCCTGAAAGCATCTCCAGAGGAACCTGCAGGCTTGCCCCACGCTGAAGCAGGAACCTCTGTGGCGTCTGAGGCTCCAGGGCCCGGATGCAAGGAATTAAGGAATTAAGTGTTGCTAAATTTCCCTGGGTTTATACCTGCTTTTACTGTTTTCCTGTTTGCATAGGTAGGGACTGAAAAAACACGGATTGGGTGAACACCAAACGCTGTCCGAATTTGTGGCTGCAAATCTTAGCTCAGATTCTCTGCAAGTAAATGTTTTGATATTCAGGGCTTTCTTCTTCTTTTGTTGGAGAGCTGCTCAGGGGGAAATGGCCGTGGGGAGGAGCAAGCCCCAGAGTCTAATACCTTCAGGTTTTCTTTTCCATTACTATTTTTCCAGCTTAAGATGCTCAGAACAAAGTGAGTCAGTTGTTTGCTCAAGTGTTTGCTGATAAAAACGTTTATTGCTGGTGTGGAAGATGAGCAGAGCTCCTGTCTCCTGTTCAGCTGTGCTGTGGGCAGGCACTTGCAGGAAGTCTATAAATAATTCTGAAGGTAAAATTTACCTTGCTGCTGCTTGGAACGTCAGGGGGAAAGGCTGCTGGTGTCTGGGCTGTGGGCAGAGCGCTCCAGCGGCCTGGGAAAAGGCTGCTCCTGCTTGTGCCTGAGGGAAGGGGTGGGAGCAGGGGAGGAGTGGCCATCAGCGGAGCATGTCCTCGGGTGGATAGGTAAGGGTGACCAGTGCTGGTGGCCAGTGCCTTGTCCAGAGAGCAGGAGCAGCCTGCAGACCTGGGAGGTGGTGGCTGGGAGCAGTGAAACAGGGTCTGAGCTGCTGCTGGGCTGGGTCTGGCCAGGCAGCAATGTCCCATCAAAGACTGGGTTTGGCCCGAGGTGCACAGTGCAGAAACGGAGCCTGATCTATCTCAGCCCTGTCCCGGTGGCCTCCCTGTGCCAGGGGCTCCCTGGGAGGGGGCAGTGCAGTAACTTGGCTTTCCCCTCCATCAGGAACAGGGAAAAGAGGGGCACCAGCTGCGTGCTCAGGTGGGAGCTGAGCCTCTCACAGTCGCAGCCCCACGTTTCCTGGTGTCATGCATCCTGTCTTTGGGTTCTCCTGCAGAAAATGCACGGCTGCACTGTGAAGTGCTTAGGCTTGGTGGGACTAAAGAGCCTGCGTTAGGGCTTGGGTTGTAGTAAGGTGGAGAGGAGCCCCTGCAGGGAGAGTGGTGGACTTGGCCAGCTCACCCTGAAATTCCTGTCCTGGTTTCTTTCTGGTGTGCCCCTTACTGAGCTGCAGGAGGAGTTGCTCTGTGGACACTATTTGAGTTCTGCTAATCTGCCACGTTCTGTAGATTGTTAAAACCCAAGCCAAGACGTTGCTGTGAGTTGTGTTCATTTGTCCTCTGCTAATCTGCAGAGCCAATAATTTTCACATAAAAATATTTTCCCTTTCCTCTTCTGTGACTGAGAGTGCAGCACATCGCTGCTGTCTTTTTGCAAGGAGATACCACAATCAGCTCTGTCACTCAGGCTTGTGAGTAAGCCCTGTGCTCTGCACTGCTCCCTCTTCCCAAAGCAGCACACTCTGCAATGTTCTTCCTCAACTAATGGTTCAGGAGAGTATTCCAGTTGGTGTAAGCAGCAGTGGAAGCCTTTTGATGTTAACCAGCTGCACTAGGGGAGTTCAGGCTGGATATTAGAAGAAACTCCTTGCTGAAAGGGCTCTCAAAGAGATCTGAAAGGAGGTTGTAGCAAGGTGGGGGTTGGTCTCTTCTTCCTAGTAACAAGTGACAGGATGAGAGGAAATGGCCTCAAGTTGCACCAGGAGAAGCTTAGGTAGGACAGACACTTCTTGGCTGAAAGGGGTCTCAAAGACTGGCACAGGCTGCGCAGGGAGGTGGCTGAATCCCCATCCCTGGAGGTGTTTCAAAGAGGTGGAGATGTGATGCTGTGGGACATGGTTCAGCACCAGCCTTGGCAGAGTTAGAGAATAGTTGGACTGGAGGAACTGAAAGGGCTTTTCCAACCACGATGATTCTGAGATCAGATGTGTTTTACCGTTGTTGTTCCAAAGGTAATGAGCTAAACAAAGTGTCTGAGATAGCTAAAGGAATGATGGAGCTGGGATGATGTAGTGGTCCTGGGGGGGGGGGGGGGGACACCTGGGGTAGGTGCTGATGAGCAACGCTGTAACTTACATAGAGTGCCATGAACACTGAGAAGTGAAGCACCCACACTGCATGGTGTTTTCCCTGGCACTGAGGAACATCTTTGCTTGCCTGAGGTTTGAAGTAGCAACTCCCAGATGCTGCCATTTTGCTTTTTAGATCCTTGGAGCGAAAGGTTTGTTGGGTGCAGGGGATGAAATGAAGTGGACTTCTCTGGTGCTCAGAGGTATGCAGCAGTGAGGAAGGTTGAACATTTAAATGGTGTTGTTCTGTTACTTTCAGCTTACTTTGAATGATTTCCCAGCTATGTAATCTCAGAAAGGTTATGTATCTGTTTGTCTAATTTCTTTATGATCAGAAGGAAGAGTAGAATCTGTAGGATTGTCAAAGCTAGTGACAGCATTAGAAGAGGAGTTAGTGTCGATCCAAATGAGCCCAGTTAATTACTGAGCTCTTTGGCAAAGCAGGGATTAACACTTCCAACACTGTCGATGTGCTGGTGTGTCTCTTGAGAAAGGGAGGCAGTTTAGGCCTGGAAGTAGGTGGTGCAAGGTGGAGGCTGTGCAGCCTCCCTGCTCCTCTAAAGATGTCCTGTGCTCCCAGGGGCTGGAGGCTGGACAAGCTAGGGAGAGGAGCCGCCTTTCAAGTCGAGAGCCTCTCCCTCTAAGCTGGTTGCAGAGCAAGCCAAGTGAAAGGGTTGTATTGGCCCCAGTGGACCTTTCTAGTGCCATCAGCGTTGTAGAAAAAGCAGAGCTGTAGTGAGGTGGTGAAATAGCATCAAGAGCTGGCGTTGTCTTGGGGCTGCAAGGAGTTGAGCAGACCATCCACCTGCCCCGAGAGAGAGGCTACAGCAGAGGACAAGAGTGAGAGCTGGGAGGTAGCAAGCTGCCTCTGAAGACTTACCATCGTTTGTGTTCCCTGTGCTGTCATCCAAGAGCTTTGTTGCTGTTTGCCTTCAGCAGGTCTGCATTCATGATCTAAATGTGGCATGTGTCATTGCATTCAAACAGAGATGTCTGAGTCCATCAGGAAATGTTCTTTTTGGAATATTCACCTCACAGGAAGCCAAGTGCTGAATTAAAAGAAACTTGTGACTTTGGACCCAAATCAATCAAGTATTTGAATAAGGTATTCTGGAGACATCCCTTTTGAAGTCAGCTTGGAGAAGTGCTGCGTGGCACAGCATGCCTAATGGCAACGGACCGAAGCAGGTACCAGCAGCGCACTCTTAGAGCATTAGCAGTTGTAAGCATCTCCTCACCACCTTCTGCACCCTGCAAAACTGTAGATTAAAAGTCGTGAGAACTGTTAGCAGAGCTATCATTGCATTAAAACCTCTCCCAGTGTATTCCTGAAGAGGAGGCGCTGGAGTCGGCTCCCACTGAAATAAGCAAATCCAACCCACGTGTTATTTTCTGACTTGCAGTAAATACACTGCTGCAGAAACCCAGGAGCACCAGGAGAGTGCCTTCTTCTAGATCCTTCATGGTGGAGAATTTAGGTGTCTCTGTTCATGGCTTAGCCTGAGGTGATGACATTCCATGCTCTGCTGAATTTATTCAAAGGTGAAACTAAAAAACACCTGATAAAATGAACCCCAGAATGCTACCCATGACACAGGAAACTCAGACTACTCCAGAAGATAGTCAGCAGTTGTGAAAGTGTCCCACTGACAAGCCAAATATCCTCTTTGCTTCCTCCATTATCCCACTCACCCGCCCTGTGCCAGTCTCCATGGGTGTATATCTGTGTGTGTGTATCACAGCCTCAAGCTGTGCCAGGGCAGGTCTAGGCTGGATGTTAGGAGGAAGTTGTTGGCAGAGAGAGTGATTGGCATTGGAATGGGCTGCCCAGGGAGGTGGTGGAGTCACTGTGCCTGGAGGTGTTGAAGCCGAGCTTGGCTGGGGCACTTAGTGCCATGGTCTGGTTGGTTGGCCAGGGCTGGGTGCTAGGTTGGACTGGCTGAGCTTGGAGGTCTCCTCCAACCTGGCTGATTCTGTGTGTATCCAGTCTGTGTATCCTGTGTGTGTATCCAGTCCGTGCGTGGATTCTGTGTGTATCCAGTCCGTGCGTGGATCCTGTGTGTGTATCCAGTCCGTGCGTGGATCCTGTGTGTGTATCCAGTCCGTGCGTGGATTCTGTGTGTATCCAGTCCGTGCGTGGATTCTGTGTGTATCCAGTCCGTGCGTGGATCCTGTGTGTGTATCCAGTCCGTGCGTGGATCCTGTGTGTATCCAGTCCGTGCGTGGATCCTGTGTGTATCCAGTCCGTGCATGGATCCTGTGTGTATCCAGTCCGTGCATGGATCCTGTGTGTGTATCCAGTCCGTGCATGGATTCTGTGTGTATCCAGTCCGTGCATGGATCCTGTGTGTGTATCCAGTCCGTGCATGGATCCTGTGTGTGTATCCAGTCCGTGCGTGGATCCTGTGTGTGTATCCAGTCCGTGCGTGGATTCTGTGTGTATCCAGTCCGTGCGTGGATCCTGTGTGTGTATCCAGTCCGTGCGTGGATCCTGTGTGTATCCAGTCCGTGCGTGGATCCTGTGTGTATCCAGTCCGTGCATGGATCCTGTGTGTATCCAGTCCGTGCATGGATCCTGTGTGTGTATCCAGTCCGTGCATGGATTCTGTGTGTATCCAGTCCGTGCATGGATCCTGTGTGTGTATCCAGTCCGTGCATGGATCCTGTGTGTGTATCCAGTCCGTGCATGGATCCTGTGTGTATCCAGTCCGTGCATGGATTCTGTGTGTATCCAGTCCGTGCATGGATCCTGTGTGTGTATCCAGTCCGTGCATGGA
Source organism: Pogoniulus pusillus (assembly GCF_015220805.1). Taxonomy (NCBI): domain Eukaryota; kingdom Metazoa; phylum Chordata; class Aves; order Piciformes; family Lybiidae; genus Pogoniulus; species Pogoniulus pusillus. Next base: position 909,735 of record NC_087273.1, read on the forward strand.
TCCTGTGTGTGTATCCAGTCCGTGCATGGATTCTGTGTGTATCCAGTCCGTGCATGGATTCTGTGTGTATCCAGTCCGTGCATGGATCCTGTGTGTGTATCCAGTCCGTGCGTGGATCCTGTGTGTGTATCCAGTCCGTGCATGGATTCTGTGTGTATCCAGTCCGTGCGTGGATCCTGTGTGTGTATCCAGTCCGTGCGTGGATTCTGTGTGTATCCAGTCCGTGCGTGGATCCTGTGTGTGTATCCAGTCCGTGCGTGGATCCTGTGTGTATCCAGTCCGTGCATGGATCCTGTGTGTATCCAGTCCGTGCATGGATCCTGTGTGTGTATCCAGTCCGTGCATGGATTCTGTGTGTATCCAGTCCGTGCATGGATCCTGTGTGTGTATCCAGTCCGTGCATGGATCCTGTGTGTGTATCCAGTCCGTGCATGGATCCTGTGTGTATCCAGTCCGTGCATGGATTCTGTGTGTATCCAGTCCGTGCATGGATCCTGTGTGTGTATCCAGTCCGTGCATGGATTCTGTGTGTGTATCCAGTCCGTGCATGGATTCTGTGTGTGTATCCAGTCCGTGCATGGATCCTGTGTGTATCCAGTCCGTGCATGGATTCTGTGTGTATCCAGTCCGTGCATGGATCCTGTGTGTGTATCCAGTCCGTGCATGGATTCTGTGTGTGTATCCAGTCCGTGCATGGATCCTGTGTGTGTATCCAGTCCGTGCATGGATCCTGTGTGTGTATCCAGTCCGTGCATGGATCCTGTGTGTATCCAGTCCGTGCGTGGATCCTGTGTGTATCCAGTCCGTGCGTGGATTCTGTGTGTGTATCCAGTCCGTGCGTGGATTCTGTGTGTGTATCCAGTCCGTGCGTGGATCCTGTGTGTATCCAGTCCGTGCGTGGATCCTGTGTGTGTATCCAGTCCGTGCGTGGATCCTGTGTGTGTATCCAGTCCGTGCGTGGATTCTGTGTGTGTATCCAGTCCGTGCGTGGATCCTGTGTGTATCCAGTCCGTGCGTGGATCCTGTGTGTGTATCCAGTCCGTGCGTGGATTCTGTGTGTGTATCCAGTCCGTGCGTGGATTCTGTGTGTGTATCCAGTCCGTGCGTGGATCCTGTGTGTATCCAGTCCGTGCGTGGATCCTGTGTGTATCCAGTCCGTGCGTGGATCCTGTGTGTGTATCCAGTCCGTGCGTGGATCCTGTGTGTGTATCCAGTCCGTGCGTGGATCCTGTGTGTATCCAGTCCGTGCGTGGATCCTGTGTGTGTATCCAGTCCGTGCGTGGATCCTGTGTGTGTATCCAGTCCGTGCGTGGATCCTGTGTGTATCCAGTCCGTGCGTGGATTCTGTGTGTATCCAGTCCGTGCATGGATCCTGTGTGTGTATCCAGTCCGTGCATGGATCCTGTGTGTGTACCAGTCCGTGCATGGATCCTGTGTGTGTATCCAGTCCGTGCATGGATTCTGTGTGTGTATCCAGTCCGTGCATGGATCCTGTGTGTATCCAGTCCGTGCATGGATCCTGTGTGTGTATCCAGTCCGTGCATGGATCCTGTGTGTATCCAGTCCGTGCATGGATTCTGTGTGTGTATCCAGTCCGTGCATGGATTCTGTGTGTATCCAGTCCGTGCATGGATCCTGTGTGTGTATCCAGTCCGTGCATGGATCCTGTGTGTGTATCCAGTCCGTGCATGGATCCTGTGTGTGTATCCAGTCCGTGCATGGATTCTGTGTGTATCCAGTCCGTGCATGGATCCTGTGTGTGTATCCAGTCCGTGCATGGATCCTGTGTGTGTATCCAGTCCGTGCATGGATCCTGTGTGTGTATCCAGTCCGTGCATGGATCCTGTGTGTATCCAGTCCGTGCATGGATTCTGTGTGTGTATCCAGTCCGTGCATGGATCCTGTGTGTGTATCCAGTCCGTGCATGGATTCTGTGTGTGTATCCAGTCCGTGCATGGATCCTGTGTGTATCCAGTCCGTGCATGGATCCTGTGTGTGTATCCAGTCCGTGCATGGATCCTGTGTGTATCCAGTCCGTGCATGGATCCTGTGTGTATCCATACCTACTGCGGCACTTAGGGTTTTTGCAGCAGCTGTAACTACATCTGTCTGTTCCCCCCGTGTGCAGCCCAATAGCTCTTCCTTCTAATAAAGCAAGGACAAAATGCTGCACGCCAAGGGGGGAGCCGCTGCCCCCTTGGAGTGCCTAGGGGATGTGCTTGAATTCCTGCAGCTCCGGAGTGGCCCTGTCCAGCAGCCTGCAGGACATGCCCCGGTCCCAGCCGCAGCCCTTCCTTGCCCTGGGGCCTCGCCTTTCCACGAGATGAATCCGTTTTGGTTTTTTCCTGCCTCTGTTTATGTCTGTGAAGTGAGTGCAGGGCGAGCAAATGCCTAAGTATCAGGAACTGAAACGGGATGTCTTAGGGCTGGCTCAAGGCCAAGATGAAATGCAGCTCTCTTGGCAGCAGAGGTGCTTCAGACAGCCCTGTGATACTGGATAACTTATTTTTTATCAGCTAGGCTCATCCCTACCTCAGCTGACCTCCTTTGTGGGGCACTGGGCAGGTCTGTGTCAGCCTCTGGGGCCTGGCTTGTCCCTCCTGCTTTGAGGGCAGGAGAGGAGGTGAGCAGTGCTGCCAATGCCTTTGATGTTCTGTCTGTTGTGTGGTGAGGAGATCACCCTGGGAGGAGCCAGCCAGTGCTGGGCCCAAGAAGGTGACCTGGGTAATGAGGATGGGGCACAACCCAACCCCATTTTGCTCTTTGCCTTCACTGCTGTGCCAGCAGGCCCTGGGGAGACCTTGTCACTCTCTACAACTGCCTGAAAGGGAACATTTCTTCACCGGAAGGGTTCTCCAACACTAGAATGGTCTGCCCAGGGCACTGGTGGAGTCACTGTCCCTGAAGGTATTTAAATGGCCTGTGGACCTGGTTCCTGGGGATGTGCTTGGATGGTGACCTTGCAGTGCTGGGTGGGAGCTTGGACTGGCTGATCTTGAAGGTCTCTTCCAGCCAGATCTGTTCTGTGGTTCTGTGAAATGGTGCCCACTGGATGGGGGATGCCTCTGTTGGCAGCTCAAAGGAGTTGCCCTCCTGTGCCACCATGCTGTGTGCCACCCACATTCCCCACGGGACGCTGCCAAGCCCTGTGCCAGGCTGGCTCGGGTGGTGCCAGTGACAGGCAGCAGCTGCTGGGGTGCCTCACCTCTCCTCCTCAGGGCCAGCACCAGGGTGTGCTTTCTGTGCCAGAAAGGAGGAGCGAGGCTGAGCGTCAGTAAGGGGCAGCAGAAGTCCTCCTGTGACATTGTATTGTGTGTTTTCTCCTGCCAGCAGCAGAACTCCACGGCCTCTGTGCTTGCTTCCTCAGTTCTCTGGAAGTCTTGCTGGAAGTGGCTGCTTCCACTGCTGCTTTTTTCCCCTTGCTCTTCCCTCTCCCCCCTTCTATTTTGTAGTTCCTCATATGGATGCTGGCAAGGAGTGAGCTTTGTGTGAGAGCAGGAAGTTGTTGGGAAAGACCTTCAAGATCACCTAGTCCAGCCATCCACCCAACATCACCATGTCCACTAAACCACGTCCCCAAGGGCCATGTGCCCACCTTTGTGGAACACTTAGGGAGGTGTCCCTGCCTGTGCTGGGGGGTTGGAACTGGATGATCTTTGAGGTCCTTTCCAACCTAAACCATTCTATGATGGGCTGTGGGCACTCCGTTAGTTCCTTGGGCAGCCTGACCCCTCTTGCAGCCAAGACAGTTTTCCTAGTGTCCAAACCTCCCCTCCTTCTTTCAGGAGGAGCACACAGTACTTGAAAGCACTGAGATGTTCTGGGGGTGGGAATGGTTCGCTTCATTGGCAAAAGGCTCAGGTGGAAGTGAGGTGCTTAACCTAGTGCAGGATAATGGAAGTTGCACACTGCCAGATGATTCCTTTTGTAGGTCATTGGTTTGGATAAACAGGAATGGCAAGAAGGTGTTGTTACAGCTGATGGCATTGCAGCAAATCTTAAACCTAGAAAAGGCCAACCAGAGTGAAACAGCCCAAAAGCTTGGGCTTGTGCATCTCCTTCTTTAACATTACAGTTCATAGACTCATAGAATCAACCAGATTGGAAGTGACCTCCAAGCTCATTCACTCCAACCTGGCACCTAGCCCCAGCCAGTCAACCAGACCATGGCACTAAGTGCCCCAGCCAGGCTTGGCTTCAACACTTCCAGGGATGGCAACTCCACCACCTCCCTGGGCAGCCCATTCCAATGACAATCACTATCTCTGCCAACAAGTTCCTCCTGACATACAGCCTAGACCTGCCCTGGCACAACCTGAGACTGTGTTCCCTTGTTCTGTTTCTGGGTGCCTGGGAGAAGAGACCAACCCCAGCTGGCTACAGCCCCCCTTCAGGTAGCTGTAGACAGCAATGAGCTCTGCCCTGAGCCTCCTCTTCTGCAGGCTGCACACCCCCAGCTCCCTCAGCCTCTCCTCACAGGGTTTGTGTTCCAGTCCTTTCACCAGATTATTGCCCTTCTCTGGACACCTTCCTTTCTCAAAGCCTCCTGGTTCAGTTCTCTGGCAGCCTGGTGTTAACTGGGAGTTGGCTGTTCGTTTCTAGCACATCTTGCATCAGGGCTCCAGTGAATTCCATTCTTCCTTGTGGGAGACACTTGAGCAACGTGTCAGAATAATAAGGGGGGAAAAAGCCTTTTACAAGGTTGATTTTATTCTTGTTTTTCATTTAAGCAGTGAGGGAAATTTGCAGTTGGCTACGGTTATCAAAATACGTGAGAATGGTGCCTGCAAATCTGCTCTTATCTCCTCTAATTGCTTTGTAATTGGTGGGGAGGAGAATCAGATCAGGGAGGATAAATATTTTTAATGCTGGAGTTAATATTTTAAGGGGGTTTATATATATTTCTTTTTTTGCAAGTAGTGATGGTGAGTTTGCATTCCTTGGAGCGGAGGGGAGGTTTGCAGCCAGGGCTTGCTTTCTGTAAGCAGGTTTGTGGGGGTTTTGTGAGGGAATAAGCAAAACTTTTCATCCAAGCTTTCATTTATGTTTAGAATATTTAAAGTAGGAGTGTTAATCTCAACGGAATGTTTTTCTTCTTGACTTCTCTTTTCATAGAATCACAGAATCAGTCAGGGTTGGAAGGGACCACAAGGAGCAGCCAGTTCCAACCCCCCTGCCATGCCCAGGGACACCCTACCCTAGAGCAGGCTGCCCACAGCCTCAGCCAGCCTGGCCTTAAACACCTCCAGCCATGGGGCCTCAACCACCTCCCTGGGCAACCCATTCCAGCCTCTCACCACTCTCATGCTGAACAACTTCCTCCTCATGTCCAGGCTGACTCTCCCCACCTCCAGCTTTGCTCCATTCCCCCCAGTCCTGTCACTTCCTGACACCCTAAAAAGTCCCTCCCCAGCTTTTTTGTAGCTCCCTTCAGATCCTGGAAGGCCACAAGAAGGTCACCTGGGAGCCTCCTCTGCTCCAGCCTGCACAGCCCCAACTCTTTCAGTCTGTGCTCACAGCAGAGCTGCTGCAGCCTCTGAGCATCCTCCTGGCCCTTCTCTGGACTCTCTCCAGCATCTCCACAGCCCTCTTGTCCCAGGGGCTCCAGAACTGGATGCAGCACTCCAGGTGGGGTCTCACCAGAGCAGAGGGGGAGAATCCCCTCCCTGGCCCTGCTGGCCACACTTCTGCTGCTGCAGCCCAGGCTCTGGTTGGCTTTCTGGGCTGCAAGTGCACACTGCTGGCTCCTGCTGAGCTTCTTGTCCACCAGCACCCCCAAGTCCCTCTCCTCAGGGCTGCTCTCCAGCCACTCACTGCCCAGCCTGGATTGGTGCTTGGCATTGCCTCAACCCAGCTGCAAGACCTTGCCCTTGGTCTTGTTGAAACCTCCTGAGGTTGGCTTGTGCCCACCTCTGCAGCCTGCCCAGGTCCCTCTGTATGACATTTCTTCCCTCCAGCCTGTCTGCTACACCACACAGCTTGGTGTCATCAGCAGACTTGCTGAGGCTGCACTCAATGCCTCTGCCCCACAAAGATGTTGAACAAGACTCACCAGTCTGATCCCTGAGGGACTCTGCTTGTCACTGGCCTACACTTGGACGTGGAGCCCTTTCTCTCCTCTTCATTATCTCATTTGAAAACAGAAGACAGAAACACTTGTGTGAAGCTCAAATATCAGTAAATCAGTGATTGTTTTTCATGCATGCATTGAAAAGAGGTTTGGGCTTAGTTTTTATTCAAGAGTGTTGCTATGAGGTGCAGAGATGTGGTGCTGAAGGACATGGCTTAGCACCAGCCTTGGGAGAATAGTTGGACCTGATGATCTTAACAGGTCTCTTCCAACCATAATGGTTCTCTGGTTCCACAAGACTCAGCAGGGCTTGTTGTGTTTTGCACCTGAAGTTCAGATGTTTTTGTGGAGCACTGGGAAAGCATTGGGCAGTTTGAGTGAAAATGCCCTGTTTTGCAATCTATTCAGTCTCTGCCTTTAAACTAACAACTCTGTATGCCTCAAGTTTATATTTTGGTACCAAAAACTTCACTTGGGAGGATAAATTACTCCTCGAGGGTAATATTTTCCCTAAAGCCTTCCAAAGACAGAACAGAGGAAGACATCAAAACTTGAGCTGGTGGCTGTGACTGGGAAGGTGAAACCTGACCTTGTGGGGAAGTTGTTTCATAACCACAGTGGTGAGACACTGGCACAGGTTGCCCAGGGAGGTCGTGGAACACAGAATCCCCCAATGTGATCAAAGATCACATTGGGGGATTCTGTGCTCCGCAGCCTCCCTGGAGGTGTTCAAGGCTGGTTTGGATGAGGCCTTGCTGGTGAGCAGCTGCAGCAGTTGTGCCTACCTGTAGCAGGTGCTGTGGCTGTGGGCTTATGCTTGGATCCAATGGTTGCAAGGTCTTTTCCAACCAGTTGCTTCTGTGACTTCAAAATCTCCCAAGTGCTAGTAAATTAAGACATGGAGAAGTGATGCTCCTAAACCCATCCTGGGGTGCCCTGCAGGTTGGAGGCAGGCACTGAGTGAGCAGCCTGTGTATGCTGACACTTGGCTCCGTGGGGTACCCATCAGCAGCAGTGCTCAACATGCCCAGCAGGAGCCTGCCAGCTGAGCTGCCACCCACCCCAGGCATGGGAACGGTGCCACCGTGTCCCACTCTGATCCACCTCTCTCCCACAGGGGTGCATGGCAGCCAGGTTTGGTTTGGTCATCTGTTCAGAAAGCCTTCGTGGGGGGGGGGATGGTGCTCATTCTTCTTCATCCCTGCTAGGGCTTGTTTGTTCTGGAGTATTTCTGCATTTTTGCTGTCCACTTGTGCGGTCGGAGCAGGAACTGGCCACGTGGGGTGCAGAATCTGCGCTCTGCTTTTTTATGTAACTGCTTTTAGAGCAGTTTTACTGTCAGCACCTTGGGGCTGGGTTTTTGGGGGTGACAAGAAAGTCTGCTTGTCCTGTACATTAGACTTGCCAAAATCAAAGGCTTGGCAAAGCACGATGCCTGCTAACCAGAGGCTTTCCCTATATTTACAGCCTCTCCTGGTCTCTTTCAGATTTGGGATCTAACAAGAGACGTTTAGTAAGATGCAAAGGTCATTTAAACAAGGCTGCTGCTGACTCTCAGTAATTACTCCAGGCAATTTTACTTCCTTAGCTGGGGAGTGGGGGTGGTGGGGGTGGGGGAAGACTGTCAGGAACTTGAAAATCAGTGTTTGCAGCCCTTGCAGGACTGGAAGCAAAAGCTGTCTGTTTGCTGCAGAGCTAGGAATCACTCCTTCGCTTCTATCGAAGCTGAAAACTCGTCTGTGGGCTAGAGGGACTGCAAAGTACCCGAGTGTGGAGATGGAGTGCCCTGACAGTGCAGAGGGAAAGCATTTCAGTTTTGGAAGTGGGGCGTGGAAGCCAAAGAGTCAGATAAAGCTGCTGCAGTTTGGGTTTCAGAAAACAACCCTTTCCTGAAAGTGAGATTGGGGAGGGGGGGGCAGATGTCATGAAGCTCCTGAAGGCATTTAGAATGTCTCCAGAGATAAGATGGGCAGGGTAGGAGTGGGGGAGTTTCAAGGCTACCTAATAAACCACAGGGATATTGACTTTGTGTAGGTGGAATCAGCGTTCCCTCCATTTTTGGCTTAGCTGTGGAAGGAGCAGGCCTGCAGTAGCTCCTCCTAGTCCCTGATCCTTAGCTCTCCTCCAGGTTCTTTCCCACACGCGTTCTCTCATCATGTGCCATAGCTGTTGTCTTTGCTTCCTCTTCGGCCGTGCCTTCCTTCACTTCCTTTTGGCTCTTTCTATTAACTTGAGCCTTTTCTAGTTCCCTCTCCTTGCTGCTTTTCACCTTGTCTTTCCTTTTCTCCCTGGCCCTTAATCCCTGCTGTCTTTCTGTTCCTGCTCCTTCCCTGCTGCCTACAGTCCTGTGCAGAAGCGGGTGCTGGCATCGCTATGGCTTTAGAGGGCACGAAGCAGAGAGTAGGTGCACTGGTGTCATGGGAAAACAGAAATAGGACCCAAAGTAGTTAACCCAACACCTTGTATTTCTGCTGGAGTAATCTGACTAAGTTAAAATGTCAGTGCTGTGACTCCGGCGCTTCCATTTCCTTTCCCTGCCTTCCTTACGGCCACGCTCCGGGGCTCTGAAGAAGGTGCTCCAGAAGAGGGGAAGGTGCCCCCGAAGCCCACGCTTTTAAGCGCAGATGGTGTTCCCGTGCTGCTGGGCTCTGCTGTGAAGGGTGCGTTTGCGAGAGAGCGAAGCCCGGCAGCCCCACACTGCGTCCTTTGTCCTTCCTGCGGGCTGAAACAGTAGATAGCTTACTGTAAGCCTGGCCGGCTGCCAGCCCGTGGCGCAGATTCTTTTTTTAATACTGTAAACTGGCAAGAAATCAAGAATTGCCTTCTTCCTTTTATTTACTTTCCCTTCTGTATTAAAGAGCTCAGTAAAGAAGGGAAAGTTAAATGCTGAGTGAAGGTTTCATTCCGATTAATCACTGAACGGCAGAGAGTTATCGATGGCGGGGGGGGGGGGAGTTTACCTCCTTTCTTTTTCCCATTTCTTTGGGGGTTTGGGGGTTGGTTTTTTTTTATTGGTTGAAACTGGAAAGATCAGCTGCTTCATCTGGAATAGATTATTGCAGGAAAAGTCTGTGCGGGGTTTGAAATGAGGACAGAGCAGAACGCGTGCAGCCATCGGTCAGAGTTTAAAATGATCTGCAAGACTGCTGCTGGCTGTGGTCCTTCAGATATCCTTCCTCCCCGTTTGCTTTCCAACTTGCCTTAATAATGAGCACTCTGTCTCTAGAAAAGGCTTTTTGGTAACGTGTACCCCCCCAGCCTCTGCTTGAAAGTGTTTTCTTGTTTGTACAACTAAGCTTCCTGAAATAGCTGCTGAGTTTTTTTGTTTTGCTGTTCTATATAAAAGTGGTGGAGGGGTGTGGAGTTCCTTCTGCTGCTGCTCAAATCCGAGGCATGCCTTGCAGGCTACTTTGCTTTCATGCTAGGAAGGGGACCAGAGTTACTGCTTTCCTGCTAAATTATTGGCACTGCTCTCCCCAAGGAGAATCACTCCCTAAATCCTGAGGTTGTTGCACGTTTAGTGATTGCTACGGCCAGAAATGACATTTCTACGTGAGAAGGTCAAATGAGATTTAAAAGTCACTGTCGCCTGTTAAACACAGACTGCGTTCTGATTCTCTTAAACGCAGACTGGATGTGAAAAAAGCAGCCCACAGCAGATCGTTTGAAATGGCCAAGCTCATTGTGGTTCGCCAGAGCTCAGTCTGCCTCCCGAGGACTTCCTAAACAGCGACAGCAATGTATAGCTGCGGCCGGCTGCAGGGACCTGCTCCGCTGCGAGCGGCTCCGGGCAGGCATTGCCACGAGAAAGCACAGGGGCACCTGTCCTTGCTCTGGATGTGCTGACTCGTCGGCAGGGAAAGGCTCTCAAAGTCAGAGCGAGTTTTGCCGGGTTTAAAGCAGTGCACTCTGACTGAAGAAAACGGCACTGCAGGTTTGGGTTTGTTTTTGGTTTTTTTTTTTTTTTTTTTTTTTTTTGGTTGTTGTTGTTTTTCTTCTCTACTCTTTTTTCCTTCTCTACTCTTTTCCTTCTTTCCCCCTTCTTTTTCCCTTCTCGTTTCCCTTTCTCTTTTTTCCTTCTCTACTCTTTTCCCTCTTCTCTTTTTTCCCCTTCTCTCCTCTTTTTTCCTTCTCTCTTCTTTTTTCCTTCTCTCCTCTTTTTTTCCTTCTCTACTCCCTTTTCTTTCTCCTTTTCTTTAAACGTCAGAGTTCCTCACCTGCAGGATGGAGATACTCCCATTCCCTTGCCAGACAGCACTACGACATAGATAAGTTCATGACTATTTGCTGGAGAACGCAGTAGTACTTAATGGTTTCAGCATAAATATTCGCATTAATGATTCATGTTAAAGAGCAGTTGAAAAACTGCATTAAGTTGAAAGTTGGGAAGATCTTCTCTCAGAAGCAGAGAGTGACTGACACTCGGTTTGCAATCTGCAGTGCCCAAACGTGGGACACAAGAAATATTTATGCAGGAAATTTAGTAGTTTACAAGTTTCCTTCCTTGGGTTCCTTCCTTTAGTTAGAAAGAGTTTTTTGTTTTGGTTTGTGTTTTTTCAGACCCTGCTGGACGAGTCTGGATTTATTTGCAGATATGCAAGGAATAGGCACATTTTTGTGAATATTTGTGTGGATGACTTTTGGAAGAAAAACCAATGAGTAAATAAACGGTTTCATGATAATTAGATCTGAACAATGATGCAAAGAACCGAGAGCAGGTTTTCTAAGCAGTAATTAACCCCCCTCTCCTGCCAGAGCACGAGTCAGAAAATCTCCCTGCTCTTCTCCAAAGTCTCTCTTTTCTGTTGTGTTGAAATTATCTCCGTCTTACCCAAGACACTTAAGGAAGATACCTTTAAAAATGACAGCTAAAACTGTCACAAACTTGTTACCATTTTAAGGGCACTGGATTAGCTGCATAATTACCTTGACTAGAGTTTGGGTTTGGCTGCCTTCTCCGTGTAGCACGCCGCAGGGAACACTCAGATTCCTTCTTGAAGGATCCCTGCCGTCAAGGGGAGCAATAAGTAGGTAACAACTCTTGTTTTCACTGGCGTTCTGCAGCCTTTATTTTTGGGAAACGTGGGAGCTTATTTGAACTCTAAGTGATGTTCATTTCCTCCCTATTTTGCCGCCAGCATTAAGGGGAAATAAAGAAACAACTGCAGAGTTGGAGTTACAGTGTGGCTGTGTGACTCGAGAGAGGAGTCTGCTAAGATGCACTTCTCCTTGGATGCTGTGAGCAGACTTCCTCGAATAGCTTGCAGGTTTCAGTATGTATTTTTAAGTGCAGCAGTAAGTGCTTAATACAAATAGAGCAGTGGCTCTAGGTAAGGGAGAACAGTGCTTTGCAGCAGTGTTTCAGAATGACTCTTACCACCTTCGGGTAGCTCTCCCGCAGCTCTCAGAAGCTGGGGTTTTGTGCCCTTTCAGCTACGTGTTTGTAAGAAACAGAAAGTGGGAGTATCCCTTGCTTCCTGCTGGCATCCTCAGCTCCTACAGCAGCAGTTTCTCCTTGGCTGTTGCAGTGTGTGCTGAGAGGTTGTGGCTCCTGTGCCTGTAGATAGACGTGGTACCTCCAAACCTGTCTTGGAGCCGATGTACCTCTAAGACAGTTACCATGAGTCAAATGAACCCTCCACCCCAGGTTCCTCGTTATGGGTCAGGTCAGAGCAAGACCTTTTCTGGTCAGGGAGCCAGACTGTGAATTAATGTCGGTGAGGATTACGGGTAAAATCCCCAGCCGTGGCCAGCGTCCAGAATCAGGAGCAAGCCTGGTAATTTAAATGCCCCCCCTCCTGGGCAGCTGCCTGCGTCTCGCTCTTTCTCTCATCTAGCAAGGGTCATTTCTCATTTGCCCAAGTGAAAGCAAGGAGAGAAGCTGGAGGAGGAAAAAGCATCTCTTCCTCCTTCCCTTCGGTAGGTTCAGGTCTGCCCTTGGCAGTACCTCTTCCACTTTAGTTCCCCAGCTCCTTACGCTGGAGGAGGGCTGCCCACTGATCATCTCTCAAAGCAGGTCATGGCATAAGCTGCTCTCTGCCTTACCCCTGGTGAGGCCACATACCAGTCACTGCATTCTCTCTTTCCATTCCTTTGCAGGTCATGTCTGATTTTTCTCCTCTCAAAGAAGGCTTAGACCAACCACAGTTCTGACCAACTTCTTGCTTCCTTTCCAGAGCTGAGGGCTGCTGGGTAGAGTGACACTGATGCCTTCAGGGCCCCCCTTGCCCCCCAGCACCTCCTTTGCCTCCTCCTCTCCACCATGGCACCCGGAGTGTTATCAGCCACAGAAGGGTTCTCTGTGTTGCATTAAGCTTGTGTGTCATGGTGCTGTTAGCCTCCTGTGACCCAGTGTCTCAGCAGGTCCTTTCCTGACTGTTTGAGTTCCAGCAAACTTATCTTCTAAGTGTTAGAGCCATCTTGGGGGGAAATATTTTCTCTACCCATGCTGCTGTCTTCTTAATTCCGGGTGGCTGAACCTACTGCTGGTTTTTGAATCCTTATGCCAGCCTTGAGTAACACCCCACCTGGCAATAGGAGATCTAGCCATACCAGTAACTGAGTTTCCTCAATGGTGGTGAAATCTTTCCTAGCAAACTTCTACAAAGAAAGAGACATTTTGTGTTTGTGAGAGTAACACTCATAAAAGATGGATTTGGCCTGCTTAGTGCAAAGCAGCAGTGCAGCTTTTGGAGAGCATTTAAAGCCTATGTACAAAAAAAACCCCAAACAGACTACCCCCACAAAACAACAAAAAACCCAAGCAAAAACCCCAGACAAGCAAAAAATCCAGAACAACCCCCAAAAGTGTTGCTAGATTCATGGGCAAAGGGAATCTGCCAACGTGTGTCGGCGTCTGTCTGCAGTGCAGAGCGGTTAGGAAGCCCTTTCCCTATGTCATCAGCAGCGTCTCCTTACAACACCTTGAAATCTTTAAGGCTCTTTTCTTTGAAGTTCACTTCGCAGCACCTTGGTGACAGGGTTGCTCATTAATTATTATCTTTATTACAGGTGTGGCCTTATTTAAATAGCTGCAAAAATATCTCCTCTGCTTGAGCACACGTATCTGCCGTACGTGAGCTGCCTTCAGAGCAGGTGTGCTCCAGCGAAGAACAGAAAATGTTCTTCCATCCTTCAGATCCCAAATGGAGCTCTGCTGAGATACCACTGGAAGAGATTGAAGAGTCTGAGCCTGGGCGGGGGGAAGTAAACAAAACAGAATTTTGAGGTGGGATGCAGGATTGGGCAGCACCAGCATGGAAAGGCAGTCTAAAGCAGCAGGTCAGCCCCCAGCCAAGCTCCAGGTAGCACAGCAGCTAGAAGGACTGTGGTCTGGCTCTTCTGCTGTGTTTGTTTCTGCTTCCTCTGTAGCTGCAGAGTGGTTGTTTTTCTGGCAAGGGCTCAGTCATTGTGCCCAGGGGAGTGGACTGCATGCAAACATAGAGGAGAGGTTGAAGCCATCGGAAGAAATGCTGTGGGTGTCCCCAGGAGTTGGCAGCGCCACAGTAAGCCTTGTCACCCAGTTCCTGGAGTCTCTGGCCTCCTTGCTGCCTTTGCTTTAGGGTGTTCAGGCGTGTTCTTCACAGGTGAGTCTGGGGGCTACAGCCAGCCCCAGAGCAAGTGCTCACTCCCTCCGCCTGACTGAGCATTGTTTTGACTCCATTTATCTCAGGCAGAGGACAGAGACTCTCTCTGGCTGCGTGGTGAGGAAGGTGACTCATGGGTGCAGCTCCTGTTCCAAAGACCTTTCTCATAGACTTGATGTGCATTAGCTGCTGGATAAAATGTGGATCTAAGTGGAAGGATGTACTGCTGGGATGAACTTTCATTGCCAGGTACAGGAAGGATTTAAGACCTGTTCCCAGCATTTGTTTTTTTGTGTGCTAGGAGATGTAAAAAGCTTTCTACTTAGTGTGATAATCTGGGGGCATCTTCCTCTTGAAGTTTCCCTTCTCCCTGTACGTTGCTTGGGAAGAATAAGCAGATGACTTCTGGCTCTGGGTGATCATAGATGGAATTTAATGTTGTTTAATTGTGGTAATCAAACAAACCATTTCATGGATTTCTAGGTGTCATTTCATCTTCAGCCCCCTGAACGCAGTCCCTGAGGTTGGAGCGCAGCGATTGTTACGGTTCCTTACCATCTGGCACTGTGACAAAAATACCCTGTCTCGTGTTGCTCCAGCTGATGAAAAAATAGATAAATAAAGAGGATTTATGAGTTTTCTTTACAAGGTTTTTCCACAGGGCAATTGATTTTATTTTAGCCTGTACAAGACAGACCAAGATAAGGAGGAAAAAAAATTGCCTTTCTCTCTTGCCTTCCCTGATCCAGCATAAGTGAAACGAAACTGGGAGGTGCTTGCAGATCTTTAGAATACCCTAGCACGTTACAGTTGGCTTTCTGAACAGAAACTTTGGTAGTTTTAATTACCTCTGCAGAAGAGTGTGGGGTTGGGGGAGTGCAATAATTTTGAATGCCCTTGGGCTCCCTTAATGCCAAGTTTGAAATGCTTCCTGACAGGCACCTTGCAGAAGGGTGGGAACCTTTCTCTTTAATTAGGTTGCAGGTTCAGCTCTGTCACGTTAGTCTGGTGGAGGTTTCTGCAGTGACCTTTCTCATCCCTTGTGTGCTCTCTCTCAAGGTCAAAGGTATCACTTTTCCAGAGCATACACAGAACCTTTTGTTGAAGGCAGTAGTGGTCTTCTCTGGGAGAGGCTTCAAGGAAGGATTAAATTGGGAGAGTCAGGAGTTCGAGGGAAATCAAAGGGCTTTTTCTACATGTAAAGAGTTTCCATTTAATGCTGAGTTCTTCCACATTGAGTGGGGAGACAAATGTAGAATTAAGTAACAGAAGTCAGGATCTGATGCATTTTCAGGGGGGTTTGTGGTTTATTCTTATTTTCTTTTCTCTTTCTTTTCTGTCTTTCTTTTCTCTCTGTTTTTTTCTTTTCTCTTTTTCTTTTCTCTTTTTCTTTCTCTTTTTCTTTCTCTTTTTCTTTCTCTTTTTCTTTCTCTTTTTCTTTCTCTTTTCCTTTTCCCCTTTTCTTCTCTTTCTTTCTCTTTTTCTCTTTTTTCTTTTATCTTTTTTTCTCTTTTCTCATCTTTCTCTTTTATCTCCTTTTTTTTTTTTTATTTTCCTTTTCTCTTCTTTTCTCTCTCTTTTCTCTCTTCTCTCTCTTCTCTCTCTTTTCTCAAAGGTGTATAGTTCTTTCCAGGAGCAAAGAGTAAACAGCCTGTAAGCTGCAGAATCATCTTGTCATCTTGTTTAAAAGGTGCCTTCATATTAAAGGCAATATAATCTAATTAAAGCAGTGTTTGCCATGAAGAGGAATGCGCTGTAATGCTATATTTAACTACTTTGTAAGAGCCAAGCTGTTCTGATAAGAAGATTTCAATAAAGTTTCTAATATAAAACTGTGGTTTGCAAATCTTATAACCTTCTTCTGCATCACTCACTTGGAATGATGTGCTGCTTGTCTTGGAAGGAGGCAGGGATTTCTGTAATTATTTTCCCCAATATGAATAGAATTATAAATTTCTCATTTTGTGAAAGGTAGCAGTAATTTCAGAGTGGAGATGTTAGGAGCTGATAGCAGTGTATTAGTCCTTGCAGACCGGCCTGTGGGGAGATGTTTGGAGGTGCGAAATAGCTGTTTGCTGCATGAAAGACCTTAAAAGTGCTTACCAAAAAAAAAGGGTGGTGTGGAAAGTTTCCTCCTGTCTGTACCTTCATGCTTAAAGCCCTAATTGTGTGGTTGTGCATTAAGCAGAGTGGGATGTGTTTGGGAAGGTCGCAGAGTCACCGAATCGCTTAGGCTGGAGAAGACCTAAGATTGAGTCCAACCGTGAACCTCCTTCTCTGGAGCCTTTCAAGGCTGTCTGGATGTGTACCTCTGTGACCTGAGCAAGATCATATAGTCCTGCTCTGGCAGGGGGTTGGACTGGATGAGTTCTTTGGGTTCCTTCCAGCCCCTGACCTCCTGTGATCCCAACACTGCCATGTCCACCACTAAACCATGTCCCTCAGCACCACGTCTGCACGTCTTTTCAACACCTGCAGGGATGGCGATTCAACCTTCTCCCTGGGCAGCCTCTTCCAGTGCTCGAGAGCCTTTTCAGTGAAGGAATTTGTTCTGCCGTCCAGCCTAAACCTCCCATGGTGCACTCTGAGGCCCTTTCCTCTCATCCAGTTTGTTTGGCTGGGCACAGGTGTGTGCCTGAGCGCTGGCGTGGGCCAGGCGTGCAGTCGCGCAGCAAGTCCGCTCATTGTCCCTGCTTCCTGCTGACGTGTGCTTGGCCTTCGCCTTGGGCGCCTATGCGCCAGGAGATGCTTGCAGCTTGCTGGTACCCGCTCAGGCAGCAGGACTGGGCTGGCTGGAGCTGAAAGTGAAACCATCTCACCAAAACGTGGATTCTGAGTCCTGGCTGTCACATGTTTTGCCCTCTAGATCGATGCTTTTGAAGCTGTGCTGCTGGCTGTTGCCAGAGCTTGTCCCGTCCTGGCCGTTAAGCGCTAGCAGGTGCCTAGGGAAGGTGGTGAAAGGCAAGCATGTAGGATTACTTTCCCAGCGCTCGGCAATCTGCATCTCACAAACTTCCTGGAGCAGAGATGGTATCTTGGGTTTAATAGATTTTTCTTCCATTAGTTTGTCTGCTTGTTTTTAAACCCATGTGCAGTTCCATCATCCTGCGTGGCGAGCTGGAGGGCAGCACAACGTACGCGTCGGGAAGTACCTCCTCTTGTCTGGAGTTTGCTCCCTGGCATTTCCATTTGGTGCTCCTTTGTGCTTGTTTTGTGAGAGACAAGTGATTCCTCACCCACTGCCTCTATGCTGCTCCATTTATCACAGATCTATTTGATACCACCTTGATCATTTGTCTTCCAGGCTGGAAAATCCATGTCTCTTTAGTTCCTTGAACAGAACCAGTTTTGTAGCTTTGTTCATGCCTGTTCTTCTCTTTGCCTTTCCTGGCTCTGTTCTGTCTTTTCGGGGGCTGCGGGGCCACGTGCAAGCTTGGTAACGCATTCCGTGTGCAGTGGCTGCTGCTGGAGCGCTGCCTTCGTGCTGTGCTCTGTGCTGCTCTCTGCTCCTGCCCAAACAACAGTATTTGAGTTTTGGGACTGCTGCTGAAATGAAGCCATCCTTCTGTTAGGTACGTCCCGAATGGGTGCAGGCTCGTCCCCTGCAGCACTGACAGCTCACCCACAGCCCGCACTGTACACACCAAGCTGACGTTGTTCTCCTCCCCACCGGTCCCTGCAATCCTTTGTACCTGTTGCCACTGAGTTTTCTCTTCTGCTGTACGGCTCCTGTGCTGCGTGAGTTCATTTGCAGTCCTCTCCTCAGGCTTCGCCTGCATTGCTGTGACTTGGTGTCAGTAGGGTACTCTCTCTGCACACCATTCTCTCCTCTTTTTCCAACCCGTTTATTAAGCTGTGTGCCACAAAACTCCCGTGGAAGGCTGATACTGACCTTCTTGTTGTAGAGAAATTGAATGTGTACTATCACCTTTTATTTCCCATATTTAAATGTTTATTGGTGTGGAGATCAAACTAGGTGGTGTTTCAGGTGGTGTTTGTCCTCACATACGTTGTTTCTCTAGCAATGCTAACAGATTTATGAGGTAGTTGTGCAAATGCTGTGTTGACTCTTCCCCAGCAAGCTGCATCTAGCTCTGTGTCGAAAGACTTCTGCTCCTTGTAACAGCTCCTATCAATTTGCTCAATGTGTATGTCAGATTAATTGGTAAGTAGTTTCCCGGGTCCTCCCCGTGAGCCCTGTTAGGAGGTTGGCACTGTGTTTGCTGTCCAGCGTTTGTCTGCTATGGAGATGGGTTTAAATAAGATCAACGTGAGCAGCAGTAGCTCAGCTCTGCAGACCTCAGGCCCTGCAGAGGTTGAGGGAGCACCATCTCGCAACAGTGAGCTGCTGCCCTTCACTTGCCCATGTTTCTCCTCTGACCTTTATCACAGCTGCTTAGATTCTCAACCCACAAACAGAAAAAAGCCAAGACTCCAGTCAGGGAATCATCTGCCTGACCTGTTCCACAGTGAGCAAAGAAGCAAACACCAGTTTAGTTTGGAGTATTTCCCTTTGGGTTAGTTTTTGGTACACATACATAGGCAGATCCACGCCAAGGGTTCTCTTCAGACAGAGATTATTCATTATTCAGAGACAGAATGGTTAGGCTTTGCTCCCTGGGGATGCCCATCAGCTTTCTGTTCCCTTTAACCCCAGGCAGCAAGAAGGGATCAGAGCAGACATCTGTGAGTGAGCTTCCTTTGAGAGCGCACTGATGGCTTTGGAGGAACATGAAAAGCTTCTGAGCTGTGTGGGGGTTTTGTGTTTGTTGTTTGGAGTGGGGTTTGTTGGAGGGGTTGTGTTGGGGTGGGGTTGGGTTTTGCAGTGGGGTTTGGGTTTGTTGTTGTCTGTGTTTCTCTATACTGCCCTTTAATATTTCCTTTGAAGACAGCTGGGAGGCTAAACATGGCAGTTATCTAGAGCAGTGTTAGGATTCCACGAGTAGAGGCACAATGCCAGGAAATGCAGAAGTTTAGGTTTCGGTAGCAATATTAGCTCTGTATGGACTCTCTTCACTTCCTGCCTTTCTTAATCAATTCTCAGCTATGTACTTTGTGACCTACATTAAAAGCTCAGCAGCTGACAAAACGAGATGGTTGTATCCCCTCATGGCATTCCTGGGAACCCTGTGCATGGGGAACACCAATTTCTGGGTAAAGAAGCCAGGCACAAAAAGTTTAAGGAATTTCCTTTGTTTTGTTGTGGAGCTCACAGAGCTTGGAACATGTCCAGAGAAGGGCACCAAGGTTGGTGAGGGGCCTGGAGCACAGCCCTGTGAGGAGAGGCTGAGGGAGCTGGGGGTGTGCAGCCTGCAGGAGAGGAGGCTCAGGGCAGACCTCATTGCTGTGTGCAACTACCTGAAGGGAGGCTGTAGCCAGGTGGGGTTGGGCTCTGCTGCCAGGCAAGCAGCAAGAGAAGAAGGGGACACAGTCTCAAGCTGTGCCAGGGCAGGTCTAGGCTGGGTGTTAGGAGGAAGTTGTTGAGAGAGAGAGTGATTGGCATTGGAATGGGCTGCCCAGGGAGGAGGTGGAGTCTCTGTGCCTGGAGGTGTTGAAGCCAAGCCTGGCTGGGGCACTTAGTGCCATGGTCTGGTTGACTGCATAGGGCTGGGTGCTAGGTTGGGCTGGATGAGCTTGGAGCTCTCTTCCAACCTGGTTGATTCTATGATTCTGTGACTGCAACCTGAGTCCTATCCTGAGGCTAACACAGGTGCTTTTATTTCCCACAATATTAGTAACTTTGCTGAGCTTCTTGGTAGGACCCCTCCCTGTAATCAGTGAAGAGCAAGGAGGAGGATAAAGGCATGGTCTGCTTGGTGCTGGCTGCCCTGCTGTGCTGAAGTCAATATTGCCCATGAGAAGAATCAGCTGCAAATGAAGCCTGAGCATGAGGGAGTCCTGGGCTTTGAGTGCCTCTGACCAACTCCATGCTACCTTTTGGCCTCTCGTGCCTTACTCTATTGCTAGGAGTGAGTATATTGCTGGTGCTGCTGGCTGGGGTAGTCTAATTGCCAGAGGATGTGTTCTTTTTTAACCTGTCCCATGGTGGTAGCTCTGTGGTGAGGAGGTGGCCTGAGGAGCCATTCATTTTTCTGTCTGTGTCGTTCTGAAGTCGTCTCAAGTGTGACTCCTCCGTAAAGTGAATGGTCTGTATTTCCAGTAGTGATTTAATGGCTTGGCTAGGGGCTGAGGTAATGAGCTGAAGGGCTCAAGCTGATGAGCTCATCTTTCAGCCCACCAGCCTGTCTGGTAGCTAATCACTGCTCATACACCAGTACTCACTTACCTTGAGTATTTCCTGGCACTTCAGAATTATTCATCTCAGACATGGGGTGAGTTTAATAATGAATCACGTGGAACTTTTTATTGCTTGAAAGGATTTGCTTGTCTTTTTTAAGAGAAATGAATTCTGTAATTTTCACTGTACTGGTCCTGGTACCTCTCTTCCTCACTTTGTAATTTTGGAGACTTGCTGAGCAGTGAAGATCAGGCATAGCCTTTGCTGAACAAAGTAAAAGGTTTGTTTATGAGCAGTTTGCACCTGATTATGCAGAAACCTCACCCTGAGCACTGCCTCCAGGTCTGGTGTCTCCATCATAAGAAGGGCATAGAACTGTTGGAATGAGTCCAGAGGAGGCCACAAAGATGATCCAAGGGCTGGAGCACCTCTGCAGTGAGGATAGGCTGATGGAGCTGGGGATGTTCAGCCTGCAGAAGAGGAGAATTTGGGGGTCCTTAGAGCTGCCTTCCAATGCCTGAAGGCATCCTACAGGAAGGCTGCAGAAGGACTTTTCCTGAGTGTCTAGAGACAGCGCTGTTTCTCCTTGGGCACTGCGAGGCACTGTGCACAGCTCTGTGGAACCAATGTTTCTGGGTCCAGAGTTGTCAGGTCCTTGTGCTGTTCGCTTTCCCAGAATTGAGTGAGTGGCACTGGTTGAACGCTGCACGTTACAGTAGGTGTTTCGGTAGGGGTGTGAAAAGCGTGGCGTTGTGGAGCAAACCGAAGCGTCCGCATTGGCAGCGCAGCTGCTGTAGCCTGTCATCCGTAGGAGCAGGGAGGCACTGCCAGAGGGCAATTTGCAGGTGCCTTCGTTTCTGTTTTCAGTGCGCAGAAAACAAAGAGGAGAGCAAATCCCTTCCCTTTTCCTTTCTTAATCCTGAAGCACTGCGATCTCTTCAGCAGTGGGGTTTGGCATCCTACCTCCAGAGAGGTTTGCTCAGCCACAGCCTGGTCTGTGTAGGATGCTGTTCTCGTACTGTTGTTTTTTCCTTGTTAGAGCCTTGGTACTGCAACAGTCAGGTTGGCATCTTGCTCTGTTTTGTAGCTGCAACCAGCAGAGCTTCGTTTTTGCATCCCTGTCATGTACTAATGAACCGAGTCGGGAGTTCTGCTGTTGCTCCTTGAAAACTAAGTGCCAAATTTGTTTCCACACAAAGCTCCCTCACTGGGGAAGTGAAGTAGGTTCAGATGTGCTAGCACGAATGCTTCCTAAAGCTTGTCTTCCCCAGCTCTCTGCTTGCTGCTGAGGGATTTGATTGCAAGCCACTTTCTGTCTGCGCAGCCATCCTCCTGAAAGGGGTTTACACAAGCAATAGGGCAGCTCTTTATCACCTCTGAATATTCCCAGCAGCATATGGCACTTGGAAACTTCACACACTAATGAAATACCAACTTTAGAGAGATGCCAAGATGAAGAGGGATGTTCCCCTCCAATTTACTTCGCACTTCTATTAGTTCAGAAACAGTGATTTTCAAGGGCAACTCCTGTACTAACTGTATGCTGATTGATTTGTTTGCTGTGTGACATTTGTAGTGGGACTGGGCTTCTGAAACCACAAGATGGGACTCTGCAGGTAGTCCCGAAGTTACCAAGGATTAAGTCCACTGGCAGTTGGTGATGCTTTTGAAACCAGCTAATGATCGGGGCGGGGGAGGAGTGTTCTGGATGGGTGGTGTTGGGCTGCAGAGCACGAGAAGGTCCGTGGAGCTGGGAAGCCCAGGATCCTGTCAGGGGCTCCATCAGCAGTGCTGCTGCGGCGCTTCAGTGGGGAGCCCTGTGCTGGGCTGCCTGGCTGCGGCAGCCTCCTCTCTGCTTCTGCTTACGCGTGCGCTATTTACGCCGGGTTTGGCCGAACGAGGAGGCGAATGCAGCCTCGCCTTTCTAGCCGTCCACCTCCTAGACATGCTTTCACTCACCTGGGAAATGCTAATGCAGAGTAATGCTCTCTCACGCCGCCTGTGCTGTTTATGATAGCAGACAGCCTTGACACTCAGGTTTTTGTCTGACTAAGCTTCTGCAATTAAGCTTAATTTTATGAAAATGAAGCAGGGAGAGAGGGCTGGTCTCAGGTAACACAGTCAGCCTTTGGACAAAGGAGCCTGCCGCAGGGCAAATTATTCAGCTGTTGGATGGAGAACTGTGGTTTCTCAAAAGGCTTCCTAGGGCTCCCTGCCACAGGGCTAGGAATGATTATTGCATAATGAAAGTGCCCCAATTTGCCTGCTGGCTTCTAACTGATGAGGTTTTAATGTAGCCCTTTGACAGGCAGAGGGGAAGAAAGCTTTGTAATTTTAAAGATGAAGTTTCATCAGTTCTTATAGAAAGGGTGACAGGACAGGGGTACCTCTGGTAGGAGAGAGCTTCACTACCTGAAAGGGCCCACACAGTCTCAAGGTTTCTGGCTAGAGGAGCAGGATGAGCTTGCTTGTGTGAAGGTGTTTCCTGCTGCCAGCAGTCATGGAGCTGGGGAGAGCCCATTAGAGGAGGGTTTTCCTCTGGGGAGAAGAATGGAAGATTTTTCCAGAGCTCCCTATCTGCTACCTATTAATGTGCACTTGATGTAAGTAAAATGATTTTCATGATTTGCTGGGGAAGAATGATTTTTCCACACACATATAAAGGCCATTTTCCATTCAATTACCCAAATATTCCACCTATATTTAGTTTGCAACTCACAGTCAGAGTGAATAACCCAGTTGAGAAAGACCTACCAATGCTGAGAAGGAGCTCTGAAATGCTAAAGGGAATCAGAAGGCGGCAAAAGGCAGTGGAAATAAAGCTTAGCTGCACCTTACTGTGCATAGTTAAGAGTTTGGGGGCTG
The DNA here is from genome assembly GCF_015220805.1 of Pogoniulus pusillus. Lineage (NCBI taxonomy): Eukaryota > Metazoa > Chordata > Aves > Piciformes > Lybiidae > Pogoniulus > Pogoniulus pusillus. The sequence continues at coordinate 932,494 of NC_087273.1, forward strand.
TGCAATGTATTTTTCTGTCTTGTTTATTTTCCAAGGGTTTGCAATTACTTCAGGATTTTATTCTCCTGGAGGTTAGTGAAAGCCGTGGTGAAGTTCCAGAGTTCATGGAGAGTGTTGCTGTGCTTTATTCAGCTGTAAATCTCAGTGGGAAAAGCGATGCTTCCGCTGTAATAGAGATGCTCTTCACAAAGGGAGAACGCTGACCTCAAGGGCCTTTCATTTTAGGCATCAGCTTCTTGTTCTTCACATGTTCTGTTTGCATTTCCTCTGCAGGGACCACTTAAGAGCTGAAGTTTACCTTGAAATTAAAAATCCCAAACAACCCAACAACCAAATGACAACATAAACACAACAACAAGCCCCCACAAGACACACCCCCACCCCATTTTGAGTGTTGTAGCTGGCAGTGCTCTGTTTGGTGGTTGATAGGGGGTTTCCTATGGTCTGTACTCATCTAGGTTCTTACATTGTTTATAGTGTCACAGAGTGGTAGGAGTTGGAAGGCACTGCTGGAGATCATTGAGTCCAACCCCTCTGCCCGAGCAGGACCACCCAGAGCCTTTGTAGTGAGTCCCTCTGTAGCTCTCCTGGAGCTCCCTTCAAATACTAGAAGGCTGCTCTAAGGCCATATGCATTTGGGAGGAAGAAGCCCCTGACGTTGCTGTCAGCAATGCAGTGTGTTGGTGGAGCTTGCCACACCCAGACTGTCCCACACGTGAAAAGTATGAAATGCAAATGCACAAGTGCAGCAGAGAGTCGCAGTGGTATGCAGGAGTGACTGCTGTCCCGGGCAGGCCAAGAAGCATTTGCACTCCGCAGTCGCCAACCGCTGCCCTCCTACCGAACGAAATAGCATCTGAGTTGCTCCTTGAACACTTTCAGTTCACGGCAGTGAACACAAGAACCTTTAAAGCTTGTCCCAAGCAAAGGAAGTCACAGAGTGGCAATGAGATTGTGAATCATGTTTGCGTTCACAGTGCTCTTTATTTGTGTAACACGCTCCCTGATAGCCTTTGGTACGAGAAAAAGGAGTAGCTAAAAGCCAGTCTTGAACTGTGGCTGCACAAGAACACGAGGTGGCTGCTTATCACCGCAGCAGACGCTGTCTGACAGCGTCTGACTTTGGGGTTTTTGCTTCCCAGAGCAGAGAGAGCTTAGGCTATACTTGGAGATGGGTTCATTTTTGGTGGCAAGAGCTGAAGCTGAAATAAACATTCTGAAAAGCAAAGGAGTAACCACCGCTCTCGAGCCACGTGCGAGTTCTTTCTGGGCACGCTGCTTTATTTCTAGGGCAGGTTTTGCTGCCTAGTTGGGTCTTGTCTCTTCTAAATCATCTTTGCTCTTACTTACTAGCTTGTGATGAAAGCTATAAAAGTTCACTGGACTTCCACATGAGAACTTGCTGGCAAAATAATAGCAGCCTTTGGCTGAAGTCTGAGTCCCAGCTGTTAAGTCATATTTAAACTCATCCGAAGAACTGGAGGTCAGTCATCACAACAAGAACCCATGTGAGCTCACCAGTTACTCCTCTCCTGGGCTTTTGAAGCAGGCATGCATCTTTAGGAAGGACTGGCTTCTTGGAATCTGCTCTGCAAACTCACTCAGCAGTAGAAAGATGTAGAGAGACACTTGGCAAGGTTTGGTTTGTGGCTGCTTCAAACATTTAACTTGCAAAGCAAAGCCATGGAGCTGAAACACCAGCCAGTGCCACCATCTAAACAAACACCAGCCAGTGCCACCATCTAAACAAACACCAGCCAGTGCCATCATCTCCACGTGGCTCGGGCCCCACCTTTACCTTAGCTGTGCAGACACTGCTCTCTTCTGCTGGCTGATGCTTCTAACTTGCTTTGCAAAATGGGATTGAAATACTTCTGGAGCATTTTCATTTTTCATGCTGTTTCCTCTGTCTAACCCCATGGGATATGACATAGAATCGCTAGTAAAGTTTTGTTTGTTGTTGTAGGGCTTGGAGGGGGTAGGTGGGGGTTAGTTGCATTTCCTTAGGCATTGTTAACTCTGTGTTTAAATGTTGAAGCTGGGCCAACAAATTCCACTCTGTAATTACATTTGTGGTTTAGTGGGAGAATGCAGTAACCGCTGCCTTTAACAGCAGATAGGGGAGGGCACACACACAAAAACGTCTAGTCAGACCTCAGGGATAAGGGCCTGGGTTGGAATATGGAAATCACATTCCTAAATTTATTTTCAGGGCTTAGGGGAGATAGCAGAGTAAATGGCTGATTAATAAGTTGTTCTGTGAAACATTGTTTGAAATACCTTAATTCTGAGTTACAAAGCTGTATATTAGATTAGCAATAACAAGGAGGAGGACTTGTTCCAGGAGGTCAAGCTGTTGACTTTTAGATTAGTTCTGTTGAGACAACCCCCAGCACTGTTAGAGGCACTGGAAGATATGTGTGCAGAGCAGTGCTCTTGGTGCGCTGGTACTGGTGCCGGATGTCGGAACAAGATCACTTTTTCTCTGTCTCTGTGTGGTTACTTTCTGGATGTTGGGATCCGTTGCCTTGTGTCTCTGGCACAGCAGCTGTAAGGACACAAAGTGGCAAGCTGCCAACAGGGCAGTTCTGCTGCAGTTAGTGTGTAGGCAGCTGCCCGCCTGCCTTCAGGAGGAGCCTCCTGACTTTGGAATGAGGAGCTGGAGTTTGGGTCTGGCAGCAGCCTTTGGGAAGGTGCCATGCTGGAGGAGATGCTCCCAAAGACCTCGTGGTCTGCCCCGCCTGATAGTCACAAATTCTTGCCTGGCTTCTTCTGGGCCCAGCAAAGGTAGTGCATACATACAGAATAAAACACAGAGAGCTGTACAAAGGCAAGAGCTTAAATAGTCCCCATGTAGGTACTGATTGTACGAGTCAGCTGCCCAGGGGTGGAGCAGTTCCTCAGCACCAGGAAGAGGGAATGTAAATCATGTGAGTCTGTATCAAACTTAAAAATAACCCAAACCCAAACTAACCACCAAAACAACCCAAGCTGGGTAATGTCTTTAGTGTGATGTTGTTCTGTGTTTGCCCACCTCAGGCAGGTCACTGTCTTCACCTTTGTGTCAGTTAGGCAGCAGCCTTCACCACTCTTGTACCCGAGGGTGGGTTCAGTGGTGTGGATTTTCAGCATAGCCAGACACCTGCAGCTGACAGCAGTCTCCTGGTGGAGTTCTTTTGAAGTGTGGAAGCAGAGTAGGTGGGTTGATAGTGATTGGACATCTAGGCCACTTAGACCTTCTGATTCCATACATGTGGATTTTGAGCTGTGGAAAAGCCCTTGATAATCCAGCCCTAGAGGCTCCACAAAAGCACATTAAACATTGGTCAGACAGTGGAGCAAGCTACCCAGGGATTTGGTGGAGTCAGCAGCCCTGGAACTGTTAGAAGGTGTGTAGATGTGGCACCCTGGGGCACAGTTTAATGGCCACGGTGGTGTTAGGCCGGTGGTTGGACAGGATGATCTTTGAGGTCTTTTCCAACCTTAATGATCCTGTGATTCAATAACCAGAGTGGCACCAGGCTTTGTAGCTCCCAAGCTCTTTGGCATCACTTTGGAAGCTGGACTGGGTGGAGCTCCCTCCACTCGAGGTGCCTCTTCTTTGATCTGGCCGTGGCTGAGAGAGCAGGAGTTGCTGCTGAACTGCAGGCAGGGGTTACCCCCGTCTGGGTTTAATTCAGTATCTAATTAAGCATATGAACAGTTGTAATTAAGTTAACGAGTCTCCGTACAGTTGCCTGGTTTTGCCTCTCTGAACCAAGCTGTGGGATTAGGACCTTCACTTAAAGATTGTGCTTCACAGAATGCCAGAGTTCAGCCCTGTTCTTGTTAGAAGTGTTTGCCTCTGTGACATCTCAAAACCAATAAATGTTCCTGCTGTAGAAAAAGATTCATTTCGATCTGGAATTAATCCAGTTCTGGTCTCCCCATCATAAGAAGGACATAGAACTGTTGGAGCAAGCCCAGTAGAGGGCCACAAAGATGATCCAAGGGCTGGAGCACCTCTGCTGTGAGGGCAGGCTGAGGGAGCTGCATGTCTTCAGCCTGGGGAAGAGATGACTCCAGGGAGACCTTAGAGCTGCCCTCTAGTACCTGAAGGGAGCCTCCAAGAAGGCTACAGAGAGACTTTTCATAAGGATGTCTAACAACAGGACAAGGGAGAATGATTTTAAGCTGAGGGAGAGGAGGGTTATACTGAATCTCAGGAAGAAGTTCTTCAGTATGTGGCTGATGAGACTCTGGAATGGGTTGCCTGGAGGAGCTGTGGCTGCCTCCTGCCTGTGAGGTGTTCAAGTCAAGTAGATGATCTCTGGGGTGCCTTCCAGCCCAAGCCATTCTGTTAATTCACTGCAGCTCTTCTGAAGGCTTTTATATAAAGGGATCAGAAACCAGCGCTGGTGAGTGAAAACAAGTGTTTTGGTTTCAGGTCTGCCACATCAGTGTTCTCCAAATGACTTTGGTTTGCAGCAGACGTTGCATGCTGTCAGCCTTTTCTGAGGCAATATTCAAATGCACTTCCCTGGCAGCGCAGAAAGATAAATAAACACACAGTGTTAGCTTTTCATATTATTCATCTGAGCCAACTTCAAAAGTAGCTTATGTAGGGCTATTTGTGTTGAGTCTCAGAAAGGAGATGTGCTGGACAGATAGCAATGTTTGATCAATTGCACAACGACAATAAAAGTAGAAGCAGGGTTTGCAGAAAAGCCTTGCAGAGGTTTTGTACCCATGTGCTAATCCAGGCAGGGTTTACTGTTAGAGTCTGTACTGAGCAACAGCAAGAGAATCATAGAATCAGAAAAATCAACCAGGTTGGAAGAGAGCTCCAAGCTCAGCCAGCCCAACCTAGCACCCAGCCCTGGCCAACCAACCAGACCATGGCACTAAGTGCCCCAGCCAGGCTTGGTTTCAACACCTCCAGGGACAGCAACTCCACCACCTCCCTGGGCAGCCCATTCCAATGCCAATCACTCTCTCTGCCAACAACTTCCTCCTAACATCCAGCCTAGACCTGCCCTGGCACAGCCTGAGGCTGTGTCCCCTTGTTCTGTTGCTGGGTGCCTGGCAGAAGAGCCCAACCCCACCTGGCTACAGCCTCCCTGCAGGGAGCTGCAGACAGCAATGAGCTCTGCCCTGAGCCTCCTCTGCTGCAGGCTGCACACCCCCAGCTCCCTCAGCCTCTCCTCACAGGGCTGTGCTCCAGGCCCCTCCCCAGCTTTGTTGCCCTCCTCTAGACACCTTCCAGCACCTCAACATCTCTCTTGAATTGAGGAGCCCAGAACTGGACACAGCACTCAAGGTGTGGCCTGAGCAGTGCTGAGCACAGGGACAGAAGAACCTCCCTTGTCCTGCTGGCCAGGTACAGCATTGTGTAAATGAATTCAGTGGATCTGGTTTAGAACATAGGGAATTGGGCAGTTGATCTGTTAGGAGAAGTAAAATAATATGAAATGTGAGAAGATGATATTAGTGCTAATTGTTATTAGGATAATATTGCAGATAAACATCAGGGTGTTGTTTAGCAAGAGCTGCTGCATGTATTAAATGATAATCACATTTCTAGAGAGAGGGAAGAGTATGTTAGAAATTAATTAGCTGATCATGACCTTCCTTCTTTTCAGCTCCTATTGACATCTCCAAAGGCTGTGTCTTTGCTGCTGCTAACACTTTTCCTGTCTATCTGGCAGCTTGTGGCAGGCAGTTTGAATGGAGTTTTCCTACACGTGGTGGCAGTGTGCAGGACCTCACTGCACAGAAACAAGCCTTGCTCTAGCTGCTTCTGGGTGGGTAAGCCACGGGGCCAAGAAGCAGGCTCTTTTCATTTCAGTTGGCTGAGGGTTGGTGTTTTTGTGCCTGTGCTAGCTGATGAAAAAGGTGACTATGGTCTGTGCGTGTCTGTAGCATGCAAAGCTAGCTCTGCTGTCACATGGAGTGACAATCCCATTCTGTCGTGATGCTTCTTGTTAGCAGGGTTACCTGACCGAGTTAGCTGGGCTTCGAGTGATGAACTTGGCTCCTCGCTCCCTCAAGGACACTGAGGGGCTGGATCAGGACCAGAGAAGGGTAGCAATGCTGAGGAAGGGGCTGGAGAATAGGGCTGGGGGGTAGCAGCTGAGGTAGCTGGGGTGTTCAGTCTGGAGAAGAGGAGGCTGAGGGGAGACCTCATTGCTCTGTGCATCTCCCTGAAAAGATGTTGGAGGAAGGTGGGGGTCAGTGTCTTCTCCCTAGTATCAGGTTATAGAATGAGATGAATTGGCCTGAAATTGTGCCAGAGGAGGTTTAGGTTGGGTATTAGGAAAAAGTTCTTTCCTGCAAGAGTGGTCAGGGGCTGGAACAGGGCCGCCCAGGGAGGTGGTGGAGTCCCCATCCCTGGAGGTGTGCAAGAACGGTGTGGCCATGGCACTCGGGGGCATGGTTTAGTGGCCGTGGTGGTGTTGGGTTGCCTGCTGGACTTGCTGACCTTGGAGGTCTTTTCCAAGTGAAACAGCGCTGTGGCTCTGTGACTGTCAGTGCTTGAGAAGCATTCCCGTGGGTGTGCTGCAGCAGGAGCTCTGTGCAGTGCCCCAGTCTGCAGAGAGCTCAGGGTGCTGGAGCCAGACCCTGTGTGGAGTGTGGATCGCTGGCGCTGCTGCTCGGCGGGCAGGGCACCGCCGCACAGCGCTTGCAGTGCATTTAAGTGGTGCTTAACTGCATGCGTTCCACTGTAACAGCTGTCAGAGCTCTGCTTTCCACCCGGACCCACTGTTTGCCTGTCTTCTTCGCCGCTTTCGGCTGTCCCGCAGACCTACCTTGCTGACATTAAGTAAAGCACCACAAGTTTTCAGTGCAGAAAATGCTGATTTGTGCTCCTTAGGCTTTAGATAGAACAGGCTATCTTAAAACTAGCTGCCTTTGAGAAACAGTCTAACGGCTCCTGCAGGGCTTCTGCGTTTGGCTTGCTTTTTCTGTTGTTACTAGAAGTCTGACAGTTGTTACAGACTGACCAAATAAGCTCTTCAGCGAGAAAATGACCACCACAGGATGGAAACGCTGGAGACTGGAACTGTGCTGTAAGCTCAGCCTGCTGACTCTAGCTGGCTCCTCCCTTTGACAGATGCATTCTAACAAGAGCTATCCAGACAAGAAATGCTGTGGATTTTGCAGATTTTCTTTTTATATCCTTTCCTCTCCTCTCCTCCAGCTCCCCTCAAGATGCACTTGATGATGTTAAAGGTCTTTCCCAACCTGAGCGGGTCGATGGTTTCTGTGTGTGGATGAAGGAGCAGTGCAATGAAATCCTGTTCCGAGTTTAGGATTGAGCACTACTGCAGTAGCCAGGGCCAACGTTAAAAATCAGTTTGTGTTGTAGCATCTTCAGCTGCAGGAGTCCATCAGCCTACTGGTATCTTCTAAATCATCATCCCTGCCATCCAGTACCTTTGTTGCACAGCATAAAATCCTGCTGTAAGCATTTGTTGAGTCTCTCCAGGGAGATTGTGTGGTTTTCCCTTGGTGGAGCAGCTACAAATAACACCACAGATCCTTAGTCACCCAAAAGCTTCCAGCAGGTTTAATAAACCACTGAAAATTCAACAGCAAAACAAATAACTGTAAACATTACACTTTGCTGCACCTGTTTTCTTTGAGTATGAAGTGCCTGCTTCAAAGAGCTGATATCTATAATTTAACTTGCAATATGTAAGCCTGGGTGGCATTAAACCTAGGGCATTCTCCCACACTGGGCACGTTACACCAGCACCTTGAGTGAGCTTTAGAATCATAGAATCAAGCAGGTTGGAAGAGGCTGCCAAACTCACCCAGCCCTAGCCAGTCAACCAGACCATGGCACTAAGTGCCCCATCCAGGCTTTTCTTGGACACCTCCAGGGAGGGCGACTCCACCACCTCCCTGGGCAGCCCACGTCAATGGCAAATTCACAGCTAGCCTCAAAACCTGTGTTGTGAGGACAGGTGAAAAACTACCCTGCAGAAGTTTGATTTGGCAAGCAGGAATAGCTCAGCTCCATGAAAATTTGTTTCCAAGTGTGCATGGCTGTGTGTTTGTAGCATATGCTGTAGTTCAGCTGTAGTTTTAATAGCCTCATAACTGTTTTTCTCTGTCCTTTGCCAGATGAATTCTTTTCAGTTTGAAAACTCTAATGCTTGCTTTCATCCCAAGAAAGGAATCATTTTGGGAAGGTTGAGAAAAATGTGGTGAAGTGTTCTGTGAAAAAGAAAGTTAACTCAGTTTGACTTCTTAATGACTGTAATTGAAAGTTTCAAAGGAAAAAAAAAACACAAATAAAAAGGGGAAAGTCTCTGTCCCTCCTGGGATGGGAGGACAGAGGATGTAGCACAGCTATTGCATGTGGCAGAGCTTCCTTAGAGCTCAGGGTGGCTCTCTGGAAGCTGTTGTGGGGTAGTCCCTCACCAGTCTTGATTTCCACTCTTCAGAGCTGGCTGGGACTGGGAGTAGTATTTTGGCTTAGCATGGAGTTAAAATGAACTTATCCTATCGTCTTTGGGGCTGAGTTGTGAGGAGAGACTTCCCCTCACCAGAAGGATTTCTTGTTTCGTGTGCTGCCTTACAAGGATGTAGGAAAAGCCTTCAGGAATCCAAGGAAAATCTAATAGTTCAGTGCTCATCGGTAGCTTTCAGAACCATCTGTTGTGCCAGGGTAGGTATAGGCTGGATGTTAGGAGGAAGCTCTTCACAGAGAGAGTGATTTCCCATTGCAATGGGCTGCCCAGGGAGGTGGTGGAGGCACCGTGCCTGGGGGTCTTCAAGAAAAGACTGGATGAGGCACTTAGAGCCATGGTCTGGTTGACTGGATAGGGCTGGGTGATAGGTTGGACTGGCTGAGCTTGGAGGTCTCTTCCAACCTGGTTGATTCTATGATTCTATCTTTGGGGTTCTTCATGTCTGTTCTTGGTTTTAGTTCTCCTGGATGCATTTTGAGGACCCTCTTTTGAGAGGGTCAGGAGAAGTGATGATAGGCTCACAGAAGCATTTTGGCTGGAAAAGACCTGTAAGATCATCCAGTCCAACCCAAACACCACCATGCTCGTTAAGCCATGTCCCAAAGTGCCATGTCCACACATTTCTTGAACCACCTCCATGGACAGTGACTCCACCAGCTCCCTGAGCAGCCTGTTCCAATTTCTGACCAGTCTTTCGGGGAAGAATTTTTTTCCTGATAACTAGCCTAACCCTCTCCTGGCACAATTTCAGTCCATTTCCCCTCGTTCTGTCACTTGTCACTGGGGAGAAGAGCCCAAGCCCCACCTCGCTGCAGCCTCCTTTGCGGAGTTGCAGAGAGCACTGAGGTCTGCCCTCAGGCTCCTCTCCTGCAGACTGAGCAACCCCCATTCCCTCAGCCGCTGCACAGGACTGGCTTTCTAGAGCCCTCGGCACTTCGCCTCCTCTCATAGTTATTTCTTTGGGATGCATGCGCTTTGCTCCTGAAGGTTCCAGTGACAGCACCACTGGGCACAGGGCGCCCGGCTGGTGCCATGAGTACCAGACAGCATAGGAATACACAGTATGGATTGACTATGATGTTAATTAGGCTTAAGTAAAGAAAGCCATGGTAAATGCAGGGGGAAGGGCTCCTTGTGATAGCTGATGGCTCTCTTTCTGTGTGATGTTTGCAGGGTACCTGGGGACAGGGAGAAGCCTGGCTGACTGAAAGTGGACTGCATTGCAAGAGTGACTGCTCTCTAAATACAGTTTCTGTGTCTCCGGAGAGAAATTAGGAGAAGGACCATAAAGTTTCTGTTGGCCAGCAGAAGAGAACCATCTGCTGGAGTTAGGAACAGTTGGCTGCATTTAACAGCCAGTGGTTGATGGGCTCTGCTCTAACCAGGAGGAATTAGTTTATTCAAGGCAAGTCACTGAAAGTGAAGAATAACACAGCAGAGTTGAGGGAGGGGAAGAAGGAAAGTGGGGAAAAAGCTGTTTAAGCAGCAAAAAAGCAATCCAAAGTTGCAGTTCTACAAGGGCAGCAGCTCTCTACTTCTTCGATTTTTTTTTCTTTTAATGATAAATCCTGCAGTCGTTAGGAGGCTCTTGCACATGGCAGGTGGTGGTGCTGGGAGCTTTCACTCCAGCTGCAGAGAGGACTCCAACGTTTTGGCACTTCCTTTTCTCTTTCCTTTCTTTCTTTGTGGTTTTCCATGTCTCTTCTGCAAACAGTTAGGATGAACGAAAGCATTCTCTGTTTTCCATTAGGTCTCATTTGCTACAGCTTTCTGCCTTTAAATTACTTCTGAACCACAGAATCTGGCAGGGCTCATTGGAAGGCATTTGAGGACAACTACTTGATCTGGAGCGCAGCCATGTACGGTACTTGGAGGCATAGAACAAAGCAGTATAAATTGAGATTATTTTACTAAAGGTTTATGGCTCTCCCAGGACAGCCAGTAGAATGCAGCAAAAAAAATCTTAATTAGGGCATAGTATGTAAATACTCACTTTTTATTGCATCAAGGAATGCTTTTACCTTCTCTCTCTTAAAACAAAGGCCTCTTTTATGGCTTTTCCGTAGCGGCGTCCCTAATCTGACATTTCTCATCTAATTGTTGGAGATCAAGTGCAGGTAAAGAACTGCTACCGTCAGGGGTATTGAGGAAGTGATCTGAGGAGGACTGGCTGGGTTAGTAGATTAATCATGCTTCCACAGCTTTGCACTCCATACTGGAGAAAAGGAAGTGTGAATCATACCTAACAGGAGCCCGTTTTAGCATTCGGGACCAATTCTCTCCTCAGGGGCCCATGCCAGCTCACTAGATGCTGTGACCTCCTGCAGGTGCATGCACACAACCCCTGAGTAGATACAGCCAGGTCACTTGAGTGCTTCTGGAAGAGAAGAAACTTAGCAGAAGTAATGATAAGTTCAGTGTCCTAGCAGTGCAGTAATGAGCATCAGAACAGAGACTATTTGACAAGGTCTTGCAAAGAGTTGGTAACCCTGGAGAAAGGGAGGTGGTGGGAAGGGAGGAGTGATAGGCTCCAAGTTGCAGTGAGGGCTGGAGTTGAGGAGCTGTGGCTTGTGTTCCCAGCTCCTGCCTGCTCCTTAAAGCATGTCCTTCTTCCTGGGGACTGGAAGGCACCACTGCTGGAGGCACCCAGTTGGCTGCAGTTGTGAGTGTGCGGCTGAGAGAGGGGCAGAGAGCGCAGTAAGTGGCACAGCATGATGAAAGCTGACAACCTGCTGACTCTAGCTGTGGTGCACTAGAGGAATCCAAGCCACAGAAAGTGTTCTGCGAGGTGTTAGGTCTTTTTTTTTTCCCTCTTGCCCATTGTGGTTTATGTCCTTCCTGCTACAAGCTTGAGAACTTGGAATACAGAGAAGCATGTTTGCAAAACTTGGCGAGTTACTTGAATGCAAGTGAGAGTGGACAAGGACTTCTGTCCAGTTCCCACCAGCAGAAGAGGTCCTGGAAGGTGTCTAGAGGAGGGCAGCAAGGCTGGGGAGGGGCCTGGAGCACAGCCCTGTGAGGAGAGGCTGAGGGAGCTGGGGGTGTGCAGCCTGCAGGAGAGGAGGCTCAGGGCAGAGCTCATTGCTGTCTGCAGCTGCCTGCAGGGAGGCTGTAGCCAGGTGGGGTTGGGCTCTGCTGCCAGGCAACCAGCGACAGAACAAGAGGACAGAGTCTCAGGTTGTGCCAGGGGAGGTGTTGGCTGGGTGTCAGGAGGAAGTTGTTGGCAGAGAGAGTGATTTGCATTGGAATGGGCTGCCCAGGGAGGTGGTGGAGTCACTGTCCCTGGAGGTGTTGAAGCCAAGCCTGGCTGGGGCACTTAGTGCCATGGTCTGATTGATAGTCTAGGGCTGGGTGCTAGGTTAGGCTGGATGAGCTTGGAGGTCTTTTCCAGCCTGCTTGATTCTCTGATGGAGCTCAGGGTATTCCTCAGCTGGGTATGGACTTGTTTGTGTGCTACAGGTTACAAATCACAAGCAGGTACCAAAACTGGCTTGAACATTTGGGGAACTTTGATAAATACAGTGCTGGGATTTCCATGTATGTTGCTTCTCTTAAAAGAAGGAAGAAATACAAAGGTAAGGATATTCTAGATGGATGAAACATCTTTGGTCTGAGGACTGTGATGTATTTGTTGCTAGGGTCTACAACTGTGTTTAAAGCATACTTTTTTAGGTCCTAACGAAGGCAGAGGGTTATTTAGTGTTTCAAATTCATGATACTCATTCAGTGCTTTTGTGGCTTCCTTGCCACTGGTAATAAAGCAGTAATGAAAATGATATGCAGTGCTGGAAAGGTTAATGGTCCTGCCTTGATTAAAATACTGTGATGGTACCTTAGAGATAGATGCTGGTCGTTTATTTGCTGTGTTTTCTATGTCGAGTTCATAGTTCTCCAGCTGAGAAAATGCTGGCTTGTGAAGTGTGCCATCACTACCTGAGTGTACCCCCTCTAGTCATGATGCATCTTGCAAGCTTGATAGGTTTGTGTATTGGCCTCCAGTGGGGTGAAACAGCTCTGAGGGATCTGAGTGCTTGCTGTCACTGTGACTTCAGCCAGGACAGAGCAGTGCACAGGACATGACAAAGCACCCAGCAGACTCGCAGGATCATGTCCCAGGTCGTAAGAGTAGGTATTTGGAAGAATGTTACCTGTGAAGGCATGAGGACACTTGCCATGTAGTATCTGCCCCGGAGCAATGTCTTCCATACATTGCCATGGAGCAGTGTTTTCAGTGCACCTGTTCTAGTGGGAGGTGTCCCTGCCTATGGCAAGGGGTTGGAACTGGCTGATCCTTGATGTGCCTTCCAACCTAAACCATTCTATGATTCTGTGATTTGAAGGAGGGCTCTTAGTAAGTGCTTTTCTTTTGCTTCCTTTACTTTGCAAGTTCCTGTCCAAGGCAAATGCTGCCCCGATGGGAAATGCTAATGAAGAAGTGCCTAATTGCTGGTTTTCATTCACAGCCATGCTTTCCTACTCTACTACTGGCAGGTGAGTGACTAGAGTATTCCATGGAGAAGCAGCTTTAGTTATCTGGTGGCTAATTAGCCAAAAATTCCTACTGTACTGACATTGTTTGAGGTACAGCAGAGGGTCACAGGGAGTGGGGTCTGTTTTCACTTGACTAAAATCCGGAATGCTGTTGAAATGCAGGTTGAAATCTTGCATATCTTACTTCACTGGGCCAGAAGTGGAATTTATTTAGATCTCAGTCAGATACGGTAGTAACACATCTACATTCAGCAGTCTGAAACTTCCCAGACTCCTTTAAGGGATGCCAGTTAAGCTCACAGCTACATGAGTCACCTAGAATAAAGAGAGAGGGAAAGTGACCAAAAAAAGCACATAACCATCTTTGTGTGCCAAAGGTTTAGAAGGTATGTCTGAAGAGAAGGCTCAAGTGAGAAATGCTTTAATTTTATAAAGTGCCAGTACAGTACCTGCTGATGAAGAGCTGCTTAGTGTCAGGAGGTAAGAACCAAGCACAGCTTTATTCTGTTAATACTGGGGCACACTTAGTGTGCATCAGGCTTGGTTTCATTAGTGGGAAGACAAAACAGATAAAATGCAAAGTTGTGTCATAGAATCATAGAATGACTCAGGCTGGAAGAGACCTTAGAGATCATCTGCTCCAGCCTCCCCGCCACGGGCAGGGACACCTCTCAACTACATTTGGCTGCTCAAGGCCTTGAACACCCCTGGGGTGGAGGCATCCACAGTGGAAAAGAATTAATAAAGTTACTGGGGAAGGTTCACCTCTTAGCACAGAGGTTGCAGACACTGAATTCTAAGCAAGTTTAGCATCATAAGAAAGGTTTAACAAAAACACCTCTTCCCTTCTGCCTTGGTTGGAAATTCATCCATGCCAGTGGGGCTGACTGCAGTCTCCTCTCCTTTTAGCTTCATGTCTGCCTGCCTCTGTCTGCTCAGCATGGCACCACAGTGCTTTACAGGATGTAATTCTGCTTGGAATAGAGAATTGTGGAGGTGATTTCTGCAAATCCTTTGTATTTTCTGTAAAAGCAGAGAGCTATTTAAGTAGCAAGGAGAAATTTGGCACCGCTCAGGATGTTGCTGATCTCAGCTGGGCTGCAGAAGGAGAGGGAGACCAGAGTGATGCAGTGACGTTACCAAAGACACTGCTGTCCTGTTGCAGTGTCAGTGTATGACTCAGTGGTGAGAGAACGTGGTTGCAATCCTATCTGGTGAAGCAGACCTCCTTGCAGGTGTCTGCTACACTAAGCTGTGCACACATTTGTATGTGCTGGCAAAACATGGCTCAGGTGGAATGGGACTGTACAGCTCTGAGTGGATGTGTAATGGTGACCTTGCAGGCAAACAGGGAATGAAATACATGGTAAATGGAGTGCAAGGAAGCAGAGACAGAGTGAACAAGTGTAGACAGCCCAAGTGTTCTTGTGGTCTGTGATGATCCCAGTGAAGCCAAGGTAAAAACCACTGTTGAGACAGGGGAGGTCAGTGGGGTTTGGTGGCAGCTGTAAACCAGTGCATACAAACACAGATAGAGATGAAGAGTGGGGCTGGAGAGAGGGAATTCCAGACAGATGAGGCAACAGAGGCTGAAGGGCAACCCCAGCTGTGTGGTCATGAGGATGGGACGGGGAGGAATGCATGAGTGAGCAGTAATGGGATGATGGACACCAGACTGGAGAGACCAGCGAGGAAGAGAGGGCCAAGGAGAGGGCTTGAAAAAGCCAGGATGCTAAATATAGATAGGATCCGAGCCTGAACTGTGTCAAAGTGACATAGTTACAGCCCTTACATTGTCTGACTCTGCAAGGACACAACCTCAGCCCTGAAGGTTTTAGGTTACAGGGACTGAGGGACAGAGTTAAAAGACAGAAATGGTATGAATGGAGGCAGGAAATGACAAAGCCATGAATGGTGATGCAGAGGTAGCAGGTTGCTAGTAAATTAAGTAAATAAATCCAGCTCTATTTATTTAGTTAATTTTAAATTTAGAGCCATCTGGAAACATTCCAAAATACATTTTCAAGCTGCTGCTTTCTTTTTTTTTTTTTAAAGAGACAGCTGAAGGCATTGCTACTGAGGTGGTGTTTTCCTTTAGATCTCCATGCCCACTGTGTGCTGACTTAACCGCGTTATCTCCAGGTCCATTAATTCACTTTAAAAAGCTGCCATTCAGATTTCCCTGATGTGGTTCAAATCCCAGATGGGTTTATTAGAGCAAATTGTGTTTCGAATCTGGGCCGATCGTTTGTCTTGTGTTTATTGGCTGGGGGAGGAGAAAAAAAAAGGGGGGGGGGGGCGGGGGGGGGGAAGAAGGTGTTGAAATAGCAGGTTACTGCTGGCTGGAAATCTCATTTCCAGGTGGTAAAACTATGTTTCACTCTGATATGGGTCAAGAACTGGCTGGAGGGCCAGGCCTGGAGAGTGGTGGTGAATGGTGCCACATCCAGCTGGCACCAGTGGTGTGCCCCAGGGATCAGTGCTGGGCACAGTCCTGTTCAATGTCTTTATTGCTGATCTGGACCAGGGGATTGAGTCCAGCATCACTAAGTTTACAGATGACACCAAGCTAAGGAGCAGCTGTGGATCTGTTGGAGGGTAGGACAGCCCTGCAGAGGGACCTTGGCAGGCTGATGGGTGGGCAGAGGCTAAGGGGATGAGACTGAACAAGGCTAATTGCAGGGTTCTGCACATTGGCCACAGCAACCCCAAGCAACAGGGGACAGGTTGGGGACAGAGTGGCTGAGAACAGCCAAGCAGAGAGGGACCTGGGGGTGCTAGTAGAGAGTAGCTGAAGATGAGGCAGCAGTGCCCAGGTGGGCAGCAGAGCCAATGGCATCCTGGGCTGGCTCAGGAGCAGTGTGGCCAGCAGGACAAGGGAGGTTCTTCTGTCCCTGTGCTCAGCACTGCTCAGGCCACACCTTGAGTGCTGTGTCCAGTTCTGGGCTCCTGAATTCAAGGGAGATGCTGAGGTGCTGGAAGGTGTTTGGAGAAGGGCTGCAAGGCTGGGGAGGGGCCTGGAGCACAGCCCTGTGAGGAGAGGCTGAGGCAGCTGGGGGTGTGCAGCTTGCAGAAGAGGCTCAGGGCAGAGCTCATTGCTGTCTGCAGCTGCCTGCAGGGAGGCTGTAGCCAGGTGGGGTTGGGCTCTGCTGCCAGGCACCCAGCAACAGAAGGGGACAGAGTCTCAGGTTGTGCCAGGGCAGGTCTTAGCTGGGTGTTAGGAGGAAGCTCTGCACAGAGAGAGTGATTGGCATTGGAATGGGCTGCCCAGGGAGGTGGTGGAGTCACAGTGCCTGGAGGTGTTGAAGCCAATCCTGGCTGGGGCACTTAGTGCCATGGTCTGGTTGCTTGGGCAGGGCTGGGTGCTAGGTTGGACTGGAGGAGCTTGGAGGTCTCTGCCAACCTGGTTGATTCTATGACATGTCCTCTTACTTGAGTTTCACAGTGGTAGGGGTCGGAAAGGACCTCTGGAGATGGGGTGCATTTTGGCTGCTGCGTTTCTGCTCGCCCGGGGAGCTGTGCGAGGCCTGCAGCCCCCTGCCTCCAGCGGCCTTCTCCTCGAGCGCGGCCGTCCCCCGCACCAGCCGCGCAGGTGCCCGGCCTGCCCCGGCCGCTTGTTCGCAGCGTCTCTGTGCACCGTCCCCCGCACCAGCCGCGCAGGTGCCTGGCCTGCACCGGCCGCTTGTTCGCAGCGTCTCTGTGCACGGTCTGTCCCCCGGACCTGCGCGCAGGTGCCCGGCCTGCACCAGCCGCTTGTTCGCAGCGTCTCTGTGCCCGGGGGTCCTGCAGCAGTGCCTCAGTGCCCCGCAGCTGTGAGGCTCTCTGCAGGGCGCCGTGCGCAGAGCGGGGCCGGCTCTGGGGCTGACCTGCTGCAGCTGGCAGCCAGGAGCCTGCAAGGAGATGATTGAGATAATTTACAGCACCTGCGGGGTGCAGGTTGCTGTGAGGAGGAAGAGAGCTCTTCTGCAGCCGCCTCCGCGGCCGCGCTCGGCACCGGGAGCGGCGTTGGTGGCGGCGTTGGTGGCGGCGTTGGTGGCGGCGTTGGTGGCGGCGTTGGTGGCGGCGTTGGTGGCGGCGTTGGTGGCGGCGTTGGTGGCGGCGTTGGTGGCGGCGTTGGTGGCGGCGTTGGTGGCGTTCCGAGCCGCGGAAGGTCAGGTTAGTAATCCTCTCTCTGAGGGAAGGCTTGGGAACGGCCTGGGGCTGCGGCAGAGGGCCGCAGGGCAGCCGTTTGGTGGGGTGGTGAATGCTCCGTGACGTGAGGTAACCGGTGGCTAGAAACGGTGCCCTGGTATCTGGAGGCTTGGGATTTGCCACTTTTCCTTGGACTCAGGCTGCAGACGTGGTTGCATCTCTTGTGGACGGTCGGTGTGTGCTACCTGTGAGCTTCCAGCCTCTGGCGGTCTGTTTCCAGAGGAAGCCCCCTCCAGGATGGTGGAGGGCTGCTGTCAGTTGGTGCCAGGTCGCTGCGTGTGGGAGCAGCCCGGGGACGCTGCCTCTGCTGCCGTGCTGGGCTCCTGCGCTGGGGCAGGGCGGGCATGGAACTCCAGCTCCGCTCTGCCCGGAGTTTCGGTCAGCTGAAAGACGAGTGTGTCAATGTATCGATCAACTCAGTGATTGCTGCTGGCAGCCTAAACAAAGGGTGATCAGAAATTCCATCTGGGACGGCAGCACTGGATTGTGGTGCGAGGGTTGCTCTTGCTGTGCAGCCTTGCTGAGCCTCGTTGTCACTTTCTGCTGTCTTAGGCGAGTGCTGTATTTCGGTTGGAAGCTAAAGACGGAGGGGGTGTGGAGTTGTCTTTCTTTAAGCTCCTCGATAGAAAACCCGAATGCAGTGTGACACAGTATAGCCCTGGGTTTGCTGGGGGCCTCAGGCTCTTTGACATCACAGGTAGGAGTTGAAAGTTGGTGCATCCTGGCAACCTGACTTTAATAAAAAGTCCCCAAAGCCGAGTGTTCTGTACCAGCCTCTCCACTGACAGCATTTTAAGCTTGGTTTAGAGGTCTTCCATTCACCTGCTGGAATCTTAAACTAACAGGTACGCACAAGCCATGATTTGCACCAGGCATGCAAGGGATACCTTCACCTGTCGTCTTAGAAGTTTCCCCAACAAGTTCAGGTGTTTTGGGTTATTTAGTGAAAAGTTACAGCTTGTCTTTGGGGGAGGAGGTTGTTATTTTTTACCTTACTTATCTCGTTATGGTTGAATCCCACCTGCATGAGGACAGAGAGTCAGAATGGAAGAAGTCTGGTGCAGAGGCTGTGTCCTGGGAAAGGACATCATTGTGACTGACCTTGCGTAAGGGGTTGGTTTTTAACTGCTGTGCAGGGGTATTTACAGGATGACTATGAACATGCTCTTTCCTCCACCCCTGGGTATAGAACCATAGAATCATTAAGATTGGAAAAGACCTCTGAGATCATCAAGTCCATCTGTGTGTGCAGCTCAGTACAGTCCATGTTCCTTCCCAGCAGTAGGCTGTCCTCACCTGCTGCTGTGCCTCTGCAGTGCTGGGTGGCTCTGTGCCCCGAGACTGATTGGTTGCCTTTTCTGTGAACACCTTGGTTGACAGCAGGTTACTCACAGCCT
This sequence comes from Pogoniulus pusillus, assembly GCF_015220805.1. NCBI lineage: Eukaryota > Metazoa > Chordata > Aves > Piciformes > Lybiidae > Pogoniulus > Pogoniulus pusillus. The sequence goes on from NC_087273.1 coordinate 951,032, forward strand.
TTGTAAGCTGCTGTGGTGGTGTTACTGTCAGACCTCTCGCTTGATGTCTGATGCCTGAAGATAGACATTTCAGCAGCAAATCACAGAATCTTAGAGCTGTTGATGCTGGAAGACACCTTTGAGATCAAGTCCAAGCACAGAAAAAGAGAGGTGGAGTTTCTAGCACCTGGGGCCGGCTTAGTTTAGCTGCTAAGGGTAGCAGAAGTAGCAAGTATGGAGAGAAGTGGAAGTGTCAGGCTGGCACTTAGGACACTCATATCCCAGGATGTTGGGGCACCTATCCTGGCTGCCAGCCCTGGCCACTGCACCCTGCCCACTGCTGGTAGTCCTGCGGAGTTGTTCCAGCTGTCACTTTTATCTACAGACATGCAAGTGTTGCTTTTGCAATCCCAAACCCAGGAAAAACCTCTCCCACTCCTCCTCCTGTAGATGTGGCCCTCTCCTTGCACAGAATCACAGAACTGTTTGGGTTGGAGGAGACCAAGTCCAGCTGTTGGCCTAAAGCTGGCAATCCACAACTACTGCTGCTAAACCGTGTCCCTCAGCACCACTTCCATGTGACTTTTAAATACTTCCAGAGATGGGGACTCCACCACTTCCCTGGGCAGCCTGTTCCAATGCCTGATAAGCCTTTCTGGGAAGACATTTTTGCTGATAGCCACCCAATTCCTCTTTACATCTGCGCTTCTACCTCCATTTTCTTTTCACCCAGTTGCACCTGTGTGCAGCCAGTAGCAGGCTGCTGCCAAGCTTTCCTGCACATGTGGTGATTTCTTTTGCATGCTGATGAAATGTATCCATGGATGCCAAAGCAGTGATCTCAGCTCATCCCCTGGGTCTGGCTTTTCCTTTCTGCATTTCTTGCCTGGGCTGTGGTGTGAGCCAATGGTGCTCAGCCTCGTCACCATGCGTGCCTTGCCACTAAGGCCCTGTGCCAAGCCTCGGGCTGCTGCAGAGGCAGAAAGTGTCTGGCTCTGGTTTCATTTAGAGCAGGTCACAGAACGGTGGGGCTTGGAAGGGACCTCTGGAGATCATCTAGTCCAAGCTCACTGCTAAAGCAGACCCACTTAGATCAGGTTGCACAGGAACATGTGGCTTTGAAAGTCTCTAAAGGAGACTCCACAACCTCTCTGGGCAGCCTGTTCCAGGGCTCCAGCAGCCTCACAGCAATGTAGTTTCTCCTTGATTTCAAGTGTGAGATTTGAACAAGGTTGCTGCAAACTGAGCTGCCTGGAGAGTGCAATACCTGTGGTGACTACGAATTCCCTTCCAAATGGCAGATTTTTACTGAGGCCATTTTGGTGTTGGTTTGCAGAACAAGATTTACTTCTCTCCCCTTCTTTCAGGAAGCATCACTTCTTCAGTGGGGCTGGTTTGGAGATGCTATTTGATTGCATCTTGTTGTTCTCTCTTTTGGTGCATGTGCTCTTTGCACGCACCCTCATGCAAAGAAGACATGAATCAAAACCACATGGAAATGCATCTCAGTACATTGCTCCTGTCGCCCAGTCTGTGTCATCTGTTCAGCAGCTCTTCTGCAGTATCACTTCTAGCATGGAGGCAGCTGTAACTTATCTCTGTTAATTATTTTGTGCCCTAACATCTTGAGCAGGGAGTTTGAAAACCCAGGGAAAAGCTACTGAAGTGGAGATGAATGAGAATGTCTGCTCTGTATGCCCAGCACTTTAAATGGCAGCAAATCGTAATAAAGCTCTTTGGGATGTTCTCTGCCCCTCTGTGTGTTTCTATCTCAGTGCTGAGGCACCTGATGACATACTTTGAGAAGTGAGAACATGTAAGTGCCTGTAAATCACTGTGGCTTGACATATGAGACTACTTCATGTCTTTGGGTTTGTAAATATGATTTATATTACATTGCAGAGGATCTGAAAGGTCCTTCCTGAGCCAAAAAAATGAACAAACCGTTGGCATCTGCAGCTTTTTGGCTCATTGTTGCACTTAATAATGCTAACAGTTTGGACTGTTACGTGTTAATGGTTTCACGAGTATGAAATGCCAGGAACTTGCCCTACTGTTAGTGCAGGAGACCTCAGCCTTGGGCTTTCTGTGTTGTCTGAAGAATGGTACTGCTGCTCATGGGTGTGAATTCATGATGTGTTTGTTTCTCTACCACATGTGATCCATCCACTAAACCATGGCTGTCTGCTGGCAGCCGAGCGGGCGAGTCAGCCCACCAAAGCCCTCTGCAAGTCCGTCTTCAAAGGCTGATGTGTAGATGGTCTTGAGCTGGAGTCGGGAGTGATGTTTGCCTGCTGGCACAGTTCATTAGGATGGGCTTGGCTCTGCCTGATGGCTCCTTGGAGCTGAAATCAGTGCCGATACTTGTGAGGGCAAGCTGGCCGGGGCTGCCGCTCCTGTGCGTGGCGTGCCTAGTGTCTGGGTGAGTGTTTAGTTGTCTCCTCCTGGCTGGAGGTCAGCTCTTAAAATGGCAAAACTTTGTTTTGCTGCAGTATTTTTAGAATTGGAAGTGAAGAAGTCACATGTAAGTGCCCAGGAGTACTTAGGGACTGGTGGCATACACAGCTTGTAGGAGCTTACTGCTTCAGCCTCTGTTGCCAGAAGCCCCTCCCTCATTCGGGCAGCTTCTCTGGGGTGAGTGGAGTTTGGGTTGCTTGGCTTGTGTGGTGGAGTGAGAACAAGCCACATCTGCTCTGGCTCCTTGGGGTAGTGCTTTTGGGCTTTCTACAGAACAGAATCACAGAATGCATCAGGTTGGAAGGGACCCCCCCATAGGTCATCTTGTCCGACTCCCTGCCGTGAGCAGGGACACCTCCAGCTCTTTTGAATGACAGCCCCTATGGAGATAGATGATGTCAGTTCTAGGACCTTACCACCGCTGGCCCAGAGAGTGTGTGTGGGGAAACAAGCAGGTGCTGCAGACAGGGGTGAAAGAGTGCCTGAGTCTGTAACCCTGCACCTGGAGGGATTAGCAGAAGCAGCCAGCATCTCGGGTGCATCAACCGGCTCCAGCTCCTCAGCTCTTCGTGGGAATTGTGCGGTATTAGCCCCTGGCAACAGCAGAGCCCCTGGAGCTCAAATTACTCTGTCCCTCGGTTAGGCACATGTTATGGTACAGGATTTCATGGGATTTTTGTCTCTCCCAGTGCCAGCAGGGGCAGTGCTTCTCTCGAATCGCAGGCTTTGCACTCTAGACCCCTGTAAGGCTTTGCCAACCTGGCCCAAAGCGAGTGCTGCGCTGGGTGGTTGCCCCACGGCAGGGTCCTGCAGCCTCCTGGGCTGGGAGTCCAGAATGCCGCAAACCGAGTGGAAAACTTCCACTAAACTAGAGCTGATTACTGCTTCTATTTTGGGGTGACTGGAAATGTCTCTCAGAACATCAAATGCTCTCTTGTGACGTGGAGCTGCTGCATTTCCCCGGATGGGGTCTGTGCCTGCTGGAGGGGTGGGAGAGCAGGATGTGGCCAGCCTCATGCTGTGAGACCATCTGGGCTGAGGCCAGCTCTCTTGTGTGTAGTGCTGGATTAAAAGCCTCCTGTATCGTTTGCTGGTGGAAAATAGAAGAGCCTTTCATGATTGTATCTGAATAACTGTCTCTGAACAGTTCAGGATGTCTGATCTGGAGCTTCTGAGTTGCTTCTCTTTTGTACCTGGTGTTTTAAACAACTTCAAAAATGGAAAAGCAGCTACAGTGGCAGTAAGTGAAGCTTTATTTGCTGTGCTAAGGCTTTCTGGGTTTTTTTTTGTAATTTGGATTTGGGTCATTGCTTTAAGTGGATGTTACAGTGCCAAAGACAGGGCTTGAGGGCTTTGTGCTGGTTGTGCAGCAGGGCTGTTGTGGGGGGAATGTAGCGCTGCCACTGGAACTGGTTGTGTGTCCCCTTGGCACAGGGGTCGTCTGTCTTCTGATGAAGGTAGCTAATTCTGTTCCTGATTGATTGATTTCGTTCTGTAAAAGCTTGAGTAAGGTGCAAAGTCTCTGTCTGAGCCTGCTGTGGTTAGATGACTTCAGTGGAAGTGCAGGCAAGAAGCCTGGCTTGAGGGCTGAGGGCATCCTGCTGAGCTGGGGCAGGAAGTGTGACACTGCGCACACATAGGAATGTTTCTGTGGTGCTGGAGTGGAGAGCCAGCCTGGCTGCTGTGCCCCGGGGGGTTGGGCTCTTCTGCGTAGTACCAAGCGATAGAATGAGAGGAAATGGCCTCAAATTGCACCTGGGAGGTTCAGATTGGATATTAAGAAAAAACAGTTTCCTGCAAGAGTGCTCAGGGGTTGGCACAGACTGCCCAGAGAGGTGGTGGAGTCCCCATCCCTGGAGGTGTTCAAGAAACCTGTGCAATCCGAAGCACAGCTCCAGGCTGGGTGGGGAATGGCTGAGAGCAGCCCTGAGGAGGAGGACCTGGGGGTCTGGGGAGATGAAAAGCTCAACAGGAGCCTGCAGTGGGAGTGCAGCCCAGACACAACCCTGTGCTGGGCTGCAGCAAGAGCAGTGTGGGCAGCAGGGCAAGGGAGGGGATTCTGCCCCTTGGCCCTGCTCTCCTTACACCCCACCTGGAGTACTGTGTGCAGCTCTGGAGCCCCCAGCACAAGAAGGACATGGAACTGTTGGAGCCAGTCCAGAGGAGGCCACAAGGATGCTCAGAGGGCTTCAGCGGCTCTGCTCTGAGGACAGGCTGTGCAGGCTGGAGAAGAGAAGGCTTTGAGAAGACCCTGGAGTGGCCTTCCAGTATCAGAAAGGGGCTACATGAAGGCTGGGGAGGGACTATTGACAAGGTCTTGTAATGACAGGACAAGGGGGAATGGGTTTAAAGTGGCAGAGGGGAGATTGAAAGTGGAGTTTAGGAAAGGGTTCTTCAGAGTGAGGGTGGTGAGACACTGGCACAGGTTGCCCAGGGAGGCTGTGGCTGCTCCTTCCCTGGAGGTGTTTAAGGACAGGTTGAATGAGGCCTTGAGTGACCTGTTCTAGTGAGAGATGTCCCTGCCTGTGTCAGGGGGTTGGAGCTGGCTGAGCTTCCAACCTATTCCATTCTATGTGTGTATGATTTGGGGACGTGGTTTAGTGGCCGTGGTGGTGATAGGTTTGTGAGTGGGTTTGATGCTCTTGGAGATATTTTCCAAGCAGAACAATTGTATGATCGTGTGCAGGAGGGACATCACTAAGGATGGTCTTTTGAGGTCCCTTCCAACCTAATCCATTCTATGGTGAGTCTGAGCATGGCTTCCTCACTGCTGGAGTCACACTCAGCTCTTCTCTGCAACCATAAGGGCAATCAAATGCCAGTGAGGGATAGCAACCAAATCCATCTGGAGCTGCAGAGCTGTTTGATGTTACCAAGGGAATTAAAAACCTCTGAATTAATTTTTTTAGTTAAAACTTCATCATTGAATTTTTTTTTTTACTTGACAGGCCATCAGCAGTCTTCATCAAAGCCAAAACCAGTAGGAGGATTAAAAATAAGAGAAAACATTATGTAATGTCATTTCTTTCTCTGTTGAACATTGTTTTGCTGTGACATCTCGGGAAGCATTGGTACCTTATACCAGCATTGGTTGCTTGGATGGGAAGCTGTGAAATAGGATTTGCTAGAGGGACTGATTGGTTTATTAGCAATACTGTTAATGATGCTGTGCTGGAAGCAGTTTGTGTTTGGGTCAGCATTTGTGTGTGACCAGCTTTAGGACCAATCCAAGTGACTTTCTTGAACCATAGCAAGAAATAATGGCAAATACAAATAGACTCAATAAAAATAGGCTCAATAGCAATGCTCAGTACCCACATGGCTACCACCTGAATGGCCTAACTGCAGCACCTCAGCTGGGAAGGACTGTTGGGAGCTGCCCTGCATCTCTCCTCATGCTTGGATGTGCTCCAGGATTTGGGGCAGTGCTCTTCCCGAGGGTCTGCCTGCTGTAGAGGTGAAGGCTCTGGAGGGGAGTGCCTGTCTTTCCTTCCCCGTGCAGGAGGAAGTCCTGGAAGGGTTGTGCTCCAGAAGGACAGCTAGGGGGGAGTGTGGGGGGGCATTCGGTTTGGCATTTGTTAGTTTTGTTGGGTGGGCCTTTTTTTTGTCTGAGAGAGGAGAATTCCTAATGAATGACAAATTAAAGAGGGTAAGAAAAGGTCATCTTTGCAAAGAAATGTTTACTCTGCAGCTTAGCTCAAATCTGTGCTGGGTCATTTATTAATTAGTCGCTGTTAATTCTTGCATCTGTAGAGAATTTTTACTCTTTGGCCTTGTTACTCCTGCGTCATAGAATCACAGACTTGTTTGGGTTAAAAGAGACCTTTTAAGATCAGCAAGTCCAACCCTTCTCTAACTCTGCCAGGGCTGGTGCTGAACCATGCCCCTCAGCACCACATCTTTGCTTCTGTGATACACCTCCAGGAACGGGGATTCAGCCACCTCCCTTGGGAGCACTGATTATGTTTTACTTATTGATACCCATGTTCTTGCCACACAGAGTTGGATTCTGTTTCTGAGGTCTTGCCTTTGCATATCCCAGGCCATTTGGCAGTTTCACTTTGCTGATTAATTGAAGGCACAGGTGCTCCCCTTGTGCTCTTGCTTACACCCGTATGCAAGTCCCTCTGCAGCCCTCCTGTCGGATCCCTGCAGGCACTGCAAGGCAGCCTCCTGTTGATAGCACTGTCCTCATCCACTTCATAGAAACAGCTCCTCAGGAGAGTTCAAGTCCAGGCATTGCACCTGGCAGTGGGGCCAGCAGGACTGTGCTGATAAAAAGAAGGACATGGAGACGGCTGGCTGCAGACGCTGTTGGCTCCTTGGGTTCTGTGGTGTTTTTTAAAGGGCTATCCAATGTTAGAAGCTGTTGCCTGGTCAGGAGGAGGGATTTTGTTCTTGCAGTGCTTGAATTCAAGTCTAGTCTTGTCTGCCTTCAGCCTCAAGTAAGACATCAGTTCATTTGGTGTTGTAAAATAGCATTTTGGTAGCAGGCTATGTCTTTCTGGCTGTGTCCTACTTCGTGGGGGCTACTTTGCAGCCAACCTCTGGATAAAGGATGTTTACAGAGGGTGTTGCAAGACCTGAATACAGTGAATTTGGGTCATACTTCATTTGAAACTCTTCTTTTTTAAACTGATACAGTTTCTAAGAGGGTTTGTATGTCAGAGGAGCTAGAGCTGCTTAAAGGATGTTTTAGCTGTTCTCTTTTCATTATGGTTTTGTGAAGTGCTCTGCGTGGACATCCTTGTAGATCCATTCACTGTGCTATTTATTTGACTTTGTAAGCAGAATGGCATCCATTTGATAACTCATAACTCTGGTAACTGATGAGTGGATAATTGGTAACTCATGAGACCTCACCTGCAATTGCGCGTCCAGCTCTGGAGCCCCAAGTACAAGAAGAACGGGGATCTGAGTATCACAGTATCATTAGGGTTGGAAGAGACCTCACAGATCAAGTCCAACCCTTTACCACAGAGCTCAAGGCTAGACCATGGCACCTAGTAGATCCAGAAGAAGCACAAAGGTAATCACAGCACCTCTGCTCTCAAGACAGGCTGAGAGAATTGAAGTTGTTCAGCCTGGAGAAGTCTGCAGGGAAACCTTAGAGCAGCCTTCCAGGATTTAAAGGGGGGGCTGCAGGAGAGTTGTAGAGGGATGTTTCACAAAGGCATGGAGTGACAGCTGGCTTCAAACTGCAAGAAACTGGGTTTAATGAGACACAAAAAAGGAAATTCTTCGGTTGTGAGGCAGGTGAGGCACTGGCACAGGTCACCCAGAAAAGCTGTGGAGGCTTCGAGCCTGGAAGTGTTGAAAGGGCTGGGCTACTAGCAGGTGTCCTTGCCTGTGGCAATAGGGTTGGAACTGGATGGGCTTTAACATAATGTTGAAACACTGAGGAAAAGCTAAGTCTTGAACAGCATCTCAGCTTTTTCCTTTTTCCCTTAGCTCTCTGGGTTTGGTTGAGTTGTTTTTGCTGTCCCCATTCCTCCCCTCCCCCCCCCCCCCCCCCCCCCCCCCCCCCCCCCTTTTTTTTTTTTAAACTGCACTACAGTGACTTTTCTGCCTAACCACTACATGAACTCGTTTCACTCTGGTACTTTGGATCAAGACTGTACCACTTTCAAGTCAACTGGAAAGAGACTTTGAGAAGCAGAAAGAAAGGGTTTGGTGGCTTTTATATATATATGTATATGGTCTGTAGGAGTTGGTGAGTTCATGTTTGATAAATCAGTTGATGATAGTTTGGAATCGGAGGAGAGCCAAGTTTCTTTTCTGCCATGTGGAATTTCTTTCAGTGTTTCAATTGTACTGTGAAAGTACCTCAGGGGAGTGCTTTGCTGGAACAATAGTGCCAGTAGGTTTCTATTGCACCTGTGTGTTTGGTGAAAGTTGGTGAAGTTGTAACTGTTTTTGGCATTGTGATTTAGTTTCACTTCCACCTCAAAACGAAACTGTGAAAAGGTTGAGTAGGCTTCAGTGTGTACTGTTCACTGTGTAGGAAGAAAGACTCAAGCTGATCCCTTTTACCTCTGGCAGTAGTTTTCAAGATGACTTAGGAGCACTTGGGACTCCTTTCCCGAGGTTTGCTGTAGCGCTGGGAAGCTGCTGGAGCCAGTAGTGCTTGAGGTGTGAGTGGCGCACCCGGAGCGCATGGTGTGTGCGTGCCAGGGAAGAGTCTGCCACTCCCAGAGGTCTCCAACTTCCAAAGTCACTGTCATGGGGAAGGATAACAAAGTCAAAGTCTGAGGAGGCTGCATTTTATTGAGGCCTCTATTGTACTGCTTAGAAGCTCTGGCAGTGTATAATTTGCTGCTGTTTATGTTGGTATTTAGTCACACTTTTGGAAGTGAAGGAGAAAGGCAGACATATGCAGCAGGTGCCAAGGCTGCAGGTGGAAACCCAAAACCATCCAAGCAGTTGCAGAGGGTCTCCCTCTCTTCTAACCCCCGTGCAGTGATTTGGTGCACAGGTTCCTCCAGCTTCTTTTGAATTCTGTGGTGTAATCTCTGCCTTAGTTCTGACTGTTGGGGTTTTCAAATTGTCTTGGCTTCTCTCATACCAGTTTTGATTTTGAGTGTTTAATCTTGCATCAAAATCACCACTCTGGCACTCGAAAATCACAAGTTAGAATCCAAAAGCCCATTGGGGGCTTCATTTAATCTTCAAACTCTCGCTTCCAAGCTGCTGGGTTTGGGATTCTTTTAGTTTTAATTTGACACTAAATGAAGAAACTCTGCTGCCCCATCAAGCTGAGGAGGGAGGGAAGTCTTGCAAACTGTTGCAAACCAGGACTTGAGGCTGATGTCCCTTACCGTGTCAAACACTAAACTGTAAGTAAGCACAGGAAAGAGCCCCTCAGTTAAGCAAGTGTAGAAGCAGTGCAAGACAAGGAGCACAGAGATGGCAGATTCTGTGTGCTCTTTTGAACTCTGCCGAGGTGATTGGGCATTTAATAGTTAATGCAGGCAGGGTGTTCTTGCGAGGTATGTTCAGGAGGTATTAGGGAAATGAGAATGACAATTGAATGTGGTTGCAGAAGCAAGAGGAAATTGTTCTCACCTTTAACATGTTTTCAGCTTGCCTTTTTTAATGTAAATTGAGTTTTCTAGACAAATGCTTAGCCACTGCCCAGTGCCTCAAAAAAGCAGGGGTGCAGACAGAAACCCCACAGCAGCAGCAAGGCGGCTGCTGAAGCCACGTTCCAGTGGTTGTGATCTGTGTCAGTGCATGAGAAGCAACTTTCTGTGAGCCCGTTGAAGGATGTGATGGTTTGGGACTTACCTGCTCCCCCCTCCCCCCTTATGAAATCACCCAGACTAGACTCAGCTGGCTGACAGTTGAGGAATTAAGCTTTATATTCACAGCTTAGGGCAATATACAAGTGGATATTGACAATATATACAGAAACATACAAGGTAAAGGTAATTCAACAACACAACAGCCCTCCCAGAAACCAGAGAGCCCAGGAGGGGCTCCCAACCACCCTGCCACCTTCCTTCCACCCCTCTACCTTATCCCAGAGTCTGCCTTATGTGCAAGGTGAGTTTGGAGGATCAGCAAAGAAGCAGAATAAGTTGGATTACACAGCAGAAGGCCAGGGAGAAAAGCACAGGCACCAACTCTGACACAGACCATCACACGCTTTCTTATCTATGTGTTCATGTTTTTATACATCTCAGCCAGCCTATGAGTGCAGTAGACATCAGCAGTGTTTTCTTTTCACTGCCTGCAATCTAATTTTTATCATTAAAGTATTCCCATTAGCCTCAAACTAGCACAAAGGAAAAGAAGTGCTGTCCTCTTACTCTAATATTTTTCCCTCCACCATCCAGGCAGTGCATTCTTACTACACTTTGTAACAAGGCATTTCTGTAATCGATTTTTTGCTTCTCACATGGATGCTTAAGAGGCTGAAGCTGCTATGGGCTGAGTCGAACTGCTTGGTGAATCTCCCTCCTGTGGTGTCAGTAACCAGCTCTGGAGGGACCCTCCTGAAGCAGGACCACCTTGGAGCCAGTCCCTTACAGCTGCATTTTCAGACTTGCCCATCACCTCTGTCTGCCTCCCAGTCTGCTGTAGTGTTTGCTGATGCTTTTTTTATCTTCCTCCTTTCTTGATCAAGATGTTGTGTGGAGCTGAGTCAAGCTCTGTGCAGAAGCAGCATATCTCATTGCTGCTTGTCTGTGGAGCTAAAAAACAACTCAAAAACCAAAGTTCTGTCAAAAACAAAAAATTAATTAGTTTGACAGGACTTACTTTCCATAAGCTTGGTTGATATTAATTGCTTTAATTACTTGATGCTTATTAATTAAAGTCTTTATTAATAAAATCCCAAATCAAACTTCTCATTATTTTGGATGGGCTCAGTTTCCAGCTGACAGGCTATCATCATCTCCCCAATTACTCATTTGAAGCATTGCAGCAACCCTACTTTTCTTCTAGGCTTTTGCAGCTTCTCTACTGCTCTAAAGCTGCCTTGAGAAGGAGTGGTGAGAACTCGGAGAGGTCTCTTGGGCGTGTTTAGTGCTGCAGGTTGTGTGGATCTGGTGATCTGAAAGAGTTAGATGTCAGTAGCTGTTGCCTGATGCTCAGCTTTTCAGAAACAGAAGGAAACTACCTGGTGCATGCCCCTGCTTTTGTTAGTGCTGTTTTCGTGTCACTGTTAGCACCGGTCCCGCAGCGTGGATATGGCTACTGATCTATTCTTGTGTGTTTCACAAGAGTCAAAGGAGCAGTTTGCTTTTGTTCACGGTAATGATGGTTTTTAACACTTCTAATGAAAAAGACGTTTCTGGTGGCCTCCATATTTTCACCTCTATACCAGGAGGAGCATAGTTGGGAGCTGCTTTTCCTGCTGCACTTAACCAAGTCGCCTCTCTTCCTAATTTACAATGTAGAGCATTCCTAAAAGTTCTCTGTTCCCATTTGCCTCTCTGCCTCTTCGGTAGTTTTGTCTAAGGGTTGTTCTGACTTCCAAACGACTGCATCTGCTAAATCCCTGTGGCTGGCTTAAGGGACTGGCCTTGGTTTTGCTTGCCCATACATGACTGCTAGTGGTCATATTGTGAGAGCTGGGATCTTCGTCAGGGAAGCATTTGCAATCCTCTGCCTATTGAGGACTGTATTTATTAGTCAGAAATGGGTGCCCGAACGTGCAGGGATGTCAAGTAGGGCTCTTACTCATAGCACTGCAATTCCACTTAAGTTACTAGGCAGCAGCTTGGCTTTGTCTCCCCAGCACACAGTGATTTTGGTCTGAAGGAGATGGCTGCACTGGACTCTTACTTTGGGAAGGCTGGCGGTGGAGGGTGGTTGTGACCTTTACCAAATGCAGCTGATGTTGTCGTGTTTGCTTGTAGTGGTAAGATCCTGTAAAGCCCCCATACCATCAGACACTTTTCTATGCATCATCTCCTAAGCAATCTACAGCTGCTCATCCTTGCCATTCCAGCTGTGCCATCCTTTATGCTGTAAAAGGATGTCCCAGCAGCTTTCCCTGTGCCCTTTTCCATGTCAAGAATCAAGTCTTTGAGTTGAGAGCAAGGAGACAGTGCTGCAGGGAAGATGGGGATTCAGAGCCAGGACGATAGGAGCTGTCTTCATCTCCTGGCCAGGAGAGGCTTCTGGTTATTTTGTCTTTATCCTACAAGCTGTATCTGGATGCAGTTTTTAACTGGGGGGGAAAAGCTGATGTTTTTGTCTTTCTTGTGAGCTTACGGATAGTTTGTTTATAATGAGCATGAAACCCATGGAAAATATTTTTACAGGGGTTATTGTTTGTTTGTGTATGGAAAGAGACACTTAAAACAATCCATATAGTGCTCAAGACATTAAAAGTTTTCAACCACAAGCAAAGCAGAACTTTGTAAACAGGCCAAAAATGTATTGACTTAATTTATTTTACTTAGGTTACTTTCTTTGATGAGGTTTACTTAATGGAGGGGTTAATTCCACAGAGGTCTAGAAATGCTTTTCCTGTGTGTTGGGTACCACTCTTAGCAGAGTGAGACTATGGTCCAGATTTTGGCTAAGTTTTGCAGACAACTGCAATTCTGGGACTGAAACTTGTAGCAGAAGCCTAAGAGCATCCTGCAGAGCAAAAGCTGATGTTTGCACAGCATCCTGCTTTGTCATCCATTATTTGCAAGGCCTCCCTTCTGAGATCTGAAACAGGATTTACATACCTGGGTATTCAGCCTGCAGGAGAGAAGGCTCTGGGACCTCCTTGTGGCCTTTCAGTGTTTCACTGGCCTGGTAATAAAGCTGGGGACAGACTTTTTAACAAGAGGGTGATGGGCTGAAAAATAAGACAGAGATTCAGACTGGAGAGTGGTGGAAAAACTGGAGCAGGGTGCCCAGAGAATAGGTGCACTGTCCCTGGAACCACTTAGTTTGAGTGGTTTGGGGCTCAAAGCAAGCTGCTCACCCCCCGCTGTGTACTGCAGGGGACTAGGTGACTTTTGGGGAAGTCCCTTCCAACCCAAGACATTCTCTGATCCTATCTAAAACAATTGCTTGGTGTAAAAGGCAGTAATTGGTGCTTTAGCAGTGGAGATGAAGGGCTGTTGAGGAGCCCAGGTGTTTTGAGGGTAGGGTTGGAGCACTGAGGAAAGATCCTCAGAGTGAAGGTGCATGATAAACTACAGGCCTCTGTCCTGTGTGTTGCTGTTAGACAACTTAAGTTGGAGCACTGAGGAAATGCTGCTGAGAGACTCTGGAGATGTCTGTTGCAGCTTTGGTTTATTCTACTTGCACAGAATCACTATGGCTAGAAAAGACTTTTAAGATCATTGAGTCCAACCATTACCTAACTCTACCAGGGTCACTACTCCTCCATGTCCTCAAGCACCAACATCTTAGTTGGCTGAAGGGGTAGAGAATGTACTAATAAACATCACTGATGGCATGGGGTCGTTTCGTGTAGCTGTCTGGCACTGAAGGAGTGTCACCATCCTGCAAGCCTGAGCGTATGCAGCAGTTCCACAGTGGGCAGCTGTTACCCCTGCAGTTTCAAGCCAGTGTTTTTGGATATGCCTGCATCTGCTAAACGTGCCTCTCTGAAGCATGTTTGCTGGCACAGCCACACTAAAACTTGTGCTGCTTAAAGGTTTTTTCGAGCTCTGAGGAGAGCATCAGTGCTGTCCTGTGCCTTCTCAGCTGCCCAAGGCTTTTGTAGAGAGAGCTCTCTCGTGGTTGCTGCTCACCTCTTGGCTTATTTTGCTGTGTGTGACTGACTGATGCTGGTCCGTAGGCAAAATGTCTGTCGGTTGTGTTTCTCATGAATATGTAAATGAATATCCAGAGTAAATGTTCAAGGCTGCTCCTATTGTGCCACAGGGAGTAGTTTATGTAGAGGCAGGAGGAATTGCAGTCGAGGTCACAACAGGAGGATTAAACCAAGTTATTTACTGTGTACTCCAAAGTAATAACTCTCATTAAATGTTTCATCTCCATAAACGTTCTTACTTTTACTTTGGGTTTTTGTTGGGTTGGTTTTTTTAGGCTCTTTCTCATGATTTGGATCTTTTCAACAGGAAGTTCTCCACAAGCCATTGGAGCGTGTGGCAGTGACCTGTATTCCTCTCCACTCCCAACTTCAATGGCTGAGGCAAGCAAACGAAAAGATGCAATCTGTCGTTCTCCTCTTCCTGTTTGCTTTTTCTTCCCTAAATAAACAGCAAGCTGAACACTGGAATGCTTCCTGCGTGGAATAGCATCTCCAGATGAAGTCTCCAAGCTAAAAGCATCGTGCTGCATCTTACCTAGTGTATTTTTAAAAGCAAGGCAAAGCAGAGGCAAAGCAGAGTCAGAGTGGCTGCCATCACCTGGAGTGACCTGTCAGCAGCGTGACTCGCAGCGCCGTGGGGATGCAACGTGCAGGCTTTTGAGGAAAGATGTAATTTAAAGTGAAGAGCAAAGGCTCCTGCTCTTTCAGGCTGGAGCTTCCACATGTGCAGTTGTGGTGCAGGAGAGGACAGCCTTGTGAAACAGCTGAAGGTGAGGCTGTAACCGCACTCAGCCCCTGATGACAGGGTGTGAGGTGCTTTGTGGTGGCATTGTTCGCCCACCCCAGTGTCAGAGGCGTGGGGCTGGGACACGTAATAACATTCCAGCACCTTAAGGGGGCTATGAGAAGGATTGAGAGAGACTGGTTACAAAGGCCTGCAGTGACAGGACAAGGGGCAGTGGCTTCAAACTAGAGAAGAGCCCAGATAGAAACCGTGTGCTGGGCTGCAGCAAGAGCAGTGTGGCCAGCAGGTCAAGGGAGGGGACTCTGCCCCTTTGCATCACATTCGATGCTTCTGTGCTCCACAACCTCCCTGGACGTGTTCAAAGCCAGGTTGGATGAGGCCTTGAGCAATCTGTTCTAGTGGGAGGTGTCCCTGCTTATGGCAGGGGGTTAGAACTGGCTGAGCTTTAAGGTCCCTTCCAACCTAACCCATTCTATGATTCTGTAAGTGTGGATTTAGATTGGATGTTAGGAACATGTTCTGCACCCTGAGGGTGGTGTAACACTGGAACAGGTTGCTCAGGGAGATGGCTGAAGCTCTGTCCCTGGAGATATTCAAGATGAGGCTGGACAGGTCTCTGGGCAGGCTGATGCAGTTGAGCATGTCCCTGGTGAGTGCAGGGGGCTTGGACTGGTTTATAGCTGCTGTGAGAACTGAGTAGCCCTGCACTGCACTGCAGAAACGTCCATAAGCTTGCCCTGAGGTCAGTTTCTCTCCATTGACTTCCTCTCCCTTCAGCTAGTTGGGAGATTTTGTTTTGTCCTGCTGCAATCTGCATCTGAGGTCAGAAAGTCAAGTTTCCTTCCTGCACTTGGTGCTGCTTTAGCAGGAATACAAATTCTGTAGATGAGCCTTGCCCCAGGTCACATCTGGGCAGCTCTCTGATCTTCAGATTACACTGGTCAAGACCCACTCTTCAACCCTCTTGACTTCAGTACAGATGCATTGAAGCAGGTGTCTGGGGCCAATTAACAGGTTTCTTGATGTCAAACCCACGGTTTTGTTTGCCCCAGCCTGGCACTGGTCTGCAAGAATAAAATATTAGATGTTTCAGGGGTTAATTTTATTCTCTTTTTAAACTTCTAGTGAGTGCTGTTATTCGTGGTGCCCTCAGGAAGCCAAGATGTTGGGTTTAAGATGGTTTTTATTCTTAAGTGAGACTTTGGAGACTGTAGCACAGTTGATGTAAATGTGCTTACTGCATGCCTATAAATGTCCTTTATTTTGAGGATGTGTTAGTTTTAATTTGAGGCTGAGTGCTTAAATATTCTTTCTGCAGCAGCAAATCTCTACTGTCTGTGAGTTCTACTTTTGTTGT
Organism: Pogoniulus pusillus; assembly: GCF_015220805.1. Classification (NCBI taxonomy): domain Eukaryota; kingdom Metazoa; phylum Chordata; class Aves; order Piciformes; family Lybiidae; genus Pogoniulus; species Pogoniulus pusillus. Next base: position 966,803 of record NC_087273.1, read on the forward strand.
GCTTGTGTCACTTGTCACTTGCTTCTTTATTAGTCTGCTCCCTACTTGTTAACAAGCCAAAATGTGCACTTACCTGAGGTCTGTGGCATGATTTTGCTAAGCAGAGCAGTAGGTTTGTGAGTCTCTGTCTGGCTAAATCAGAGCTGGTTCCCCATCTCTCATGGCTTGACCACTGTCAATAAATGCTGTGCTTACTTCAGCAGGGCTAGTAAGTTGAACATGGCTCTGCATGAAGTGTTTTAGATTCACAGCTTGATTTGGATGATAGAAGATCCAAGCAGCTTGGCATTCCCTAGGTAGGGATAACTGCATAAATTTGGGTGCTAGGGAGATACAACCCCCAGGGGGCTTACTGACAGCTGTATTCACTGTCCCTGTAGTATTTTCCTTGGGCAGTTGACTGGATGTGGTCTTCTGTTGTGAGCAGCCAGTGCTGGGGCTCTGCAGGCAGTCGCTGGTTACTCGTGTGGTAGCTTAGCTGCTTAGCTTTCACCTCGGGAAGCAACCCATGCCTTCAGAAACTGAGATGACTTGTTGCAGGCAGAGGGAGGTCTGGAGCACTTGCCTTCACATCTGAAGACTTCTGTTTCCATAGCACAATTCTTTTCTTAGATAGCTGCTGAGTCAAGACATCCATTCTCTTGCTGCCCCCTGTGCTGCAAAGTGTTAGCCTGCAGATCTGTGCTAGGGCAGGATCCATTAAGCAACTGAGACACCCACTGATGGAAACCAGAGAAGCATGTTAGCCTAGAGCAAGTTACCAGAATCATGTCAAAATGGGATTTGAAAGGAGACTCCACAACCTCCCTAGCCAGCTCCAGGGCTCCAGCACCCTCACAGCAAAGCTATTCCTTAAATTCAAGTGTAACTTCCTATCTCCTATCTTGCAGTCTATACCTGTTGCTCTGTGTCCTTTCACTGGGGACCACTGAGAGGCGCCCAGCCCCATGCTCTTGTCCTCACCCTTTAGCTGTTGATGAGCACTGGGAACATCCTCTCCCAGTCTGTTCTTCAGCCTAAAGAGCCCCAGGTCTCTTAGCCTCTCCTCCTAAGAGAGATGCTGCCATCTCCCTCAGCAACTTTGTAGCCTCCGCTGGACTCTCTCCAAGTAGTTCCCTATCCCTTTTGAGCTGGGGAGCTCAGGTCTGGACCCAATACTCCAGGTGTGGCCTGAGCAGAGCAGGGGGAGAGCCTCCCTTAACCTGCTGGCCACACTCTCCTTGATACACCCCTGAATACTGCTGGCTTTTGTGGCCAGTAATCTTCACCTGTTTTCAGTAGTGCTGTTTATACCAAAACTTCCTCTCTAAAGCAAGAATTTTCCTTTCTTTACTCCTGGAATTGGTCTACAGGCAGCTGAGGAGAGGATGGGGAGAGTATGAGTGTTCTGATCAGCCTTGCTTTGTGCCAATTGTCTGCTGTAGCACTGCCGTTGCCTTCCGACTAACCAACTTAATCCTCAGCTGGAGGGTGCTCTGGAGCAGGGAGAAGAGGAGCTAATGAGAATGCTTCATAGTACAAAACACCAACTGGATTTGGAAGCAGCAAATGCACACCATGCTCATTTTGGTTCAGAACAGTTGACTATGGGTTTCATTCAGAAAAAGAAACAACAGACTTTCCTGCTTCCCCTAGTCTGTGAGTTACGAGTGGTTGCATTTGTGCTGCTCCTTTCCATGCCTGCACTTCAAGAAGTTATTTAATATCCTCGGTTGCAGTTTTCCCTTTTTAATTTCAAAAGGGAAACATTTTAATCACTTCCATACATGTGCTAACTTGAAAGGGTAAAATTATTGCATCATGGTTTTAGAGCACTTGGCAGAGACACTATTCTTGCTAATTTTATCCCAGATCATACCGACTTAAAGCACTTCTCATGCAATCTTGAGTTTCCGCAGTACATTTTTTCATAGACGTAGTTAACACACAATTTCTCTGCTCCTCGTAAAGATTCAGAAGTCTAAATGACCTTGTCCCTCTTTGGATGCCCTTCATTTTATCTAGTGCAGATTGTCAAATGTAATGTGGTGGCTCTTATGATAGAGTAGTCCCAAAAGTGATGGCTCTGTGAGAAAAATACATCAGGGTGACAGTGGTGTATGGCAGAGAGAAGGAGCTGATTATAATATTTCATGCTAAAAAATGCCAAATGGCCCCATTACAAACCCTGTTGTTAAAAAAAGAGAGAGCTGGGGGAGGGGGAGCAAGTCTCTCCAGGAATTGCTTTGTATTCATGGATTCAGCTTGGATTTGCTGATTTCATGTCTTTTTTTCCCTCCTTCCTGAATATTGCAGAAACTTTCCCAAGGAAACATAAATATTTGCTTTGAACAGTTCAGAAAGTAGCTACTGTTTTGTAGGGAGTGGAGCAGAACATTTCCTGCTTGTCTGCCTTGTAATAAAAGCCCAAATGCTTTCAAGGTGTGTGAAATCAATCCCTGCTCTGTGGGGTTTTGGGTTGCCTTGGAATTTACCCTGAGCTATTGTTCATTCCCAGCCTTAGAAAGGAACTTCCCTAAGGTCACTTATCATAGAATCGACCAGGTTGGAAGAGACCTCCAAGCTCATCCAGCCCAACCTAGCACCCAGCCCTGGCCAACCAACCAGACCATGGCACTAAGTGCCCCAGCCAGGCTTGGCTTCAACACCTCCAGGGGCGGTGCCTCCACCACCTCCCTGGGCAGCCCATTCCAATGCCAATCACTCTCTCTGCCAACAACTTCCTCCTAACAGCCAGCCTAGACCTCTCCTGGCACAGTTTCAGTCTGTGTTCCCTTGTTCTGTTGCTGCTTGTCTGGCAGAAGAGACCAACCCCACCTGGCTACAGCCTCCCTTCAGGGAGCTGTAGACAGCAATGAGCTCTGCCCTGAGCCTCCTCTTCTGCAGGCTACACACCCCCAGCTCCCTCAGCCTCTCCTCCCAGGGCTGTGCTCCAGGCCCCTCAACTTCTTTAAAACCAGCCCTAGAGGTGGAGCAGTCTGGATCCTGGGCAGCTAGGGCTGTGTGGTGTGCACAGTCAGACCTGGCTGCTTTCTCTCCTTACAGCAGATAAGGAAAACTCGAGGCTGAGCTCACCAAATTTGCTATGCTGGGGTAGAATCATTTTGATTGGAGAAGCTCTTTAAGATCATTCAATCCAACCATTCTCTAGCTCTTCCCAGTCAGGTGCTAAACCATGTCCCTCAGCACCATGTCTCTGCCTCTTTGAAATGCCTCTAGGGATGGGGATTCAGGACAGTTGGTTTCAAATTTGCTCTTGTGTTTGTTGCTCCTGACGGCGGTAGTGCAGCTTGGTGCACACTCCAGACCTGCACCTTTTCTGTGGCCTGGCAGAGAAGTTAATGACTGGGACACTTTTGCAGCATGTTAGTGCATCAGTATCTTTCCTCTTAGTCAGATCACAGAATCAGAGAGTGGTAGGGGTCAGAAGGGACCTCCAGAGATCATTTAGTCCAACCCCTCTGCTAGAGCAGAGTCACCCAGAGCAGTTTGCTCAGGATTGCAGTGTTCAGGCAGGGTTTGAAAATCTCCAGAGAAGGAGATTCCACAACCTCTCTGTGCAGCCTGCCCCAGGACTCCAGCACCCTCACAGCAAAGAGGTTTTTCTTTAAGTTCAACTGAGATGTTGTTATTCCTGTTTCAATCTTTGGAATGGTTTTATCTGATTTCAAGGACATTTTTAACATAAACATTTTCTCATCAGAAGCAGCGAGTCCTGTGCCAAAGAGGAAGCGAGAACACTTTCACACGAAGCAGAAGAAGGTGTTTCCACTCGTCAGGTTTCCATCCCACGTGGGAAACTGAAAAGCCCCCAGAAATGGCCATTTCTCCATTCATCTGGTGCACCTCGTGTGCTCCCGTTGTTAATAGTGCTTTGAGAGTGCTTGTAAACAAACCTCAGGCATGAGACAACTTAGTCAAGTGGCAGCATCTTTCACTGCATCTTCTCCTGAGCATAACGTGTGTGCTGCTGCAAAGCTCTTCGGAGCCATATGAGCACAGCTATTTGTATGAACTAGAAAACCATCTGTTCAGAACTCACTGTCTGGAAACTTGTTTCCTGCAATGCTTTCTCATTCTCATTTCAGACCCTGCTATATTATATCTTTACATCTCTGGAGAGAAGACAGGGGGTGGGGGGAAAGAAAGAAAGTATTTCTCTAACCAGGGAGTTAACTCCTGTGAGATTCACACATCTTCCTAAGCTAGAAAATGGAACTGGTAGAATGCTGTGATTCTTGTCAGGTCAGGAGCAGCTGCAGGTGAAACTGTGGCATGTGTATGCATTTGGGTGACCTCCAAAGAGAGTCTTTATTACTGAATTTCTTTGAAAGCAAAAGTTTCACAGGATGAATCTTTGAATCACAGAATGCCTTAGGTTAGAAGGGATCTCAACAGTCATCTGCTCCAACCTCCCTGCCATGGGTAGGGATACATCTCTGTTAGACTTGGTTGCTCAAGGCCCCATCTAGCCTGGCCTTGAACACCCCCAGAGAGGAGGCAGCCACAACCTTCATGGGCAGCCTATCAGAGAATCTCATCACCCTGGTATTGAAGAACATTTCCCTCAGCTCCATCCTAACCCTGTTCTGCCTCAGCTTCAAACCATTCTCTCTTGTACTATCATTAGACACCTATCGGAAAAGTCTCTCTGCAGCCTTCCTGGAGGATCCCTTCAGGCATTGGAAGGCAGCTCCAAGGTTCCCTCAGAGTCTTCTCTTCTCCAGGCTGAACATCCTCCAGCTCCCTCAGCCTGTCCCCGTAGCAGAGGCGCTCCAGCCCTTGGATCATCTTTGTTCTCTCCTCTGGACAGTTCTCTGTCCCCTTTATGATGGGAACATAGTTGTGGTAGTTCCTGGGACTTACTCTTCTGTTTGTGCCTTGAAATACCTTGCTCCAAAATCAGTGGACCCTCTGTTGCTTGTTTCAGCTGAGATTGCAGGCAGAGGTTTCATGTTCCTCCAAAGGCTTATTTCATGAGCACAAAATGCTCAGTGCTGAGCATCAGAGTACGTTGATCCACGTAACTGTAGGCCTCCAGCCTGCAGAGCTGTAGTGTGGAAAGACCTCAAACATCCTTCATCAGAAGAGCAGGCAGATGCAAAGAAGTAAAACATTTGCCAAAAGTAACTGCAGCAGACTGAATGTCAGTGGAGCCTTTGGTAGAGTGGCAAACTGGAAATACAGGAGTTGAAACTACAGAGGAGTTAGAAGAGAGAGAGATGTGCTGGACTGAGACTGTCTCACAGGGAGACACAAATATGTTGTGCTAGAGAATGCCTATTAGTGGATAACTGGTCTGTGTCTTCTGGCATTTTCTTCTGCCTTATGGCAACAACTGAGTGTTGAGAGCAGCCAAATGCCTGATCTTGCATTTCCTTCCTTCCAGACATGTCCCACTTCTAGAATTAGGTACTCGGTGCCTGTGCGCGACTGATCCTTTTGTGTGGGGGTGAGAACCTTCAGCCTTGTGCTACGGGAGCACGTTTGAGTAGAGCAGTACTATTTTTATGACAATGTGAATATGACAGACTAGAGACACCAATGAAGCACATACAGGTGGCATTCTGGCAAGAAATAAGATCCATGCATTGGGGTTGTAGAAGGTTGTGCTCCACAGCCTCCCTGGGCAACCTGTGCCAGTGTCTCGCCACCCTCCCTGGAAAGATCCCTTTGCTGACACCTAGTTTGAATGCCTCAGCAGGAAAGCTACTCTAGCTCAGTTTGGAGACACCAGTTATGGTCAGAAAAGTGAAGGTGTGTTGAAGGAAATGGGTCAGAGAGCCATGCTGGCCAGCCCTGCAGCCTTCCCAAAGACGGCTTTAGAGGCCGAAGTAGCAGCAATGGTTCTGTTACTGCTTTTTCCCTAGCATCCTACTGAAGGTGGTGGGTTTGGATCCCAGACTGAATCAGGTCACTTCTGTGCAGTGTCCTAGCTGCTGTTAGTTCCATGGAGGCTGTGTGTGACCAGGCTCTGCTGAGGCATTCCAGCAGTGGAGCTGAACCACTTCTGATCTCAGAAGATTGCTTTTCCTGGATTACTGCAATGACCCAGCAGAGACCAGAGGGGAAAAAATAAATCATAGATTCTTTTCATTCATTTCACTTCTCTGTTTCCTGTGGTAGTAGATTCTGTGGCTTTGGCTTGGTGCAGGAACATGAAGAATTGGATTTCTGGGTAGATTATGAACTCTTTTTTTTCCCAGTAGGAACTTGAATTATAAAGAGGAAACTTTTAAAGACGTTTGAGGAGCAAGGTTGAATGTGTATATATGAGTCTTATTTTTCTGCAATGCAGTTAGAAGGCTGTGCAGAGAATGTGGAAAACCTTTGGCAGTATTTTCAGGGCAGAGCACTTGTGCTGAATAAAAACTAAGCAGTCAAGGGGAAAAAAAAGAGTAAGGGAATAAAAAAAAAATTGCCTTCCAAATAGAGTCTGGAAAGCTAATGAGCCTATGACATCATTTAACTAGTTAGAAAAAGATTACAGCTCCTCTGCTCAACAGCAGACCCTCAAGGTATCTGATAACTCCTAGGTGAAGGAGGCCTAGCATTGCACTGCTGAAGCTTGTCACTGCCAGTAACAGGGCATAAACCCCCTCAGTGTCAGCAGCAGGAGTTGCCACTGGTTCTCCTTAGGAACAACACCCGTTGCTTGGGCTTGGCAACAGAGGGCTGTGGCCCATCCCGGCTGGGACAGGCACCAGAAGCCTGAACTGGTTGGCTTCTTGCTCTTGGAGTTACTCCATCTGTGTGCAGTGAACAGCAGTTGCTGGAGAGGCTGAGGGAGCTGGGGTTGTTTAGCCTGCAGAAGAGGAGGCTTAGGGTTGACCTCATTGCTGTCTACAACTACCTGAAGGGAGGCTGTAGCCAGCTGGGGTTAGGCTCTTCTGCCAGGCAACCAGCAACAGAACAAGGGGACAGAGTCTCAGGTTGTGGCAGGGGAGGTCTAGGCTGGATGTTAGGAGGAAGTTGTTAGCAAAGAGAGTGATTGGCATTGGAATGGGCTGCCCAGGGAGGTGGTGGAGTGGCTGTGCTTGGAGGTGTTGCAGCCAAGCCTGGCTGGGGCACTTAGTGCCATGGTCTGGTTGATTGGCTAGGGCTGGGTGCTAGGTTGGGCTGGCTGAGCTTGGAGGTCTCTTCCAACCTGCTTGATTCTATGAGTTGACCTTGTGTGCTGCTTGCACATGTCTGTAGGGACCCCCAGGCCCACTGAAGGTGGTGCAGGGCCCAGGAGAGCAGGTCTGCTATGGGTGAAGCACTCATCCCAGTGAGTGCCTCCTTGGGCTGCAGCCCCTGCCCAGAGTGAGTATGTGTCTAGAGTGGATCATCAGCTCTGCAACCCAAACAGCCATCAAGCAGAGCTTGGTCATGTTGGCTGCGTCAGCACAGAGGGGGAGGCAGGTCCTCAAGGCTGTAGGTGAAGAGTAGTTTCACTCCTGCTCCTAAAGCATTTGGATGAAGGCCAGAGCCCTGGCTGCATGTTTGCCAGCTGTGCAGCTTCACCCAGCTGTGCAGCACTCTGCTGCTGGTTGACCTTCCTGCTTCCTGAGGGCGGCTTCCTTGTGAAGGCCTCTGTGTTCCAGCCTGAGACCAAGCAAAAACCATGGAAACATCACTTGAATTTTTCAGTCTTAATAATGATAATTCAGGCTAAAAATGTATTTTTGGGAGGGGGGAAGAGGTTACATAACTCTTGAGTTATTGCACTGGCTTACGGAGCTACTGAACCTGGGATTTTCCTCTCCCTTGGCTTTGCTGTAAGCACTTCCCTTTATGGAGCAGAGAGTGTGTGACTGCTCCAGAGCAATTCAGACCTCGTACATCTGTGCTGAATGTGCTCCCCTCCATCAGCTCTGCCTTGCCTAGCAGAGAACAGCAAACTTCACGTGATGGAAGGTTACCTGGGATGCGGAGGGAGCATCTGGGAAGACAGGGATAGTGTCTTAGCCCTCTCTCTCTGTGCCTGGAGCTAGTTTGAAGGCAGTAGGTAGATTAGTTCTGAGGTTTAGAGAACTTTGATATTAGTTACATGTAAGTGCTATGTTCTTATGTGATGCAAGTATGGAGATAATTAGGGGGGATTCTGTGAAGGAGTCCTGCAAGTTGTAAAATGTGTGGAGCCAAGAGTGATAGAAGTGAATTAAGAGTCTGCAGAAACAAAAATTACAGGTAAGAAGTGTGTGTGGCTCATTGGGAGGAATGTACACAGTGAAAACAAGTTGAGAGAAGCAGCATGGAAGCTTGCTCGGGGATTTTTTGTCTGCTTCATCAGATTTTATTCAAGTCCAGCAACTCTAAATCGAAGAGAAAACTTTGAGCCTTCAGAAAAGGGACATGGCAGGGGGGAACTACAAAAGCAAAATAAGTCCTGGCTATAATTCAGAAACAACACGCAATCAGAGTGAACAGATTGCTCAGGAAAAGATCTATTCTGTTGCTGAAATCCAAGAAAATGGGGGAAAAACAGGAAATAGTGAAATCTGTTATCTACCATCTGCTAAGCCTAGGAACTTGAGAACCATTCCCATGACAAAAATACTAGATTGTGAACTTAATTTTATATTTCATAATACTGAAAGCTCAGGCACAGAAGTCTCAGGCAGTGTCTTGTATTACTGAATGTTTGTTTAAAAGGTACTTAAAATTCTGTGCCTAAGTCTGAATGTTAACAGGTTTGAGTCTTCTTCCCAAGCTCTGTATTGATGGGCTGAACAGACAGAGCCTTGCTGAGGACAAGGAGCCTTTTCAAACTCCTCAGGAGAGGGGAAACGAGTGAGCTGCATTTCCTTTGGAAGGAGGCAGCAGTCATTCTGCCCCAGCTCCCATTGCACTCCCCCTGCAGTGTTGCCACACCTACGGCAGAGGAGCTTGGAGCTGGTAGTGGTTCCCAGCCGAGGCGGTTGGTGCACTCTGGTGTTGAGGAGTCCAGTGAGTCCTCTTCCCATCTGCCCTCCTACTGGGGAGTGTGTGATGTGTGTGTGTGTGCTCTGGCCTGCTCTCTTCTTACCTCTCCCTTTGCATGCACGTAAGAGCAGGTGAAAATGTGGTCCTGATAACTTCAAACAGTTTAGGGGGCTGTAAGCAAGCCAGAAATTCTTCTGGACTCTCTGCATTTGTAGTGTTCTGGAGGTCAGGTCTTGTGAGGAGCAGCCAAGGGAACTGGGGTTTAGTTTGGAGAAGAGAACGAGAGAAGACCTCATTGCTCTGCACAGCTCCCTGAGAGGAGGTTGGAGCATTGGTCTCTTCTCCCTGGTAACAAGTGATAGCACGAGAGGAGATAACCTAAAGTTGTGCCAGGGGAGGTTTAGGTTGGATATAAGAAGAACCTTTTGCCTTGCAAGAGTTCTCAAAGACTGGCATAGGCTGCCCAAGGGGGTGATTGAATTCCCATCCCCAGAGATGGTTCAATAGAGGCAGAGCTGTGGTGCTGAGAGACATGGCTTAGCCTTGGTGGAATTAGAGAAGAGTTGGACCTAAAGGTCTTTTCCAAGTGAAGGGATTGCTCCTGTGACTCTGCATGATGCCATGAATTACTCCACCTGTAAAAGCGTAAATCTGGAAGCATCTTCAAAGTATGACAATAGTTTCACAGCAGAAGATCATAGTTAATGAGGCTATTTAATGTCTACATTTTTTGTTAGTTTGTCAGTATTGATGAGCTCAGGGCACAGTTTGAGGATTACCTGAGCATGGGCTATTGGCTGGCTTAGCTTTCTTTGGAGTCATTTCACAGTTCAAGGAGGAAAGTGAGCAAAATCTTCAGCAGAAGCATGTGTTTGTATGGAAAGTGTCTGTCAAACAGCACGGAGAACAGCTCAGAGGAGGTCACTTCTAGGTGGTGGCATTGTGCTTCTTAACTCTGCCTGGTCTTCTGCTGGCAAAACTCCCCAGCTTTGCTCAGTGGCCTCCTGGCTGGCAGATTCTTCATTTACAGCATGTACTTGAGTTTGCTGCTCCACGCTTGCTGTCCAGGTAACGCTGCAGTCACTCTGCACAGAGCAGAGCTGTAGAAGAAAAGGTTACACAGAGCCAACGCTATCCAGCCACAAATGCTTCTAGGACCTTTCAGAAAGCTGATGCAAATAAATTCTGCTCCAGGGCACAGCATTGCTATCCCTGTGGCTCCTTGAACCTTGAACGTGGACCTTGCTGCTTTTGCTGACAGGCTGGCTGCAGAAAGAGGCCATCAGTAGTAGGGCACAGGGAGGTGTCCATGGTGTTCTGAAGTCTTCGCTGCCCTGCCCAAGTTTTGGTCTGAATAACCTTCTGCTTCCTCTATGTTGCTGCAGAGGGTTTTCCCGTTAGTCCCCATTACTTTCCCATTAGTCTTCCCATTCCTTTCTGCTGCTGTTGCCTTCTGTCTCAGCTGGCACGTCCTCACCTTGCTCTTCTTGTATTACTGTGTTTACATCCACTCATAGCACCTTGGCAGCCTCAGGTAAGCAGTGTTGACTGTCCTGTTGCCCCTTGTGTCCAGGCTGCGACCTTGCCTTGCTTTCCAGTCTGCATAGCGTGGTGGGATGTGGTGGGGTTAAGTGGCCTTCACCTCAGCTCAGGTGCAGCAGTTCACAGCAGCAAGAATGAGCATCTGTTCAGAGGGAGGAAGTAAAAAGAAGGAACTTTGCTCAGCCCTCCTCTACAGCTTGCTCAGCGTAGATAAAATATTGAGGGAATACTGCTGCCAGGTGCTGCCAACTGCCAGCGAGTGCACAGGGCGTGGGGTTGAGTGGGTTTTCCCCTGGGTGGAAAAACCACCACCTCTGGCTCCAAGGTCAGGTCAAAGTCTACCATGGAAATACTGCTGTTAAAAAGGTCAATTGTAGGCAATCTGAATGCTGTCCAAATGGTGTTTTCCCTTCCCCTTGGGTTTCAGAAACAGCTCTCCTGGTTCTCTTGAAACACAGGGGCCTTCAGCCTGAAACACTCCTGCTGGAAGGGATCAATGCTTAGTTTGATCAGCAAACAAAAGCTGCTCTCCACTTGTCGATAGGAGGAGAAGTGTTTGACAATTTTATCAGCAGCTGCTGTTCTGCTGGAGTTGCTTAGCTTTGCCTCACACTTAAAAGGCAGAAGAGGTTGTAGTCTACCTTGACTTTAGCAAGGCCTTTGTCACCATCTCCCATGACATCCTAGTGAGCAAGCTCAGGAAGTGTGGGATGGAAGAACAGGCAGTGAGCTGGATTAGGAACTGGTTACAAGATAGAATTCAAAGAGTGGTAATCAGTGGTGCCAGGTCCAGCTGGAGAGCTGTAACCAGTGGAGTCCCCCAGGGATCAGTGCTGGGTCCAGTCCTGTTCAACATCTTCATCAGTAACATTGACGAGGGCACAGACAAAGTCTGCTCAGCAAGTTTGCTGCTGACACCAAGCTGGGAGGCTCGGCTGGTACAGCTGAAGGCTGTGTGGCCATCCAGAGAGAGGTGGACAGACAGAGCTGGGCACAGAGGAACCAAATGAGGTCCAACAAGGACAAGTGCAGAGTCCTGCACCTGGGGAGGAATAATAAACTGCAGCAGTACAGGCTGGGAGGTGACTGCTGGAGAGCAGCCCTGTGGAGAGGGACCTGGGAGTGCTGATGGAGAACATCCATGGCACAGCAATGTGCCCTGCTGGCCAAGAAGGCAAATGGGATCCTGGGGTGTACTAGGAAGAGTGTGTCCAGCAGATCAAGGGAGGTGGTTCTTCTCCTCTACTCTGCCCTGCTGAGACCTCATCTTGAATACTGCCTTCAGTTTTGGGCTCCTCAGTCTAAGAGGGACAGGGATCTGCTGGAGAGGGTCCAGCAGAGAGTTACAAGGATGATGAGGGGACTGGAGGGCTGCCTTACGAGGAGAGGCTGAGGGACCTGGGGCTGCTTAGTCTGGAGAAGACTAAGAGGGTATTTAATAGATGTTTATAACTACCTGAGGACTGGGGATCAGGATCTTACTTGCTCCCTGTGATAGGACAAGTAGCAATGGGTTTACGTTGCAGCACAGGAGGTTCCAGATCAAGACAAGGAGGAACTTCTTGACCGTAAGGGTCCCAGAGCACTGGAACAGGCTCCCCAGAGAGGTTGTGGAGCCTCCTTCCCTGGAGCCTTTCAAGGCCTCTCTGGATGTGTTCCTCTGTAACCTGTGCTATATTGTGTGGTCCTGCTCTGGCAGGGAGGCTGGACTCAATCTCCTTGGGTCCCTTCCAACCCCTACTGTCCTGTGATCCTGTGAAGGGGTTGCCTGAGTAGTTAGCATCCTTGATGTTTGATGTGCTGCAGCCGTAGCTCTAGAACCCATAGTCATCCCAAGCAGGTGCCAGATGGGAGACTTCATGAGGACTTGTGGGTCTGGCTTTTGTGTTCCTTTTCTTCCACGTTTCCTGGTGGGCAGCAGGATGAGTGTGAGTCAGCAACGTGCCCTCGTGGCCAAGAAGCCCAGCAGTATCCTGGGATTCATCAAGAGGAGTGTGGCCAGTAAGCCGAGTGAGGTTCTTTTCTCCCTCTACTCTGCCCTGGTGAGGCTTCACCTGGGCTGCTGTGTCCAGTCTGGTCTCCCCGGTTTTAAGAGGAGAGGGAGCTACAGCAGAGGGCTACAAAGATAGGGGACCAGAGCATCTCTCATATGAGGAAGAGAAGACTGAGAGGGGATCTTACCAGTACTTAAAGGTGGCTGTCAGGAGGGTGGGGCTGGGCTGCTTTCAGTGGTGCCCAGTGACAGGACAAGGGGCAACAGGCATGAACTTCAACATAGGAAGTTCCATCGCAACACGAGGAGGAACTTCTTTACCTTGAAAGTGGTGGAGCACTGGCCTAGACTGCCCAGAGAGGTGGTGGAGCCTGAACTTCTGGAGTCATTCAGAGCCTGTCTGGATGCCATCCTGTGCATATATACACAAATAAAGAACTTTAAAAGGCTTAGATACAGCTCACGTGCAGGCCTTGTCACGCTGCAACTGCTTCCTTGCTGCTGTCCTCTGGTGCAACCTGCTGTGTCCTTGAGAAGCGTGGGGGAGAGAATAAAACATTCCCTAGCCTTTATTTATTCTCTGCCCCTTCAGCCCACTGCCCAGATGTGCAGTTATTACAGATCCTTTCTGCTTACTGCAAATTACAATTACTGCTGAACTTCCCCAGCTTCCAGTAACACTGAACTGTTGCAAAGAAATTTGTATCCTGAACAAAAAAAAACCAACAAAAATCAGGTTTTGGCTTCTCTCGTTGGTGTTTGGGTTTTGTTTTCATGCTCTAACTCTAAAGCAGAGAAGTGTGCAATGTGAAAGAGGGAATAGAAGCCAAATTTCATTAAAAATTACCCCAAATAACTAGTATTTTCTTCTACTCCCTTGATCTTGAATGGTTTTTATGGGGGATGAAAGGCTCATGTGTTTAAGCTTAATTTCCTGCTCTGCCCTTCTCTGCAAAAATGTGCTCGTTAGTGAGGGTAAAGTTCCATCAGGAGCATCTCTGCCTCCTGGCTGCTTGCTTGAATGTTGCCCAGGTTCTTGCTCTGGTTTTATAGCTGAAAACTTTATGTGGCTTGCTCTAAGGGATGGATTTCTTTGTAAGGTAGCTCAGTAGCTAGACTGAGGCACAACAGCAATCACAAAGTGAATTCGTGGACCACCTGAAATTGGGTAGAAATTTTGTCATGGGTCTAGGTGAGACTTGCAGCTTTTTTTTTTTTTTAATGGTTTGGCTTGGAAGGGAGCTCAAAGCTCATCCAGTTCCAATCCTGCCATAGGCAAGGACACCTCCCACTAGAACAGGTCACTCAAGCTCTCATCCAACCTGGCCTTGAACACCTCCAGGCAGGGAGCAGCCACAACCTCCCTGGGCAACCTGTGCCAGTGTCTCACCACCCTCACTGCAAAGAACCCTTTCCTAACATCCACTTTCAATCTCCCCTCTGCCAGTTCAAACCCATTCCTCCTCCTCCTGTCGTTACAAGACCTTGTCAATAGTCCCTCCCCAGCCTTCCTGTAGCCCCTTTCAGATACTGGAAAGCCACTCTAAGGTCTCCATGAAGCCTTCTCTTCTCCAGGCTGCAGGCTGTCCTCATAGCAGAGCTGCTGCATGCCTCTGAGCATCTTTGTGGCCCTCCTCTGGACTGACTGCAACAGTTCCCTGTCCTTGTTGTGTTGGGGGCTCCAGAACTGCACAGAGGACTCCAGGTGGGGTGTGAAACGTGAGAGTGTGAAACCAAGAACTAAGAAAGGCGACCTAAACACAAACGATCAATGTCATTGAATTGAGCAAGCTGTGAGCAGTTCTTTATCCAGAAAGCTTTTTGCTCATACTATTCCCTCCATAGTTCCTGGCTCCTGGTGGAGGAGTGTGCTCTCTGGACCTGGGTGGATATAAGACTATAAATAGTGTTGCATAAGCCTCTGAGTTGAAGTGCTTTTGTGTTTTGTTTTGTTTTTCAACCTGCCCTGCTGCTTGTTCCTTTCGGTTGATGGTAGTTAAGCTGATATCACCTTCTGGTTTGGTGCAGTATAACTCCAATGAAGGTTTTCCTCTTGTGATCTTCAGGGTGTGGGTATTCAACTAATGATTGGAACTTTGACCTCTGTCTGGGCTCAGATTTTTTTTTTCCCCTTACCATCTTATCTATCACATTATGTATCTGCAATTACACATCTGTGGTTTTACTGCTCCCCTCTGTGATGCCGTGGCAGGAGTGTACTGGGAGCAGTGTTTGATGCCACAGCTAAGAGCAGCTGTGGAGGCAGAGCACCAGGTTTGCTTACCCTGACATTTGCTGTGAAAGTAGAATCTTCAGCATTTAAATCCAATGTTTAGTTTGGCTGGAATCGATAACTCTTCAGTTCTGAGGCTCACAAAACCAGGGAGTGCCCGAAGCAAAGTCAGGGTAAACTCACATCACCCAAAACCAGCCATGGAAGTGTCCTTGGAGATTTTAATAAGAAGAGATGGAGACCTATCTATCAACTTCTGTAGCTGCTGAATAGCAGTAAGAACCCTTGCAGAAAGTGTCTAATGTGGCTGCAGAATGGATGACTTGGGATTCTGTTTCTATTCTTAGCTAAACTAATGGCTTGTTCCATCTCAGAGGGCTGATAACAGAAGTCATGCCCACTTGGCATGGAGGAGTATTGCTCCCTCTGAATTCACAAATACTTCAGGAGGGAAAACTGCTCCCTGACCTATGCTTTATTTGCCTCCCTGGTCTTGCTTTCTGTCTCTCCAGAAATGTATCAGTAGGGGGTGGCTAAGAGATGGCTTCCTGCAGCATCTGGGCTGTGTTTGTCGTTGCAGTCTTTGTTTTGTACAAGGGTACATGGAGACAGAATAATAAGTGGTGAAAGAATAAGTGCTTGTTTTCAGAATTACTTTTGAATTTGGAGGGGGGGAGCTTGGGTGAGTCCTCACAATTGAGGACTGGCCCTGCATTACCTGCTCCTGAGCAGCATTCCCTGTGGTTGGTTTTTCTAGCTATGCCATCTTCCTCCACAGGGCCAGCATTGGGATCCTTTCCTGTAAATTTAATTGCTGGTTTTAATTAATTTCTTAATGATTTATTTCATCTCTCGTGAAGTAGGAGCACCTCACTGTCAGCTTATCTGGCAGCTATCCTCTGCCTGGTGAAGATGTGTTCCTCAGGCATGGTTCTGGCATTATGGCACTGGAAATTCCCTGTGACATTTCTCTATCTGGTGTTTTAGTGATCTGTCTCCAGATGAAGGTTAAAGAGAGAGGAAACAGACTGTGTTTCATAGCCACTTCATTGGATGGTTATTTATACAGTAGAATGGCAGCATTAGATTAATAAGCAGTGTCAAGTCAAGCTGATTTAAGTACCTGTGTCTGCCATTAATCTTCAAGGAAAGCAGGACCAGAAAGGAAATATTGCTGTGTCCCACCTGTCTCCCTAATTACTTTTTTAATAGTATATTTTCCTAACCCTAGTCTAGAACTAACATGGTAACTATACAGCAACCTCCCCATCTGCCTGATAGTATGTCTTTATATATACTTGCAATTTTATGATACTTGTTGTAGTAATTTCAGCTGTGCAGAGATGTATCTGTGATGTCTGGGCACAGTCATCAGCCTGTGCCACTGGGGCAAAGCAGCCTTCAGCATGCATGCAGTGGATTGCTCAGGTAGAGCAAGTTACATGCCCACATGGCAGTTGGTGCCAAGACATCCTGGTGCTCCTCCTTGGGGTGCCCATTCCTCTGTGTGTTCTGAGAGGAGGCTCAGGGCAGACCTCATTGCTGTCTACAACTACTTGAAGGGAGGCTGTATCCAGGTGGGGTTGGGCTCTTCTGCCAGGCACCCAGCAACAGAAGGAAGGGGACACAGTCTCAAGTTGTACCAGGGGAGGTCTAGGCTGGATGTTAGGAGGGAGTTGTTGGCAGAGAGAGTGATTGGCATTGGAATGGGCTGCCCAGGGAGGTGGTGGAGTTGCTGTCCCTGGAGGTGTTGAAGCCAAGCCTGGCTGGGGCACTTAGTGCCATGGTCTGGCTGATTGTCTAGGGCTGGGTGCTAGGTTGGAGTGGATGAGCTTGGAGGTGTCTTCCAACCTGGTTAAAAAAGTAAGCTGGCTGAGTCCCAGGATAATCCAGGAGCAGTGTGCCCAGGGAGCTACATGTTAGCATGGCTCACTGAGAAGCTGCTGTGATGACAGCTTTTGGCTTTACAAATCTTAGCTTCAATCACTCTGCTGTGAGGACAGGCCAAGGGAGCTGGGGCTGCTCAGCCTGGAGAAGAAAAGCCTGGGTGAGGCACTTAGTGCCATGGTCTAGTTGATTGGGTAGGGGTGAGTGATAGATTGGGCTGGATGAGCTTGGAGGTCTCTTCCAACCTGGTTGATTCTATGACCTTAGAGCTGCCTGCCGGTGCCTGAAGGGATCCTATAGGAAAGCTGGAGAGACTTTTCCTGAGAGTGTCTAGAGGCAGGACAAGGGAGAATGGTTTGGAGTTGAGGGAGAGTAGTATTGGACTGAACCTTAGGAAGAAGCTCTTCAATAGGAGGGTGGAGGAACTCTAGAATAGGCTGCCCAGGGAGGTTGTGGATGTCCCCTCCCTGGGGCTCGGTGAAGCATTGAGCAACCAAATCTGGTTGAGAGGTGTCCTTGACTCTGTGGTGTGGAGATCCCTTCCAAAAGAAGTCATTCTGTGAATCATTTAGTACTTTTAGTAAGTGAGCAAGCAGGATTTTGACCTTGTTCTGTGTCAGAAAGCTGAGCTGTCAGTCTTCATTCCCACGCCAAGCCATGTCTGGTTAGCCAAGGGAGGCTTTTGAGCTGTACATACATTGGTGGAAGCAATAATTGCAACCATCATATGAAAACCTGAGTTGTGAAAAACTGACACTGTTCAATACTGCATCCTGCTAGAAACAGTTCACAGCTTTCTGGGTGGCTGCCTGCAAAGCAGTGCCCGCTGTGGTGACCAGAGGAGCTTTAGACTTCCTCGTTTTCCCCCCAGAGTCAGTGCTTAGGAAGAGGGAAAGGTCATGGTGGAGGTAGCAGATGTCTGTCGACCAAACTATTAGCTCAGCTTTTTTAACAATTAGGATTTTCCTATTTAATGTCTTGAAACTTTTGAACATCTCAGAGGGAGTTTCTCCCATTTATATCTATATGGTCTAATTATGACAATTTACTGAGCCAGGCTCAGTTTGGGCAGTGTAGGCTTTGCTAGTACAGTGTATTATTGCTGCCTCCAAAGAGTTTACTTAATACAAGCTCAACAGGTGTTGCTTCTGAATTATGGATGACTACACAGTCATTTAGTTTGGATAAAGGTCTGAGAGAAAACACTTTGGGTTTTCACAGCAAATAACCAGGAATGCAAAATGCAGTATTTCTGGTGTGGTGCAGGCATTGCAAATGTGGTTTCTGGCTTAGATGGCAGGAGGGAAAATAGGTCTGGGTTTGTATCTTGATGAAAAAAGCTAGAAGCAGCCTTGAGGAGTGTATAGCAAAGCAGCTGCACATGCAATGCAGCATGCTCAGACTTCATGGTGGCACACTCCTCTCTTTTAGCCACTGAATGGTACCTCCCTGTAGCCAACATTATCAAGATGGTATTGCTGGTAGAGAATATAACTCAAAGGCAAGTTTCTGCCTGAAACGCATTTGACTTTGGAGTAGCCTAATGTGCCAGTTCTGCTCTTCAAGGAAAAATAGTTTACATACCTGACATTTGAGCCCTTTAAATCCTACGCAGGGATGTGTTTAGCATGCAGAAGAGCAGAGGAAAACCTCTGAATCTTAAGAGAAAAGTTTGAGGAAATGAGGAAGGGAATACAAAACTAAGGCGGTCACAAGGGAGGAAGTCTTGAACTGAAGGCTTGCAAATGAGAAGTGCCTGTGCAGCTCTTCTACTCTCCTGAACACCCTGAGCTTTAACTCTTGGTTTATGGGATCCCTGCAGAAGGGGTAGTTCAATATAAAGTAATTAACAAATATTGACCAAAGACTGGGGGGAAGAAGGTTTAAAAGATCTTGTGCAGTCATCCCTAGCTGTTACAGGGAGATGGAAGGAGAGGAAAGAGTTGTTTGCAGTCTGTGAAGGTCTCAGGTACATTGAAAATTAGCTATAAAAGGAGTAAACATCCAGGGAAGAGAATGGCAGTTTTACAAGTTTCACCTCATACCTGAAGTTACGGAGAAGGTTCTGCAGTTAGTGCTTGTGCCTTTGGGTCTGTCCCTGACCCGGCACACAGTTACCTTGTAGCATTTGCCAAACTATTCTGTGTATCAGGACAGCATCCTTGTTGAATTCTACACAAAGGTGTTCATAGAGCAAGCAAGCGAGATCTCTCTTTCCTGGGGAACCAGCAGTCCCATTTGTGTAAGTACTGATGGGCTTGTTTGGATTCACTATGTTTGGTGCCATTGCAAACTGAGGCACAGAATTAACCAGGTTGGAAAAGACTTTTAAGATCATAGAGTCCAACCTATCACCTGATCCTTCTAATTAACTCATAGCACCAAGGGCCTCACAAACACCTCCAGGAATGGGGACTCCACCACCTCCCCAGGCAGCCCATTCCAATGCCAATCACTCTTGCTGTGAAGGACTTCCTCCTAACATCCAAGCTGGACCTGCCCTGGCACAACCTGAGACTGTGTCCCCTTCTTCTGTTGCTGCTTGCCTGGCACCAGAGCCCAACCCCACCTGGCTACAGCCTCCCTTCAGGTAGTTGTAGACAGCAATGAGCTCTGCCCTGAGCCTCCTCTTCTGCAGGCTGCACACCCCCAGCTCCCTCAGCCTCTCTCTCCTCATAGGGCTGTGCTCCAGGCCCCTCCCCAACCTTCGTGCCATTCTCTGGACACCTTCCAGTCCCTTAACATCTCTCTTGAATTGAGGAGCCCAGAACTGGACACAGTACTGAAGGTGTGGCCTGAGCAGTGCTGAGTACAGGGGCAGAAGGACTGCCCTGCTCCTGCTGGTCACAGACTGTCCTGAACTTTTACAGATGCAGTATTGAACATCTTTTCAGATGTGTGAATCCCACACGGGGGGGGGAGAGCAAAACTAACAAAAACACTCTACCAATGCCATGAAGTGTGCATTGCGTTGTATAAAGGAGCAGTGATTTTAAGCAGTGGTACCATTTCTTGGACAGCCTGAAACATGCATAAAACTTTCTTCAGAGGTAGCTTTGGAAATACTAAATTAGACTTTCTCCGTTCCTCTTTCCCCTCCATCTTATTGTAAAGTGACAAGACATAGGAGTAAATATAGTCTTTAACTCCATCCTTCTTTATCTTTTCCCTCTCTTCTCCCAAGACATGTCAGGAAACCATCATTAAACACAGATACTTAGCCTGGCTCTGTGATGTATGAAATGTGAAGAGATTTGCCTTCAGCTGAAAAGTGAAAAAATGGGAGGTTATGGAGAAAGTAGCTAGATAACCATGATACTGTAGTACAGGAAGGGGCTGGTCACACATCTCAGTGCCAGACCAGACTCTCAGACAAGCAGGAAAGCCATGTTTTAATGGATACTTGTGTTCTGTACTTCCTGTATGGTAGTGAATTAAGGAGCTTTGTGGTGGGGGAGGGTTGTTCTTCCTTACTCGCATCATTTGTCTCTTAGTTCCCCTCTGCAGGCTGATAGAAATCTGTAAACAAAACTCTGGAGTAGCTCAGAATTGCATCTCTGTAGCTAATCTGATCCCGTTGTTGAAGTGGATCAGATTGGCCCTACCAGGGTTGGAGTTACTTTACAGCAGGGGTGGTGAGACCCTGGCACAGGCTGCCCTGGGAGGTTGTGGAGCACAGAATCACCGAATGTGATTGAAGATGTGATTCTGTGCTCCACAACCTCTCTGGAGGTGTTCAAGGCCAGGCTGGATAAGTTCTTGAGTGACCTGTTCTAGTGGGAGGTGTCCCTGCCTATGGCAGGGGGTTGGAACTGGATGATCCTTGAGGTCCCTTCCAACCTAAACCATTCTGTGACCTTTGGCTCTGCAGCTGAGCTAAGGATCGATACTACCCTTTGATATTGCTGCATGTCACTTTTCAGGTGACATTGTTTATGAGGACATGGAGAAGAGAGGTGGGAGACAGAGAGTGGAATTAAAGTTTGTTGGACTGAGGAACCTTAACATAGAGAATGTGGGTCACTAGAATCATCCTAAGAGATTTGGACATGCAGGTGGCTGAGTATTAAGGTGACCTGTGAGCAGCAAGTTAACATTGGAGTATGAGCAGTTTCTAAGGAGCTTTTGTGTTGATTACATTTTTGAGTTGTGTGTCTTCACATAGGTTATGATTGATTGCATGACAACGTTGTGCTGATCTTGCAGCAGGGTAGGATGCTGCAAAATAAAGTAAGGGCTTGAGACAGGTAGATGTGTCAGACAGTGTTTCAGATGGGCTCCATCCTTATACCTTCCAGGGGCAAATGTGTGAGATGCAGGAGGATTTTCAGCAGCAAGTTCATTGGGACTAGCTGAGCCACATGCTTTGGAAACAGCTGTGTGGACAATGATTTGGAAGGTGAAGTTCAACACCCATTTGACAGGTAGTACTTTGGTGCCACTCATCAGTCTGATCATTTACTTGCCAAGTATTTTTGCCTGGTGAGGTGGCTTCTTGGGTGCTTTTAATGATGGACACACAGGGAACTGGGAAGGAAGGGTACAGCTGCCAGCAGCAGTGGTTGGTTCACTTGTGTGCATTTCTTGAAACACTGAGGTCTGCAGAGCAATACAGAAGTGATATATGTAACCTGTATGTGCTATCAGTGCACTCTTGACTTGCCATCCCCCTCCCCTTTATTCCCTTCAGCTGCTTAGCATAATCAGAAGAGAATCATTTCACTGCTTCTTTGCTTAATTTAAATTTTTGCTCCATTTGAGAGGGGAGGAATTTGAGGTTGGGAGTGCAGAGTTATTCCCAGTAGCAATTTGGATGTAAAGAGAAGCAGTAGCATAGATTCTCCCATACAGGAGGAGCTGCCTGCAAGCAGCTCCCAGTCCTTGCTTCCCTGCCAGCCTTCAGACTGCACCCAGCCTGTTTCTCCATGGTGAGGGAGTAGAAACATGTGCATGCCTAGGGTAAAAGGGCACAGAAATGAGAGCTGGGAAGGATCTGCAGGACTGTCTTAACTACCTATCTTCCAATAGGACATTGTTTCCTATAATATAATCTTAAATCTTTTCTTCATTAAATTTTTAAACCACTCAGCTCCAGAGTAGAATGCTTCTGTTCCTTTTCTCCTTAAAAAGTAATGTGCCTGTGTCTACTGGAATCGCATTGTTACAGTTACAAATACTTCACCAGGCTGGTTTCTAATGAGCAATCCTTTTCTGATAGCTGTGCGCTTTTTCTGGAGCAGGGCAACAGCTCATAAATAGTTAATTGGCATGACAGGGGATTGTGCACTTGACTAACAGTCTTGGTGGGTAACTTCCCAGTCAGGCAAACAGGCAGCAGCAGTGCAGCCTTACTGGCAGCAGCCACAGCATCTCAGTTTTGAAGGGGAATGAGAATCAAGACAAGCTTTCTAGACTACTCAGTGTGAAGCTGATGTGTATTTCCTTAAAACAAACAGCCAAACAGTCCTGATTATCTTCTGTAGACCTTTTCTTCAGGACATGATATTTCTTAAAATTAGACCAAGTTAAAGTGTTGAAGACCTCCCTTTACATAAATGGGTGCTTCTTATTAGATGCAGAGGGCAATACAGTAACAAAAGATGAGACTCCTCAATTCAGGAGGGATGTTGAGGTACTGAAACGTGTCTAGAGAAGGGTGATGAAGCTGGTGAGGGGCCTGGAGCACAGCCCTGTGAGGAGAGGCTGAGGGAGCTGGGGGGGTGCAGCCTGCAGAAGAGGAGGCTCAGGGCAGAGCTCATTGCTGGCTGCAACTACCTGAAGGGAGGCTGTAGCCAGGTGGGGTTGGGCTCTGCTGCCAGGCACCCAGCAAGGGAAGAAGGGGACACAGTGTGAAGTTGTGGCAGGGGAGGTCTAGGCTGGCTGTTAGGAGGAAGTTGTTGTCAGAGAGAGTGATTGGCATTGGAATGGGCTGCCCAGGGAGGTGGTGGAGTGGCCGTGGCTGGAGGTGTTGAAGCCAAGCCTGGCTGGGGCACTTAGTGCCATGGTCTGGTTGACTGGATAGTGCTGGGTGCTAGGTTGGACTGGATGAGCCTGGAGGCCTCTTCCATGCTGGCTGATTCTGTGATTCCATGAGAAGGCAGAGGTACTTAACACTTTCTTTGCCTCAGTGTTCAATATTGGGCCAGGTTGTCTCCAGGACAGCTGGCCTCCTGAGCTGGCAAATGGAGCCAGGGACCAGGATAGTCCCCCTGTAATCCAGGAGGAAGCAGTAATGGATCTACTGAGCCGCTTGGATCCTCACAAGTCCATGGTACCAGATGATCCTTCCTAGGGTGCTGAGAGAGCTGGCAGATGAGCTGGCCAAGCTGCTCTCCATCATTTATCAACAGCCCTGGATGATCTTGGAGGTCTCTTCCATCCTGGTTGATTCTATTCCATGACTCTTGTGTGCTCTCTTCATGCCAGCTGTGTAGTTTGTACTTTATACCACAGCGCCGGAGTTCGAATATGTCTGTCGTGTTTTGTTAATGCAGCAGAGAATTCAGTTACTGTGCTGGGAATGAAAGCTCTTCGGGTTTAATGAGTGAAGAAGTCATGGACAAATAGCATAACCCAAGCCTTAACATTTTCTTGATCACAAGTCAGGCCTCCTATATAATTTATTAAAGTAGCATAATGTCCTTAGATTTGAGGTCAAGATTTCGCAGGCTTAGCAGAGATTTTTATGCGTAAGGGAAAAATGAAGCTTTAAAAATATTATTTCAGCAGTTTCATAATTTAGGTTTGTGACCTCATGCTCTGAGGATAATTATGGCACATCACCATCAGCAGTTTATCAGTATGCCTTCATAGATGACTTCAACTGTCGTTATGTCATAGTTCTCTTGGGTTCTTTCCCCTTTCAGTGCCACCAGAGTGACTTTAAGGTAGCTGGAAAATGCCTTAATGAGCATAGCAAGTTGCATTAATTATTTGGGGGACTTTTAACAGTGCAGATTCTGGTTATAAAAGCCACTTCTGTTCCATTCTATTCCTGTTTTTATTTAACTGTTATACCTCCTGCTGCCAGTTGGGACCAGTGCTTCTGAGGAGCACAGGCAGCCCCTGAGAGGCTGCGTTTGTGCCTGGTGAAAGCTTATCAGCTCCTCTTCGTCTGTGGCCACCAGGAATTGGCTGTGGTGGCACAAGGGGCTCCTGCAAAAAACCCTAGAGGGCTGCCGTTAGTTTAAGCTGAAACCATAATGGTAGGAAAGGTGTGAGAACTTCAGTGAGCTTCTGTGGCTGCTTAAAATCAGTGATCCAACCTGGTGGATTCTGTGATGAAAATGAGTCTGTGGCTGTAGATGCAGTGGCCTGGTGTCAGTGGGTGGCCAAGGTGGTGTGGTGGGAGGTGGCTACAAGGAGATCCCAAATCAGTGGCATGAACACTTCACCAGTTCATTAACAGGTCCATCTGGCATCTCTGATGAAGCATTAAATGAAGTTCTCCAGCCTGCCCACCCAAGAGCAGCTGGCAGCAGAATAGCACAAACTCTCATATCTCTTCTGTAAATGCTGCAGAGAAGAGCAGCAGGCACTTACAGTCCTCTGCTGGAGTAGTCGGTCAGTGGGCACCACCTGGCCTGGCAAAGGCACAGCTGTTTACAGCCATAAAGGACAAGATGGTGACTCATCAGAAGTTGAGGCATGCAGAGATTCAAATATGCCCAAAGAAGAGAGCTCGTGCTTGGGAAGCTGGTGTGGTCACTCGCTCCTTGCAGGGAAACCAAACTCTGCCAGTCAAGAAAGAACAACCCTGGCTGTGGGCTGGCAGAAGGGCAGAAGCAAGGCTTCTCTTAGGCAGAGCTGCTTCTTGACACGTTTTGAGATCACAATGGGGAAGCTGCAAGCTGTGGTAAGGAACTAGGGAAATTTTCAACCTCAGCAATTTAGCATCAAATGCAAGGTCACGCAGCTGATAGCCTCCAGACTGCTCTCTGCCAGCCACTGCAGTTGGTTCCTGAATGCCAGAGAGCCAGGAGGTACCAACTCTCCAGATTACTCTTGGCCTGAGCACTTTGGTGAGGAAAACAGAGGTCGTGCTTCAGCCTCACTTGGCTAGAAGTCAGGTTAGCAGCACAGGCAGGACACTGGTAGGTGATTTCTGCTACACCTGCAGCAAGTGGCCAGTGCTGCACTTGATGCTGCCATCATGAGAGAGGGTAACGAAATGCAGAGCAGCATTGGTCAGATTAAAGCAGCGTTGCTGGAATGAAAGATTGCTGAACTTCAAACAAGTGCTTGGTATGCATTTGCTTTTATTAACATTCCTCTACATGACTCTGAAATTTGGATAACAGCCTTGTTTCTTCCAAGCCTTAACCAGTTCCTCTTGGATGGTCTTTGAGTCCTCACTGGTGTAAAAGGCCTGGAAAAGGTCTCGGGTGTCAAGTTCTTAGAAGTGTTTCTGAATGGCTTAGAAGCACTGGTTTTGTAGATTCAGGAAATCTGGGGCTTCAAAGGGAAGGATGGACTGAAGCTGCTTTCTGCAGACCCATTAAAATCAGAACGGCTCTCAGGCCAGTGCAGGAAGTATTGCAGGGTTAAGGAAGTCCACATCTGGCGCTTGGAAGCAGGTGAAGCTGGCGACACTACCCACTGCAGTTGAGCTCCTGCAGCTGCAGCTGCTCGGCTTCTTCAGAGAGTCACAGAATGGTTTAGGTTGGAAAGGTCCTCAAGGATCATCCAGTTCTAACCCCCTACCATAGGCAGGGACACCTCCTATTAGAACAGGTAGCAACCTGTTCAAGGCCTCATCCAAACTGGCCTTGAACACCTCCAGGGAAGGAGCAGCCACAGCCTCCCTGGGCAACCTGTGCCAGTGTCTCACCACCCTCACTGCAGAGAACCCTTTCCTAACATCCAGTTTCAATCTCCCTTCTGCCACTTTAAACCCCCTTGTCTTGTCATTACAAGACCTTGTCAATAGTCTCCAGCCCTCCTGTAGCCCCCTTCAGATACTGGAAGGCCACTCTAAGCTCTCCTCAAAGCCTTCTCTTCTCCAGGCTGCAGACCCCCAGCTCTCTCAGCCTGTCCTCACAGCAGAGCTGCTGCAGCCCTCTGAGCATCTCCATGGCCTCATCTGGACTGGCTCCAACAGTTCCATGTCCTTCTTGTGCTGGGGGCTCCAGAACTGCACACAGGACTCTAGGTGGGGTGTGAGGAGAGCAGAGCCAAGGGGCAGAATCCCCTCCCTTGCCCTGCTGCCCACACTGCTCTTGCTGCAGCCCAGCACAGGGTTGCTGTCTGGGCTGCACTCACCCTGCAGGCTCCTGTTGAGCTTTTCATCAGCCCATGCAAAAGCAGAACACAGTGCTCAGGGGAGACAAACAGAAGCAGGTGAACCAGATGAGTACCTGTAAGCTGCTCACGTGCTGCAAAAATGGGCTTCATTTTTTGACAACTTCTGTTAAAAATAAAGAAACAGTATGGTTTGACTGCTGGTTGGAAGGATGTCACCAGTACCAAGGTGCCACTGCCAGCTCCACGTCTAGGGCATGGTGTGGCAGGACAGGTTCCCCTCCTCCGTGCTGTGTTCACAGCAAGGAGAGTCTCTGTTTCGCTCACCTTGGAGTACCAAAGAAGAGAAACAAGGAGCTATGAACCAGAGCAGTGTCCTGTCCAGTTGGGCCTGAACTGTTCTGCTGGCTTTGGACTGAGGAGCAGGATTCCTCCTGTGGGCAGTGTTCTTGGTGGCGGCAAGGAGATGAGTTGTGCACTGTGGCAGGGTGGCACAGCTGCCTGTGAGCTGTGGCAGGGGCTGCACCCTGGGTTTGTGGATGCTGCTTTCACTGGTGATAGATTAGTTTTGAGCAAACTGAATCAGATATTCACTCCTGTCACAAGGTGGGACTCTCCACTGTGGTCCCCGATGAAGGCTGGAGGACACAAGGAGAAGGTGCCCATGTTGTGTGGGCTCCCCTGAGTGTTGGGGGGCTACTCCCTGGGTGCTGCTGTGCCTGGCTGCATGGACCAGGAAAAGGAGAGAAGTGGCAACCTGGAGGCAGAAGGAGGAGGTGTGGAGGGGTTCTTGTCAGCTCATGGGGTGTGCAGGGACACGCCGAGTAAGCTGGGGGGCAGGCTCTTCGGAGCGGCTTGCAAGCTTTAAGCAAGCAGGTGATGCTTTTAGAGATGCTGCTGTGTGAGAGGGGCCCAAAGCTTTAAAGCAGCAGTAGCTTTAGAGCACTTTTCCCTTTGAAGCTGCTGGTTGTGTTAGCAAGCCCAGCAGAGCCCTAGACAGAGCCCGAGGAAATGAAGTTTATGTAACTGAGCTGTCTGTGTGTTCCCGCCTAATAAGTTTTGAATGTCAGCCAACTTCAACTAAATTTGACAGTGGGTAGCTGTTGCCTCTTTCATTTTTAGCTATTATCTCTTACCAGTTCAATTAAAATAAGTGACTGGATGGAAGAGAGGCACCCAATTAGTGCCCCCAGTAGAGGAAAGTTGATAGTTTGCATTTTTCTTGTACTAAATGCTGCAAGTGTGGAGGAAGCCTTGGGAAACAAAGCTTCGTTATTCCTGCTCTTGAATGAAAAACTATACAGTTTTTAAAGTAAAACTATTTTCTTTGAAGCTCAGCAATTGCTCTGTTTTGCATGTCTTAATTGGGAATATGGAAAGCAGCTATGAAAGTATTAAAAAGTTGTAGGTCTCTTGATGCTTTGTCTGTGGTGGGCTCCACGAGCAGCATAGAATGAGGTGGTCTGAAGCCTGGCAATGTCAAGGTCTTCTTGGGTCCTCTGTCCATGTATCACAGAATGGTGGGGGCTGGAAGGGACCTCCAGGGATCATCTAGTCCCATCCTGCTAACGCAGGCTTAGCTAGAGCAGGTTGCATGGGAGTGTGGCCAGGTGGGTTTGGAAAGTCTCCAGAGAAGGAGACTCCACAACCTCTCTGGGCAGCCTGCTCCAGCACTTTGGCACCTTCATGGGAAAGATATTTTTCCTTATGTTTAAGTGAAACCTTCTGTGTTCTAGTTTCTGCCTGTTGTCCCTTGTGCCTTCACTGGGCACTGCTGAACAGAGCCCAGCCCCATCCTTCTGACTCCTGCCCTTTAGCTCTGCAGTAAAGTTACGTAGTGGTTGCTGCAGCATTCCAAACTGTAGGTCCTCCAAACTTCCTCTGTTGAGTCATCTTTCTCCATCAAGTGCTGCTGCTGCATATCACACACCTGTTTATGGCAGAAGTAGTTTCAGTGGCTGCAGAGCTGGGGGGGGAGCAGATTGGTTTGGTTTCTGCCTATTCCAAAGGCTGGCTTGGATGGGGCTTTGAGCAGCCTGGTCTGGTGGAAGCTGTCCCTGCCTGTGGCAGGGGGCTGGGATTTGATGACCTTTAATGTCTCTTCTCACCCAAACCATTCCATGGTGGTGAAGTCGCTTACTGGAACAAGCCCTGTGTGCTGTTGGGGTCTTCCTTTAATGTTTCATTACGCTCTTGTGGCTTCAGAAATGCAAATACCAGGGTGCTTGCTGTGGAGCCTTGGGAGCCTGTGCCGCAGACAGGCTGCATAAATAAGGTCTGGGGGTGATGTCTTAGCAAGTAATAATGTTTGCTCACTCTGCTACACACCTTGATTGCTATGGAAATTGTGTCAGTTTATGCACCAGCACCTAATGATGCACACTCATCTGTCAGCTGCCTCCACAGCAAGGTGCTTCTGTGCATAAACAGTGAAAGGCCTCTGCCTAGGACGGGAGGGCTGCTGGTATTTCTCAGGGCTGTACCAGCTCTTATTCCCACTGAAGCTGAATGGTGCCTTCCAAAACCGATGCCTGCTCTGTACTGTGAGAGAGCTTTGGCAGGATGCAGCAGAGGGTTTGGGAGAGGAGCTGGAGCTGTGTTAGCTGCAGAACGTGACTTCACAGGCTCACAGGATGTTAGGGGTTGGAAGGGACCCAAAGAGATCATCCAGTCCAGCCCTCTTGCCAGAGCAGGACCATACAATCTAACTCAGGGCACACAGGAACACATCCAGACAGGCCTTGAAAGGCTCCAGAGAAGGAGACTCCACAGCCTCTCTGGGCAGCCTGTGCCAGGGCTCTGGGACCCTTAGAGTCAAGAATTTCCCCCTTGTGTTGAGCTGGAACCTCCTGTGCTGCAGCTCCCATCCCTCAGCCTCTTCTCATCAGGCAGTCCTCCAGTCCCCTCATCATCCTCATAGCCCTGTGCTGGACCCTCTCCAGCAACTCCCTGTCCCTCTTAACCTGGGGAGCCCAAAATGCAGGCAGTACTTCCCTGCTCTGTGTTCTGCTTCCCGGTGCTCTTTTCTCCTTGCCTCCGCTGCCTGTGCCCCAGCTGCTGGGGCAGAGCGGGCGGTGGGTGCGGCGCTGTGCATCATTAGCATGTGAGCGGCAGAGCGCCTCAGCTGAATAAAAATGACTTCTTTGACTTGCAGTTGGGAACGTTTCTGGTTTGCCTTGACAATCCTGTCAAGACAAATTTGAACTTTGTCAGCAGTTGTGATTGCTTGTGGGAGAATTACCAAAAGACTTTGCTCTAGGTATCAGCCAGTGATTGCAACCCTCAGCTGCTGTTTGACCAAAATTTTCCGTGGCACTCAGCAGGCTATTACTTGTCACTCTGACATATAATGGAGGGGTATTTTAATTGATTTAAAAGTTAAAATCTATAGTTATTTGGTGCTGTATGACTGTGTTAGGTGTCAGCAGTTACGCTTGCTGTGAACACGGGGAAAAGGGAGCTGAAAGCACTCGGAGCTAGGAATGCTTTAAAAAGACTCCTGCAGTCGACTTCACCTTCTGCTTCCACAGCTATCAGCAGAATATTTATTTACTTAATGGGAGCAGAGATTTTCTCTTCTGTAATTATTGTTGATTTTAAACTAAATCCTTGGAGATGTTGCACTGTGTGTTTGGTTTCTCAAGCTCCTGTCTTCTGAGGTGCAGCAGAACTTCTGCTTGGAAGTCTTCACTTCTGTGGTGAGCTCTGAGCAAGTGTTTTCACATAGATCCAGTTGGGTTTGTGGCCTTAATCCATTCTTCTGCCATGATCTCCTGGTGTCCCAAATAGAGTTCTATCCAAATGCAAGGGGCATGCAGAGCTAACGTGAGGCTGTACAGAGGGCAGCGGCTGCGTTGGCACAGGTGCAGGGTATGTGTGTGCTGCAGCATGAGGTCAGATGCCATAGCAGTACTGTCTGCAGAGTTGCCCTTTTGGGTGCAGCTATGCAGTGTCTTCTTAACTGGTGATAACAGCTTGCAAACATCTTCTCCTGCATGTCCATTTCAGAACAGGTCCTTTTGCAAGAGAGAAAATGAAGATAGGAAGGCCTCACCAGGAGCAGCAGCTCACATGTTTGTCTGCTGGGAATCTCTCTGCTGCGCTTCTGGGCTTGACTCTTAACTATCTCATGCTGCATTGGTAACTCAAACTAAACAGTACTGAGAGTTGTCTGCCACCTTTCATTTCTTCCCTACGCTTTGTTTGCGGAGTTCAGCCTCACATGCAGGCCTCCCCACTCCTGTTTTGTGCTCCTGAGTGGAATTATGCTGTAGCTCACACTGGTGCCATAATGCTAATACGCTTTAAACATCCCACTAATTTTGTCTTGTTGGATGTGGGGGGCACAAGGGAGCTGAAAGGGCAAACCCTTTTGCTTCCCCTCCTCCCCCCATTACATTCTTTTGGATCAAGCAATAATTACACATGTTGCCTTTCAAAGCCTGTGGGATTGCTCTTATGAGTAAAGGTCTGCCATACTGGGGCTTTTATTTGACAAGCTGGAAAATAGCCTTTGTTCCCATGGTAACCTTTTTTAGTGCTTTGGTGCATTTTTTCC
Source organism: Pogoniulus pusillus (assembly GCF_015220805.1). Classification (NCBI taxonomy): domain Eukaryota; kingdom Metazoa; phylum Chordata; class Aves; order Piciformes; family Lybiidae; genus Pogoniulus; species Pogoniulus pusillus. Next base: position 997,163 of record NC_087273.1, read on the forward strand.
CTATGGTTTCATGGTTGCTCTGGAGGTTTTTCTATTGTGGTATTTTAGTCCCCAGTAGACTGGAGATGGCAGTTCCCTTTACTTTTTTTTTGGCTATTATGAAATACTTTAATTTATTTGATTACAGAACTCTTGTAAACTTTGTATGTTTTGTGGTCAGGGCATTAGTGGTGTGGTGGCTTGCACTGTAAACCTATCAGACAAAGCAAACAGTTTTTCATAGGCAAGTGCATATGACTGGACTAAGCTGCTTCTCTGACAGGCTCTTACTCTTTTTTGACAGAGATACTCTCTTAGACTTGCTAGCTCTTACTAGCCCTGCTGGTTAGGCTTTTGTCTCTGAAGAGTGTGACTTTTCTCAGGGTTAAAATGGTCAGTGCTCTGCTCATCACTGGCACTTCAGGTTGCAGTAATAAGGGTTTCATTAAACAAAGCTTTCAAGCAAAGGGAGGTATTTTTAGGAGTTGCTTATTTAGACTCTGAGGGAAAAACTTGGAAGAAGTAGTGAGCCTTTATGTGAAAAGAGGAGGCTATTTGCAGATATATTCTTACTCCTGGTAGCATCTCCCTGCATTTGCCTTTGGTTTGTATTTTTCTTTCTTCCTTGCTGGTTCAGTTTTTCATAGTATCACAGAATGGTTTAGGTTGGAAGGGACCTCAAAGCTCAGCCAGTTCCAACTCCCTGCAATAGGCAGGGACACCTCCCACTAGAACAGGTCACTCAAGGCCTCATCCAAACTGGCCTTGAACACCTCCAGGGAAGGAGCAGCCACAACCTCCCTGGGCAACCTGTGCCAGTGTCTCACCACTCTCACTGCAGAGAACCCTTTCCTTACATCCAGTTTGAATCTCCCTTCTGCCAATTTAACCCCCCTTGTCCTGTCATTACAAGACCTTGTCAATAGTCCCTCCCCAGGCCTCCTGTAGCCCCCTTCTGATACTGGAAAGCCAGTCCAGGGTCTTCTCAAAGCCTTCTCTTCTCCAGGCTGCAGAGCCTCAACTCTCTCAGCCTGTCCTCAGAGCAGAGCTGCTGCAGCCCTCTGAGCATCTCTACCGCCCTCCTCTGGACTGGCTCCAACACTTCCATGTCCTGCTTGTGCTGGGGGCTCCAGAGCTGCACACAGTACTCCAGGTGGGGTCTGAGGAGAGCAGAGCCAAGGGGCAGAATCCCCTCCCCTGCCCTGCTGCCCACACTGCTCTTGCTGCAGCCCAGCACAGGGTTGTGTCTGGGTTGCACTCACCCTGCAGGCTCCTGTTGCGCTTTTCATCAGCCCAGACCCCCAGGGCCTTTTCCTCAGGGCTGCTCTCAGCCATTCCCCATCCAGCCTGGAGTTGTGCTTGGGATTGCTCCAGGTGCAGGATCTTACAATTGGCCTCCTTGAATGAGATTGGACTGGGCACACCTCTGCAGCCTGTCCAGCTCCCTCTGGATGGATCCCTGCCCTCTAGCAATTCAGCTGTGCCACACAGCTTGGTGCCATCTGCAGACTTGCTGAGGGTGCACTGATTCCTCTGTCCATATCACTGACAGAGATGTTCAACAGCACTTGTCTTAGGAGTCCCTGGTAGAAGAGCAGAACACTTAGGATGGTCTTGTCTTGCCTGCAGTTCCTCATGGGAATGATTTCTCAGTGGTGCCTTCATCACCTCACTTCCATTACTGCTGAAGGAGAGACTGCTGTGCTATCAGAAGAGAGAGATGGGGGGGACATGATTAGTTCACATAGTTTTCAGTGCTGGAAGATGAGATGATGCTCTGAAAAACGGAAGCTCTTTTAGTCATGGCTAGTGAGCAGGTGCAAGAAGAGAAAGAGTTAAACTCCTTCCCCCCCCCGACTTTCAATAATTAACCAGATCATTTTCCAGATAAACTGTTCCTGCCTTATCTTGCTATACAATAGGTAGCAATTTACAGTCAGGCAGCACAAACACTGCTGCTGCATGCATTTAAACTGCACTAATTGTATTAGAGGACCAAATATGGGAAGTTGGAGCAAATGCCCTGTGAGACTTGCTGCTGTTCCCTTGCTCCCCAGGTTGGAGGCTGTCTCCTGACAGGGACCTCCCCACGCAGCTTAACCATTCCCTTTCGATAGGTAACTGTGTTTCTGTGCCAGAAAACCTGCAGAACAAGTGAGTTGTGTTTCCCTGGGGTAGTTGGATCTGTTGGATCTTGGTGCCTTGTGACAGTGCTTAGAGGAGAGAAGGCATTGCAGAGGAATAGTGGACATTGTCCTGCGGTGACCACTGTTTCAGTGGGTAAAAGGCAGATTTATTTCCTTAGATAAATGCGCCTCAGGTTTAGCAGAACACATTTGGTTATGCTTATGTTTGTGTTTTTCTGTAGTCAACAGCTTCTTTGGAGGTAAAAACTCTGGAGAGCCAGCTCTAGGTGCTACCAAAAGATTTCGGTAGAGAAGGTCAAGGAAATGTCAAGGCTTAGAGCTGGGTGCAGGGAAACGTTGGATCCTGTCAGCATCCAGCAAGGTAAATGGGAAGTGAAGGAGCTTAGTGCACTTGCTTCGTTTTGTAACATCAACATATGCCTGGAGGTGAAGCTAAATACAGCAACCTGCTTGCTGGTGACTCCGGCACAGGAGAGCCCAGCGGGATAAAGGCTCTAAATGCCTTTCTTAAATCTGAGTGAATCTTTTATATTTGGAGGTCTTGGGAGGAAGAGTGAAGCCTTTGCTGTAATCAGTGTTTACTTGTTACTGTAATTAAGATCCAGGTCTGAAACTGTGATATGTGACCCTTAGGCATTGCTAAATAAAGCAGCTTCGAGTGAAAGCTGGAGCTGCTGAGGAGAGAGCCCAGCTGATTTCTAGGTCTGCTTTCTCTCCACTCAGTGTCCCTTCCCCTCTGATGCTTACATATTTCATCATACTGAACATTTCTTAAGAGGGGGGGGAAGCAGAGCAGCATAAATACTGGGTTAATTTGCCATCTCTGCATTTGTGTTAGAGTTGAGTGTTTCAAGAGCAATTGCAAATTTTCTGTCTTGGCGTAGAACACCTCCGCGCTACAAAGAGCGATTCAGACTGACCACAAAATGGTAGCTTCACAGTTGGGCTTTTAAATTCCTTATCTAATACACCTTCATTGACATGGGTGGCAAAATAAGTTTGTTCTGGGGAGGTACTGGTCTTTTTTTTTATATATGAAAGCACGTAATAGTGGATTGCATGAGGCATTTGTCATCAAATGAAACTAAAGTGAATAAATGGTATGCTTCAGAATCCTCAAGCTTGGGGTGTTTCAAGAATGAGTGATTTATAGCACCAGAAGCTACTATTTTCCAGGTCATTTTCATTTCCTAATTGAATTTCCTGAATACTTCACATGGAAAATATCTTTTCAATGGACACTTTTGCATTATCTTTGTGGTTCTAGTCTAGTACAGAGAGGATGGTGAAGAAAAATACTGATTCTTCCCCTAACCACTTTATTTATGGGCTGATATGAGCCTCTGGGTCATAGAATCAGAGAGTCATCCAGGTTGGAAGAGACCTCCAAGCTCATCCAGTCCAACCTAGCACCCAGCCCTAGCCAGTCAACTATGGCAGTGGCCATGTGAGTTGTGTGGTTTTACCCAAGGCAAGTTAAGGGTTTCTGGAACGTCTCTCTCCCCCTCTGCAGGAGCAGCACAATGCCCTAAGACAATCAGGCAGCAGAATTTGCAGTGTGATTATTTAGCAGTGTGTCTGCCCCTCTGCCAAGTGTCCAAGGGTAAATGTTGCAGGGGCCCAGGGGTGGTCTGGTTTCTGAGCTCTTCCCTTACCTCACCCTTCATGAAGTCCCATGTGACTGCCTTCTTCTCCAAACCTCTGATGGTTTCATCTCTGCACCTTTTCACTTCTCCATGCTTGCTTGGTCTGCTGACCAGGAGATTGGTTTATATAGTCTGACATTTAAGAAATACAATTTTCCAGGCTGCTAATCTGCTTTATGCAAGGAGTTAGGGGAGAGAGAGCCAAGGGTGCATCCTGCAGTGAAACTTCTTCAGATTCTGGCTATGTAAGGTGAAACTGATGCTGGTCTAAGCTTAGGACTGACAGAACTAGCAGCATGGAGCAAAATCCTGGAGCTGGTCTGTGTTACAGGTGGAGACTGACCAGCAGCATTGTGTGCTGTGGTCAAAGCTGTGGGACAAGTTTTGACCGATGTGAATAATGAGGAGAGTTATCTTGGGCTGTGAACACACAGAAAATAAAGGAGGCAAGGCGAAGAGGAGTTGGTTATGCCCTCAGCTGTGCGAGTTGGTTGAATGATGAGTTAAAGCAAAGTGGTAGGAGAACTGCTAAAGAAGTGACCAGAGAGAGAAAGCATTCAGGGATGTAAGATTAGCTGTGGAAGGTGGGAAGAATTGAGGAGACTATTTGGATGGGAAGAGAGTGTATTTCCAGGGTAGCATAAACTTGGCAATCAGTCTCTTGATTTTAGTGCCAGGTTACAAGGAGTTACAGTGTTATTTGGTGTGGGAGTTTCTTGTCTCCCTTGGGTGGCATCAGCCTGGCCCACAGCATTGAAATTGGTGAATGCCAAGAGTGTCTTTGCTGCTGCAGCAGCAGCACAACCAACACAGTGCTGCCTGGGGGGCTCAGGCAGCTCTGGGTCATGTCCTGATCATCTGATCTGTCTTGGGTGTGGATGGTGGGTCAGGCTCTGGCCACATCACGACTGTGAAATGCCACTGAAATGTACTCTGGGCCACAGGAAGGTGAGAGTCAGTACCTGTGTGTGCAAAGGGAACTGTCACCAGTGCCCAGCAGAGGATGGCTCTCACTGAAGGTTAGACACCTCCAGAAATGAGACTTAGAGGGTAGAAGGAAGGTGTTGGCAGTCTCTGCATCTTGAGTCTCCTGATTATTCATCCTCTTAATGACCTTTGTTTTTCTTCTTTTGGTGAAAAGATGATGCTGATATCAACTTATTTTTTACCTTTTGTTTCTCAAGTAACTATTTATTGAGGTGTACCCAAGATCCTTCTGTTTGTTTTACTACCAGAAAATTTCTGTGTGAAAAGGAAGAGTCAATGATGTGGAATTAAAAAGGACTCATCTAGATCTCATAATAATAAAAGTGCTTGGAACAAATGAGTTTGGGATTCATATTGTGGCTTATGCTTCTGTGGAGTGCTTCATTTTATCATCAGAGGCATCGTTTGTTTAAACTGTGCTCCTGTCTGACATCTGGTTTGAAAAGCATAATAACCTATATAATCAGCTTTTAAAATGCTGGATTAGCTGTGGCTTTATTGACTCTTCTTTACAAAATCTGTTATTTCTAATTAATTCTCCCTATAACTATTACTAAAGCCAACTTGCAGAGACACAAATGAGCTTGATGGCAATGGCTAGTCAAGGTCAGCACTTAACTGCCAGCATTTGCACTGTTGAGGACAATAAATCAGGCTTATTCCTAACCACAGACCCTACAACGTGACAAATGTTAGCAGAGCCATCTAAGCAACCATTTTACAAATCATTTAGAAGATACATTTGGCTTTGTTAAACTGTTCCATGCTGCCCTTGGCTGCAAGAGCCTTGTGATGAAATATGTATGCTGTATTTGAATCCTGCAGAGTGTGTGGATTGGAAGGGGGGGAACACACTCTTTTTTGTTGTTGTTTTTTTTTCTTTGTGTTGGAAATAATGAGAGAGGTGTGAAAGCAATAACACCTAATCAGGCAGTGGAAAGCACTGGCCTCTGAGAGCAGGGGTGGCAGCCAGCTCTGCCGCACTGCTGCACATCTCTTGCGGTTGCAGTTACAAGTTTATAGTGAGAGTAGGTTGCTGCCCACAAGGAACGTTCTGAGGTGACACCAATGCATTGTGTGAAAGCTGAACTGTCAGAGCAGTAGCTGCTAGGCTGCAGTTTAGGCTTGTGCAAATGTGTAAACACAGTGTTTTCACTTGGTCTGAGGCTTAAGGCTTGGTCCTGCTGTGACCCACAGATGTTATTAAGTGTAGGTACTTCACAGTGGGCTCATTGCTGCCCATGGAGTCAGCTGTAAAGTTCCTGAACCTGTTATTTTTTTTATGGTATCCATTCTTATTTGGACTAACTCTTGCATTCTTTGTAAGAGAGAATGATTTATTGCCTGAATCATGAAATCATTGAGGTTGGAAAAGACCTAGGAGGTCACCAGGCCCAACTGTCAGCCCAACACCATGATGCCCACAGGGTGCAGAGGTAGATGTCTTGCCAGTCAGGTCTTGATGCAGGACTTGTTCACTGTGGGCAAGTCACTCAGAAAAGAATGGCATCCTGAACACGAGGGAGGTTCAGGAGGAAAAGATGTCCCCATCCCTGCTTCCGTAGAGAGAATGACTTACAATGATCTCCAGCCATTTGACTCAAGCATATTTTTGGCCTCAGCCTTTGCAGATATGTACCAACACCTCTTTACCTTTTGAGGTGATAAAGCAGCATTTTTAATTGGCTTTGGTGTAGCATGGATAGAAGAGAACAGAAGAGAGTTTAAAACCAAGCCAAAGGTTGTTTATTAAGGCTTGCACAAGCTGGAGGAGATTTAATTACCAGCAGCCAGTATCAGTGTTTTTTTAGATCACTCCATGTTGGCTACTCCTCCTAAGAATGAAAATATCTCATTTGTATTTCAAACTATTCCACTCTTCAGTTGGTTAAAAGCATGTATGGGAGGTAATTTGAATATTATTCCAGAATGGTAGGCTCCCACCTGTGATGAATCCATGCCTTGTACTCAAGCTGTACCTTCGCCTTTCAGCTCTATTTGAGCATTCCATTTAGAGCAGCACTGTGCTGTGTCCAGTTCTGGGCTCCTCAATTCAAGAGAGGTGTGGAGGTACTGGAAGGTGTCTAGAGAAGGGCAATGGAGCTGGTGATGGTCCTGGAGCACAGCCCTGTGAGGAGAGGCTGAGGGAGCTGGGGGTGTGCAGCCTGCAGCAGAGGAGGCTCAGGGCAGAGCTCATTGCTGTCTGCAACTACCTGAAGGGAGGCTGTAGCCAGGTGGGGTTGGTCTCTTCTGCCAGGCAACCAGCAACAGAACAAGGGGACACAGTCTCAGGTTGTGGCAGGACAGGTCTAGGCTGGCTGTTAGGAAGTTGTTGGCAGAGAGAGTGACTGGCATTGGAATGGGCTGCCCAGGGAGGTGTTGAGGTAAAGCCTGGCTGGGGCACTTAGTGCCATGGTCTGGTTGATTGGCCAGGGCTGGGTGCTAGGTTGGGCTGGAGGAGCTTAGAGGTCCTTCCAACCTGGTTGATTCTGTGATACAGATGACCCCTGACAACTCACAGATTGCACTGTCACTGGATGTTGGTCCATTCCATGGTTTCACTTTCTTTCAATGAAAATCTGCTGCAGATTGTCCTAGGCAGGCGTTTAATAATAGTTGTGGCTCAGCTGTTATCTCACTGTGTCTTTACTGGCTGCTTTTTTTTTTTACCCAAAAATTCTGTGCAAGTGGAATTTTATAAGGTAGCTCTTGGCTAAAAAAAAAGGCTCTCCCACCTTCTGCAAATCCTACATGACAATTTATTTTCTACCAAAAATAATACATGCTTATATATATCCAGTATGTATTTATAGAGGGAATGTGTGTGTGTATAAAATGATAAAACAGGCAGAGTGCTATAATACCCTGGAAACCTCCCTTTCTTCCCAGGAAGAGCTCTCTACCAGAATTATCTTCTTGAGATATTTGGGGGGGATAATAAAACCCCATCTCTACAGTGACCTTTTTTGGGGCAGAAAGACTTAAGAATGTTTTTTTGCTGGTCTTCTGCAGAAATGGGAACACGCAGCATCAAAATTACAAATGCCCCGAGACATTTTGGTGGTGTGTCAGGGTTGAAATGTTTCCCTTCTCAGACAAAATATCACTGCTTGCAAGAAAAACAAAGCAACCAGAAAGAAGGTGGTGTGTGTGCGGGGAAGAACATTCAAGGAGTTAGTTTTGCAGGTTATTGACATTTTCTCTAGAAAGCAAGCATCTTTTGAGGAATTTTGCTTAATGAGGGGCTCAGTGTTGTTGTTTTCATGTGGTATGAAATGTGCTGGAGGGAGAAAGTCTCCTTCGTTGCCTAAACAAAGCTGAGTACCAGCCAGCAGAGTCTGGGCAAATGCTGAAGACGGTTCCCCTTTGTAGGGGTAGCTAAATGCACTCTGCACGGGATCAGCTGTGACTCCAGCACACAGAGCTTCTCTTGCCGTAGGTCTGGTGAGGCTTTCCTTTGTCTGTCTAGCAGAGGAGCAAATGCCATCACCTAGCAATTACCAAGTGTGGGATGTTGTGTGATGAAGGTATAAAGAGCAGGAAGGCTAAAACTTGCAAGTCAGCCTAGGCAGCTGGCAAGAGCGGCGCTGCTGTTCGGAAGGCTTTGGTTAGCATCTGAAGGCTGTCGTTTGGAAAGGCATTTAGAGCTGATGCCACAGGCCAGCTGCGGGCCAGGAGAGCTGTGCTCCGTCATCTGGAGTGACATCTGTGCCTCTGGATGAACCGCTTGGCCTCCCTCTGCCCCCCTGGGAGCAAAGCTGGGAGAAGGCCAAGGGTGCCTACTTGAACACTTCAGCAAGCTGGTGAGCTGCTGTTTGAGTTCAGGCTACCTGTGACCTTTGTTTCCCCGTGGCTGACCGGCAGATAGCCTGGGACCTGCCGTTTGAGCTAGCTCATGGTTGCTTCACCAGTGTAAATTCTGCCAGGGTTGGTTTGTAGCTGTTAGGCTGCATGCAGGGAGGTAACATGTAAAGAGACTCCAGAAGTCACGGTTACCTGGAGAAGAGAGCCTGTGCAGCAGGAAAGGCTCTCCCCAGCCCTCTGGAGGCATGGGAGGGCTCCAGAGCTTTCATCTCCTTCATAGTCTCTGTGCCTGCTGACTCCATTAGGGTGACTTTTCCTCTTCCCAAGGGAAGAAGGGAGGACATTCACTGCACCATGAAATATGACTTGTTTTTGATGAGCACCATCTTCCAGAGCTGCCAGTGGAAAATCCTTCCTAATGACACCTCCAGAGAGTCATGGTTTCAAAAGACCCAGCAGAAATGCCCCATTTTTAAAGGCAGTAGATGATTGAAGATGAGTTTGCAATATGCATCAGTCTGTAAAACTTGGGTGCGGTTTCTGGAACTTCCAGTGCTGCTTCCTGGTGCCTAGAGTCATGTGGAAGGGTCTTGTGCGTGTGCAGAATGCTTTAAAACTCCTTTGGTTGGAAGTAAGCTGTTAGATTACAGAGATGCTGGAGAGAGGATCAAGGACCACTGTGGTGGTAAGCAGGAGTACAGACAGCACAGTGTGTGCCACTTTGTGCTGCTTCATAAAATGGTCTTTATTACAGGTATTGCTTAGCTGTAAAGGCTTGCAAGAAACAAGCAGAAAGAAAACATGTAGTTATCAAGTGGCTGCCAGAGTGCTTGCTTGCTTGCTTGGTTATTTTCAGTTTTAATCATCTGCCACCAATAAATTCCCCTGTCCTTGCAGTAACTTCTCACATTAACATCGATGCAATATGGGTGCTTTAAAACAGACAATAAAAATATTGCCCTTACTAATTAAATCAACTCATGTGTTCAGCTGGGCACTGCCAGGAAGAGTTGTGGTTACCTAATTGAGAGGTGCCTGGAGCAGTATACCTGGTATAAATTCTTCACTGAACTCTGTGTTACAGCCAGTGCCATTTGAAATATTCATAGGTGGTTTGGTTTGTTTTGTCTCTCTTACTCCAGCTCTTCACTGAGAAGTGTATCAACTGGATCTTCCAGACCTTCCAAAGTCTGTCTGGTGTGTGGAGATGAGGCATCTGGATGTCATTATGGGGTGGTTACGTGTGGCAGCTGTAAAGTTTTCTTCAAGAGAGCAGTAGAAGGTAAGAAAACAAAGTGGACAGCGGAGAGCAAACATGTGTGGGTTAGGGGTTACTGCAATAGCAGTAGTGCACACAAGTGTGCCCTGTCTTGATAACATTCTGTGCTGAATGAACCCCAGCCACCGCTGCTGGCATTTGTGTCTGGCAGCCTGTGCCTTCTGAAGGATGCATTGTTCTGCTTCATGCCGCTGCTGAATCCAGGCTGCTGCTCCACCCCTCCACGTGGGTGTTGCACCTTCGAGTGGCTGCAGATGCAGTGGATGTAAACATACTCTTGCTTCTCCTCTAGCACAAGGATGGTTTTCTCATCAGCCTTTGGCAGCCCTATGAGAGTCAGTTTTGTCCCTCTGGGTATCCTCAGAGCTTGGAACTCAGAAGTGGCTTCACAGTGCTCTGGTAGATGGGGGAAGAAGCAGGAATTGATCCTGGTGCTTAGAGATCATTTTCTCTTCTATGGCCTGGGATTTTGCATGAGGGCCAGGCTGGGACTTTGCAGGAGGACTGTACTTTGGTAGCTTTATCATCAGGGGAATGTTTTGCTGATGTCTCCCTGTTCTGTGTTACCTATGGCATAGCTACTGCTGCTTGGGTGTCTCAACAGAAGGAAGTCAGGGTCACTTAGTGCTACAGAACCTCTGGTGGATGTTGCCTCCTCATAACTTGGGTCATTAGGGTAAAAGGAAATGCTTGACCTTTACAAACTTGGTAAGCAACTTCAAGCAACAAAAATGAAGTTTTTACACCTGACAAAGAGTAAGAGCTCATGGTATGCACAGGACTGAAGTGCAGGATTTTCTGAAGTCTTTGATGAGTAGACCTTCCCAGACCCACTGAGGAAGTTGGCACTATCTACTCACTGATTTATTTCCATGAGGAAAAACCTGGAAGGAAGGAAGCTGTTAATGTGGTGTCCAGCTTGTGCACAGAGAAGAGCGAGGCAGCCTGTGCTGATTAATTTCTCCTGTGATCATTAAATCTGCTGCTGGCAGCAAGGGTTTAGCTCTGTGTTACACAGCCCTGGAGGGCTTGTGCGTCACTGAAGTCAGGGCCTCATGCAGTACCTCTCTGTCCATGCATTCAGCTGTCATCGAAAGTGGCAACCCACATGCAATGAACTTCCCAAAGTTATAAGGATGTGGAAAAGGTTTCTCTCCCTGAAAGCATTTTCTCTTCCTGTTTATGTTGGTCTGATTTAGCTTCCCAGAGCCCAAAATACCTAACAGAACAACACAGTAATAGGATGCCTTCCACTCTCCCCCTCTTTGGGAAGAAAGGAATTAGCTGTAGAGAGGAAAAAGGGGTAAAACACCCACAGAGGAGTCTTGCTTCATTTGGGAGTTAGAAGAAAAACTTGAACAATAAAAAAGGTATTTAAGGTAAGGGGAGTTACAAAAAGGTATAGGGAAGGGAACCAAGATACAAAGTACATATAGAACCAGAGAGATGCAATGGGTGGAGGTAGATTTGGGAAGGGGTTGTCCACCATGTGGTGAGGTGGCCACATGGCAAAACAGGAGCAGCAAGAACAAGGGTGATGCTGGCAGGCAGGGAGGGAAAAGAGCAAGAGAAACAGAAGCAAGTTCCTCTGGTTTTATAGGGGGTCTAGACAGAAAGTGGGAGTGGGCTAGCCACTACACCTGGGGTCAGGTTCAGGCCATCCCCAGGACCGTTACACTTCTGTGCAATAGCTCACCTTGATTCCCGAATTTATTCCTTGAGGTTGTAGCTGCACAGGAACTGGAAAGCCTTGCTTAGAGTCACTGGATGAGATCTTCCCTGTGATTCCACACCGTGGCACAGGCTTTCAGACTCTCGGATGCCTTCTGACATCCATGTCTACGCTGGCCTCTGAATCGTGATGATCTAGGGTAGGGTGTCCCTGCCTGTGGCAGAGGGGTCAGAACTAGATGATCCTTGTGCTCCCTTCCAACCCTGACTGATTCTATAATCGGTTTAGTGTGATGAGGTTTTGCATTGTGTGTGAAGTGGAAGCAGCTTTTGTACCATCCTTTCTGCCTTCTAAGAATGCTTCCTTCCCAGCCTCAAACCCCTGTCACGTCGAGGTGCTGTGCATCTGCATTTACCAGACCCCTTTCTTGTGATCTCCTTTCTGATGTATTCTGCTGCCTATTGCCAGCCAACTGACAGGAATTGAAAGAAAATGACCAAGAATTCCCTTCAGGAGATTTCCAAGCAGTGAGATGATGTTCCAAGCCCCAGAAACCACTCCAGGGTCTCTGCAAAGCCTTCTCTTCTCCAGGCTGCAGAGCCCCAGCTCTTGTACCTGTCTTCATAGCAGAGCTGCTGCAGCCCTCTGAGCATCTTCAGTTGAGTAAAAAGAAATAGTTCCCTCTCTAAGGGCTGTTTGGTGATCGACTTGACATGGAGTCTGAAGAAGTGTGCTGGGGTGGTTACTATGGGTTCCCCCTTTAGCCATGACAGTGCTGGCTCACTGGTGTCACCGGGCAAGCTCAGGGCACTGTGTCTGCCATGCTCTTTAAGCCAGGGTAGCTGTAGTGGTTGGCTTTTCTGGCTACAGCCAGTGAACGTCGTTTAAACTTTACTTTCTGGTCATTAATGGAGTCGTGTGCTGGAAGCATGCTGCCCTGTGAGGGAACCTAAAGCACCTGGCCAGTCTTGTTGCCGTCTTTCCCACTGAGCCAGCCCTCTCTAAGGGGAGCAGTGGGCTGGAAGTCAGCAGTCACAGCTGTTCCTGCCTATGCTTTGCGTCTGTAGTCTTCTTTTGTTCAAGTTCCAGACAAGGATGAGGTAATCTGCCCTAAATCAGAATTTATATCACTTCTGAAGTTGCTGAAGTTCATCTTTCATTCTGCCTTTGGCGTTGAAAGTAAGAGAAGAGGAAGGCATTTTGCCCTCTGCGAGCGGCGCTGAGCACTACAGCAGCAGTGGTCATCTTCTGCCGCTTGTGCAGCTGTGCTAGAGTGGAAGAACAAACAATTTCTATCGTATTAGAGGCAGGCTTGGACTTCTTTAACACACAAAGATGTGATGTCTAATAAATTCCAGATTTTGCAGTCAAATTCTGCTCCTGGAGATCAGCCTTAAAGCAGCTCTGCTGTTCTCTGTCAGAACCATCAATCATTTCAGCCAGAGAGCAGCAGAGACAGGCACAGGAGCTGAAGATTCTAGGGCTGCCTTTCTTCTTTCACCTGAATGTTTGCTGCTTTGCCTATTGAAAGCAGGGGGAATTGGGGCTGAAAGACAATTTTCAAAGTCTAGTCTGATGCCATCTTATTCAAATGGCTTCCTGGCTGTAGTAAAGGTGCCACGAGGAGCCCAGTAACAAAGAAGTCCTTCCTCTGCCTTGTGTGTGAGCAGCAGCTTACCCAAGACTTCTCCTCAGCTCTGGAAGGGATGAAATTTCTTGTGTAGCAATCTGCAGGGCCTCGGCACAGCTCTGGGAACCCAGGCTGCCTTCAGGACAGGGCTACAGAAAAGAAGTGCTGTTCTTCACCTCGGTTTGTGCCAGGGAAGGCACAGGGACAAAGCAGCCTGGGCTGCAAGATTGAAAGTCCAAGCCACCAGTAGCTGGGGTGGCTCCCAGTCTGCCTTCCTAGGCACTGAGGCCAACCCTTTGCCATAACTAACAGGGTCTAACAGCCTTCTAGAGACTCACCCTCAGGTGAAGGGTTGCAGGCACTTGCTGGCCTCAGAAGTCAGAGGCAGATAAATTGGGTGGTTTGACGAGCAGAGCACAGTGCAGCCATTCAGCACTGGGCCAGATGCACAATATCTCAGGGACAGTGGTTTGGGTTTTCCTGGTTTTTGGAAGCACTCTGCAGCCTCTGCTTCCGGAAGGCCACACAAGACCAAAGGTGTTGTGTGTAAGATGTCTGGATTTCTCAGAAGCAGGTAATCTTCCTATGGTTTCCTGTGCGCTGGAAAGGAGATGTTCCCAGGGCAGGGCTCTACACCCCCTAGTAAACACTAGAGAAGCTAATGCTGCTCTCTGTGCCTCCTAATTACGTTTTTCCCCTTCTTCATTTAAAGTGGGAAGAGTATCAAGGTATGAGGTTGTAAATGCTGGAGTACATAGCTCTGGAGTGTCTTCCTCAGAGTAACTTTGTTTGGAGGGCTGGAGCACCTCTCCTATGAGGACAGCCTGAAAGAGTTGGGGCTGTTCAGTCTGGAGAAGAGGAGACTCCAAGTTGACCTTATTGTAGCACTCCAGTATCTGAAGGGGGCCTACAAAAAAGCTGGGGAGGGACTTTTTAGGCTCCCAGGAAGTGACCAGCACCTCCCTGGGCAGCCTGCTCCAATGCTTGGCTCTGGCATAGACTTCTATGATTCTATGGCAGGACTGGGGGGAACAGAGCAAAGCTGGAGGTGAGGAGGAAGTTGTTCAGCATGAGAGTGGTGAGAGGCTGCAATGGGTTGCCCAGGGAGGTGGTTGAGGCCCCATCCCTGAAGGTGTTTCAGGCCAGGCTGGCTGAGGCTGTGGGCAGCCTGCTCTAGGGTAGGGTGTCCCTGGGCATGGCAGGGGGGTTGGAACTGGCTGCTCCTTGTGGTCCCTTCCAACCCTGACTGATTTTGTGATTCTATGAACTTGAACACCTGGAGAACAGGAAAGTTTTATTTGCATTGACCATTGAGAGCAGCAGCAGTTTTATCCTGGAGAAGGTGAGATGGATGTATGTAGAGAAGCATTTTCCATGTGTGCACCCATGAGTGTGGCAGGTCTGTACTGCTGCAGTTAATTGTCCATACGGTTCTTCACTCGCCCCTCTTCTGTTCGCTCGCCATAATGGAGTCAGTGTTTTTTCACTACAGGCTGCACTTTTCCTTTTATCCCCTTCTAGGAGGTCAGTGGCATCTCTAAATTTGACATCACTCAGTAGGGATGTCCATATGTTTCCATAGAAATTTCTGTGTGGGATTTGAAGCTGATTTCATTCTTGACCCGCTGCAAGAATCTGTTTTACAAGCTATCAAACAGAAATATTAGGTGAAGAGCAAGCAGATGGGTGAGCTGCTGAGGGCAAGTGTGCTGGTCATATTCATGCAGCAGCTGCTACTCTTACTTGATATGCTGTGGTTAATAGGTGTAAAAGGCAATTTAAATAATTGGGTGCTTTGATAGATAGAACAAGGCCTTTGCCTGGCTTTTGCTCTGCCAGGCAGCACTGCTCAGTGAGGCAGAGTCTTCATCCGTGCTCCTGGTTGGCTTTAGTCACAAGGTACTTGAAGTTCAGGAGGCTGGCATGAGGAAGGAGCTAGGCTTGCACTGGCACTTCAGAATGGGGAAGAAGGACAAGCAGCAAGAAGTATCATGCACAAAAAGAACCCTGAAGGATGGAGTAGGCAGTAGAACTCACCATGTAAACATGAGGAAAGATTTCTTCGCTGTGAGGGTGGCAGAGCAGTGGAACAGGCTGCCCAGGGGGCTTGTGGAGTCTCCCTCTCTGAAGATGAGTACTCAAGACCTGCCTGGATGTGATCCAGTGTGATCTGTTCTAGGTAGCCTGCTCTATCAAGGGAGTTTGGACTGGATGAGCTTTCAGGGTCCCTTCCAGCCTCTGTGATTCTGTGATTGATTCTGAGATTTCAAAGCTGAGGGGGAATAGGGAAAGCTTTCCTTGTGGCTCTTGGGACACATGGCCTGCATCAGAGACTCTGGTGGATGCTCAGGAATAAACGCAGGTGCAGTGTGCAGGGTAAAGCTAACAGCAAGCATGCTGAGGAAGTGTTCCAGGAGGGCTAGATTTGGGGGCCATCTAGGTGATAGAGTGCCTTGGTTTTAGAAACAAGCAAAGAATGAAGGAGTTCAGCAGCTGTGGTGCCACAAAGAACCACAAATTGGTTAATGGCTGGGAAATTATTGGGAAAAACCGTTTTGTATCAAGGAAGCTGAAACTCCACATTTATTCCTTTTCAGCAGCATTGGTAATTTCTTCCCCCTCTCAAGACTTTCCAGCATTTGCAATTTGATTAATTGTAACTGTTATTTACTGTGTAAGTGGGTGCTGTTGCAGAGAGGGAGAGAGGAGTGCAAGGATGAGAATTTAAATATGGGCTGCTGTCTAGAAAAACACTCTCACCATGCTAGGAGGTTGCAACTGTTCTTCTGCATTCTTTTGTTAGGCATTTTGTTCTTTGCTTTATGAATGCTAATGTCTAGACTGCTTCATCTATGTACTGCAGTATTCAGTAGCTGCTGGCCAGCTTGCAGAAGCACAGCATGCAGTGAGCAGAACAAAAAAGCTGGAGAGGGACGTTTTAGGCTCCCAGGTAGTGACAGGAGTAGGGGGAATGGAGCAAAGCTGAAGGTGGGGAGATTCAGCCTGGATGTGAGGAGGAAGTTGTTGAGCATGAGAGTGGTGAGAGCCTGGACTGGGTTGCCCAGGGAGGTGGTTGAGGCCCCATCCCTGAAGGTGTTTCAGGCCAGGCTGGCTGAGGCTGTGGGCAGCCTGCTCTAGGGTAGGGTGTCCCTGGGCATGGCAGGGGAGTTGGAACTGGCTGCTCCTTGTGGTCCCTTCCAACCCTGACTGATTCTGTGATTGGAAGGTTGGGTTGTCTTGGAGAGGGACCTTGCATTGCCACAAAGCATCAGACAGGCTTGCCCATGCTCACCACCTGCATCTGCATGAGAGAGGAGAGATGTCAGCATTCTTATGGCTGTGACAGAGGAGCGAGCTGTTGGCACTGTTTTTAGTTGTTTTCTTTTTCACACATCATGGAGTTCTGTTCAAATGGGCTGGAGCCTTCATGGAGGTGAAGTCATGATTTAAGGCAACCACCAATATTTTGGCTAACAAAAGCCATTAGATAGTTCTTTCTTGAATACTTCTGCTCCTTTCTTCTTTACAAAGATCGTTTTTCGGTGTGCTTTCTGGGATTTCATCTTTTGGGTGATAGCTCTAAGGTGGTTGAGCCACTTGTGTAAAGCAGTAGTACAGAATTCCTATGTTCAGATGCACCCATTTATTTCCAGCAAAGGGGGAATTACTCACACCTGTATGGTACAGCCCATACTGGGAGTGCTTACGTGGAGTGCTGTGTGTGCTTCTGATCACCAGCATGTTAAAGACAGTTGGACTCAGGGCCAAGTAAACACAGGAGGAAAGTTCCTGAAATGATCCAAGGAATAAAAATTTGTATCTTACGTCAGGTGACTTAAATGCTTGCAGCTTTATTTAGCTTACTCAAAAAGAGTCTGAGTTGGGACATGATTACTGCCTATAAATATTTCACAGTTGAGGAATAGACAACTGAGAGGGAGGAGAATTTATTTTGAACTAAGAACTGTGCTGAAATAAGAGCAAATGGGTAAAAATTGCATTAGTTTGGTATTTTGAGAAGGCTGCAAACCACTAAAAGGGAGCATTCTCCTGAAGGGAGCCAGATGAATTTAAAGTACCTCCTCTGAAATAGAGTTTGAGGGAAATAGCTGGTGCATAGTATGAGTTAGTTAGCTGTGAGAGTGGAGGATAAGACAGAGCTCTCTCGGGTTAATGCTGTGTCCTGATAGGCTGGCGAGTTCATCCGATCCCAACAGTGAAAGCAGCAGGAGTGGTGAAAGAGAAGATGAAGCAACCAGTAGATTTTTGGGGTATTCCAGCTGCAATAATGGTGGCTGCCCAAATCTCAGCAGGGATGCAGGCCTTGAGTTTTCAAGGGCTGGGTAAAGCGCTCAGATCCTGCCTAGGGCAGAATCTCTTTCTGTTCCTGCTGGCAGATGAATGCTTGATTCCTGTGCTGGCTTCTCTTGTTTTGAGTTTAAAACACTCAAAAAGCTCAGGAGGTTGGAATCCTTTTGCAATAACTCCATCCTATCCAGCTAAGCCTCTGCAGGTACCCCCAGACTCCATCAAGTGGCCTCATGCTTGGTTACATTACTGGTGATCCCCTCAGGTGAAGGCCTGGCTGCTGAGGAGTTGCCATAGAATGGCTTAGCTGGGAAGGGACCCCAGAGACCATTTACTCCAACCCTCCTGCCATGGGCAGGGAAGCCTCCCAATGAGGCTTGGTTGCCCAAGGCCTCAAGCCTTCCATCATCAAAGTGTAGTGGGTCTGGCTTCTTGGGCAGTGTACTGCTGTTTGGTTTTTGTTTGATGGAGTCACTTCTGTGGGAGAAGCCCCTCAAGATCAATTCCAACTGTTCTGTAGCGTCTAGCACAGTCCAGCTGTAAATGGAAAAGTAGACCACAAGTGAATGTTGAAACAGGGCTTTGCAGCTGGACATAAATACATGCATGAGATCTTCTGTATCAAAGAGGATGAAGCATATCAACTGTCACAAAGCATCCTTAGTCAGATGCTTCAGCTCCTCAGGGCTCTGTTACGGCTTCGTAGGAGCTGCCACTGCATAGAATGCTGCTAGCTGCATGCCTTGGCAGCCTGGTGAGGCAGTGATACCCTTTTCACTTTCCACAGCAAAGAGCTCTTCTCTTCTACAGCCCACAAGGCCCAGAGGATTTTTAGAGCCTGAAAAGGCTCTTCCAGTCTCGAGTGAAGTAGTCGAGAGCCAAAAGGGGGTAACTTTGCAAGGGCCTTCAGCAAAATGCTGTAGAGAGAAGGAATTTTGCAGCATTGTGGCAGAGGTTCAAAATGGATAGAACCTCAAAATAGATAGATAGAGAGATACCTAAAGGCAGAAACAAACCTTCTTTTTGTGCCTCCTAATCCCATTTTCAAATAAGAGAGTGGGAAAACAGTCTTCAGACGGGGGGTGGGAAATGTACATGTAGAGATCTGTCTGGTACAGACAGAGGGAACAAGGCATCTGCTAGCATCTTGGATATAAATAGAGTGGGAAAAGGTAATGGCAACTCTCCCATTGCCTTAAAAGCAGCCAGGATTGCAGCCTTTTTTTTTCTTTGCAGCACAAGTCTAGGTTGTTGAAGGTTGGAAGTGCCTCTGAAGTCTAGACCTGAGGCAGTTCTGTCAGGTTTTATAGAAACATTAATGATCTGTGGTCAGCTTTGAAGCCCACAGCTCATTGTTGTTTGTGAGGGGATTCTTACCTGCTTTTAATCTCTTAAACTGTTGGTGCCATCTCTCGCAGCCAAGGTGCCACAGCTCGTGTCCTAAGGAAGGGAGCGTGGCTTAGTTGCTCCATTCCCACCAGTTTCAAGAATGCTGATGGTCATAGAACCACAGAAACCTTCTGGCTGGGAAAGACCTTTAAGGCGAAGTTCAACTGTTACAAACTTTACCAAGGCTGGTGCTGAACCATATGCCTCAGCACCACATCTCTGCTCCTTCGAAACACCTCCAGGGATGGGGATTTGACCACCTGCCTGGGCAGCCTGTGCCAGTCTTTGAGAGCCCTTTCAGTGAAGGGAAGCAACCCCAAGTCCCTCACCTGCTCCTCACCAGCCCAGTTCTCCAGACCCTCCACCAGCTTCCCTGCCCTTCTCTAGCCCTCCAGGACTTTGATGTCCTCTTTTTAGTGAGGGCCCCAAAACTGAATCCAGTACTCGAGGTGTGGCCTCTCCATTCCCAAATACAGGGGCACAGTCTCGTCTCTAGTGCTGGATGTCACATTGCTGCCAAAGAGGAGCTTGGATTTCTGGTACCCCTTAAAGTTAGCTCCCAGGAACCTCTCTCGAACTGAACCTGACACATGCTTGCTTTGTTTTAGTGAAGTTCCATTTGGTAAGGCCCTTGCTGGTGCTCTGTTGCTTTTGCATGCACTTCATCGATGCCAAGAGCAAGCAGAAACAAGGAGGCTCCTCTTCAGTCTCCTCAGGCACCAGGGGCAGGAGCTGCCGGGAGTTGCTGACACCGATGCGGAGCTCTGCAGCCACACACGAGCTCGGGCAGGTGTTGCAGTGGCCACACATGAGCTCTCTCTGGAGTCTGCACATGCCCTCTGGCATGTAGGTGTTGCTGGAGCCTGAGGTGTGTTGGGGCTCCCGTTTCAGAGGCTGGAGTGGTAGAGCTGTTAAAGGTAGTCGCAGCCCTCCCACCCTGCTCTGCTGCTCTCCCGCTGGGTGCAGGAGTAGGTCTGCAGGGGGGTGGTGAGTTCCCTACTTTAAAATCTTGCTGGCAAGGGGGAAAAAAAAAAGCCAAATGTTCAAAATGGAAGCTAAATATGAAAATAACAAATGCTAGTGGCCTGTATGGGCTTTGGTCCTCTGCTGCAGGGAGTGGTTTCTAATCCAGCCTCAATTACACAGTCACACACAGCCTCTTCCACTAGACCTCTGCCTTGTTCACTGAACAGATGGAATAATGCTGGATTCCTGAGCAGCTCTCCTGAGTGTCTTGTATTCTTCTCATTGCTCAGTGCATAGTCCTGAGTCTTTGCTGCTGATTACTACTCATCTCTTGCTCAAAATATGTAATTACTCATTTCTTGCAGAGCTTTTCTGTGCTCCTCATCACTCTAATATCCAAGTGCTTCACAAACACTGATTAATTTAGCCTTGCATTAGCATGTGAGTGGTCATTACCCAGTTTTACAGTTGAGGAATTAAGACAGATTAAGCTCAGGCATATCCCCTGATTTGGGCTTCATGATTTTGTGATATTTAGGCCCTCAAGAGGCAGAAGTACTTGGCATTTTGTAGCACTTCATGTGTCCAATGTGCAATTCCCACTGATTTCACTTGAAGCTATCATCACTTAAACCACTGCAAATCAGATTCTGGATCTCAAGTTGGATATTCACAAAACAAGGAGGTCAATTAGTGATGATTTGTTTTTCCTTTGCCTGTTCTTGTAAAGTAAGTCCATGGCAATGGAGATGCAAGCTCTCCAGGGCACCACTCAGCAGCCTCAGGCATCGACTTTACCTCTCTTTCTTCTTTAAACCTCTACAATCTTTTATCTTCTAATTTGATACCACGCAAACATAGGCTTCAGGGACACTTTGTGGTCCTGATTCATCCTAAATCCTGCAGAGGCCTATAGGAAGGGTGGGGACGCACTATTGACAAGGTCTTATAATGACAGGACAAGGAGGAATGGTTTTAAACTGGCAGAGGAGAGATTCAGACTAGATGTTGGGGAAGGGTTCTTTGCAGTGAGGGTGGTGAGACACTGGCACAGGCTGCCCAGGGAGGTTGTGGAGCACAGAAGCACCCAATGTAATCTTCGATCGCATTGGGTGCTTCTGTGCTCCACAACCTCCCTGGAGGAGTTCAGGACCAGGATGGATGAGACCTTGAGCAACCTGTTCTAGTGGGAGATGTCCCTGCCTATGGCAAGGGGTTGGAACTGGATGATCCTTGAGGTCTTTTCCAACCTAAACCATTCTATGAAATCACCATCCACATTGTCTCCAAAGCAAGCTAGAGATCTGGCCATGCAGGCCCAAAGGTTTAGAAGACATAATGCAGCTGGGACTTCTATTTAGTCTGTTGTGAGGATCAGAATTCAGGTTTTAGGGTTCTGAAACGTTTGAGACTTCAGCAGCAGCAACCAAAGCAAGGGTCCTAGGTGGTGGCTGCGTACAGGTGGCAGCAATGGTGATGCTTCCTGGGAAAACTGCTTGCAGCTAAGCAGTGACAAGGTGCCTCGAGGCTGTGGGAGCTGCACCTGAGCCACTTGGCTGCCCTGAGGCTGGAGGTTTCACCCAGCTGCTGAGTGCACACCGAGACCTGCCTCAGTGGGAGGCTCTCTGGCTTCACCCTTCTGTCCCTGCGTCCCCGCGCTGTGCCGCAGCCTCTGCGGTGCTGTGCTTGGAGGCTTCACGCCATCTCTGCACAGCTGGCTGCAACACTTGCTGGGCATGTGCCTCGTTTGCTGCCCTCTCTGCATGTCTTGCAGCTGGTTTGCAGGATAATCTTTCTTGTTAGAAGCTATACTCTTTTCTGTGCCTTCTTTTTCCCCAGCTTGCTTGTGTAAAACTTCATCTAGAGCTGGGTGTAACATTTCTTTGATGTGGAAGAGAGGCCTTAATCAGTTTGTGCCTGTGGGACTGTCAGAGGCTGTGCTGCTGTGCATAGGTTTATGACAAGAACACCATTCTGTGTGGATTAAATCTGTCCAGATGAGAGAGTGTTATCATAAGGTCACAGAATTGCTTAGGCTGAAGAGCCCTCTGGAGATTATCTAGTCCAACCCTCCTTCTCAGAGCAGGTTGTGAAGTGTTGTGACCAGGTGGGTTATGAGTATCTCTGAGGGATACTCGGAGGGCAGAGGCTTCACAGCTCCTGTTGGACTATCCTCACCACGAAAAGAAAATTGAAACTAAATCAGTTTTGCTCTTATTGAAGACAAAGGTGACAGCTGCATCCTTCTGCTCTTGGGGAGCCCCAGTCAGTTGCTGTGACTTTTCAAAGGGAACACATCAGAATGCCCAAGCTGAAACTTTCTCTAACAGGAATGATGTGAACTGCAGTTCGAAGCTTTCCAGACCTTTTTGCATGCTCTCCACAAGTGCCCTCCTAAGCTGTTTCTTCGTTGGGCTGGGAAACCCTTCTTAATGAAAAGGCAGTGGGGAAGAAGTGCAGTGGTCCTATACTTTGGATTCCTGGGCATCCATAGAGGTTTTCTATAAACATTTTAGGACTCTGTGTCATTGCATCTCTGAAAGGGCATTGTTTGTCTAAAGTGCTTAGCTGTAGATGAGTATTATTATATCTATTTTCACAGACTTGTGCTCTAATTTTTTTCTCTAAGAGTAATTATATATTTGGAGCCAAGCATTCAATTATTTATTCATCCCTTTCACCACGTGGACTTAGCAAATGGGCTTGTGTTAGCCCTATGCACCATATCATGCATGCAAATTCCACTCTTAACAATGCTGCTGGAAATTATGTAAGCGATAGGTGCTAATTTTCTCTGATACAACAGAATGATAATGATGGACTATTGGGAAAAAATAATAAATGCTTCTTAGGTTGTGTGCACTGGCATACTAAACTAGCCATCACGTTAGAAAGAAGAGAGGAAGGAAAGGACACTCACCTACTTGAAAGGATGTCTTTTGCTTGCAGGCTTCTAAGTAAGAGAATCGCAGAATGGCTCAGGTTGGAAGGGACCTTAGAGATCATCTCCAATCTCCCTGCAATGGGCAGGGAAGCCTCTCAACTACACCTGGCTTCTCAAGACCTCATCCAGCCTGGCCTTGAGTACTGCCACAAGCTCCTTGGGCAGCCTATGTCCACCTGTGTCCAGTGCCAAGTGGCTCCCTCAGGGGTCGGTGCTGGCACCAGTGCTGTGTAACATTTTTGTCAGTCATATAGACAGAGCAATCAGTGCACCCTCAGCAAGCCTGCAGGTGACACCAAGCTGTGTGGCACATTTGACTTGCTAGAGGGCAGGGATCCATCCAGAGGGAGCTGGACAGGCTGCAGAGGTGTGCCCAGGCCAACCTCATGACATTCAACAAGGCCAAGTGTAAGGTCCTGCACCTAGGTCAGCACAATCCCAAGCACAACCCCAGGCAGGGTGAGGAATGGCTGAGAGCAGCCCTGAGGAACAGGCCCTGGGGGTCTGGGGTGATGAAAAGCTCAACAGGAGCCTGCAGTGTGAGTGCAGCCCAGACACAACCCTGTGCTGGGCTGCAGCAAGAGCAGTGTGGGCAGCAGGGCAAGGGAGGGGATTCTGCCCCTTGGCTCTGCTCTCCTCACACCCCACCTGCAGTCCTGGGTGCAGAAGTGTTTCAGCCTTTCGAGCCACCTTCAGGAGGGGCTCCCAACCACCCTTCCACATTCTTTCCGCCCTCCCCTCTCTTATGCCAGAGTCTGCCTTAAGTGCAAGGTGAGTTGGAAGAATCAGCAAGGGGGAGTAGGAGGAAATGATTAGTTGGGTTATGTGTGGAGTCAGGCAGAAGCCAGGGAGACTCCCTTATCTGTGTGTGTTCTGTTTT
The DNA here is from genome assembly GCF_015220805.1 of Pogoniulus pusillus. NCBI lineage: Eukaryota > Metazoa > Chordata > Aves > Piciformes > Lybiidae > Pogoniulus > Pogoniulus pusillus. Next base: position 1,020,794 of record NC_087273.1, read on the forward strand.
TTATATGTCTCAGCAAACCTATGAGTGAAGTAGACATCAGCATTGTTTTCTTTTCACAGCCCATAATGTACTTTCTCTCATTGAAACGTTCCAATTAGCCTCAAACCAGCACACTGTTCATGAGTGAAGCGGCCAGGGTCTACGTTCATGTGTCTGGGGGGGCCGTTTGTTAATGCATTCACGTGCAGGGCTCACACAGCCAGGCAAGCTGAATCCCAGACATTCAAGTGCCTCACAGAGCCCTGGGAAGTGCCAGTGATACTTCAGGTTCTCCTGCTTCTGCAGCGCCGTGGTGCAGGCCCTCTGTGCTGGATGCAGGGCAGCAGCAGCCTGTCCAGCGCTGCGGGTTTGCTGTTTGCTCTGCATGCTGCCTGAGCTGTCTGGGCCCGATAGGAGGAAGGTTTACAAACAGCAAACCCATCCGAGAATGTGAGGAGGATCTTGATAATGCAGGTGCTGCCAAAACTCATCCTAGGGGCTGCAGGGGGCCTTGTGGCTGAGTCTGTAGGTGTAAGGTAGCAAACGATTCTGCAGGGGAGGGTGGCTGGAACAGAGGACGGGTCTGAAGAGGGTCATCTGTAGCAGCACGGCAGCTGTTGCAGAACGCCTGTCAGTAGGCTGCTGAGACGCTTGGCCATGGTTGAAGTCAGTCTGGTGCCTCTCTCCTGCGCTCGGAGTTTCTTTGCTGTGTGCTTCCCCCGAGCTGGTAGCTGCAGGTCGATGTTTCTCGGCAGGTTGCTCAGATGTGTGCGTCCGGCTTCGGCCGTGAGCCTGTCGGGGGGGCTGGATTTTCGGTCGGGTTCTGTTCTCAGGGTCTGCGAGCAGGCTGCACCGTTGGTTAGCTGGGCAGAGCCCCGGCTCCTCCGAGCTTGATTAGCTGGGCTAATTTCATTCTGCGCAGCTCTAACTGATGGCCGTTTAAAGCTGCCAGGAGCCTGCCCTGGGTGTCTCCTCCTGCCCGACGGTGTTTGTGGGCGGCACGTCCGTCAGCACTGTCAGGCTTTATTGCCTGATGGGGAGGCGTCACTGACCGCTTCCGAGCCGCAATCAAAACCAGAGGTCAGCAATCGCTGCCTGAGCAAAAAGAGCATCTCTTCCAACTGGTGCTTTCGTTCCCTTGTCCTCGGCCATGACAAATGCGGCCGCTCTGCCACTTCAGCGTGAACACTTAACTTCAAAGTTCATCTTGATTAGGGCTCAGCCGTGTGACATGCCTGCCCGATCGAAGCGATCCAAGCCGCCGCACCACTCACCTAACGAGGGTCGATGCAGCGCTGGGGCAGCCGCCTGGGGCTGCATCCTCCTGAACGTGGGGAAAATGCACTCTGAAAATTGCCCTGAGGTGAGGGCTTGAGCATGTCCAGAGAAGGGCAATGAAGCTGGTGAAGGGTCTGGAGGGCAGGGCTGGGGAGGAGCAGCTGTGGGAATTGGGGTTTAGTCTGGAGAAAAGGAGACTGAAGAGAGACCTTACTCCCTACAACTCCCTGAAAGGAGGCTGGAGCCAGGTGGGTGTTGGTCCTTTTTCCCTAGTAAGAGGAAATGCTCTCAAGGTGTCCCACGGGAGGTTTAACCTGACTATCAGAAGAAGCTTCTTGCCTGAAAGGGTTCTCTAAGACTGGCACAGGCTGCGCAGGAAGGTGGCTGAACCCCCATCCCTGGAGGTGTTTCAAAGAGGCAGAGATGTGGTGCTGAGGAACACTGTCCAGCACCAGCCTTGGAAGAGTTAGCAAATGGTTGGACTTGATCTTAAAAGTCTTCTCCAGTGGCAGCAATTCTGTGGTTCTGTGAAGTCGGTATCTTACATATGTGAGACATCATGCTAGCTGCTGCCGTGGGCACCCGTGCCAAAGTGGGCAGACGTTACCCCTCACCTGTGGAGGTGACAGGGCAAGCTCAGTGCATTAGTAGACACTCTTAATGGTTTTGGCCTGACTCTCTTTCAGCTTCAGTTTCCAATCTGTAGAGCTGGTAGTGCCATCCCCTAGGGGAGTTGAGGCTTAGGTTTCCTGCCTTCAGTCCTCTCGGCAGAGAGTTTCTCTTAACCTTCCACCTCTCCGATAATTCTACTCTTGGCTGCTTCTGTTTATCCAGTTATCAGCCTTCAGCATCCTCTGCCTCTTTCTTTTCTGGCCAGTGCTGACCTCTGCAGTGTTTCTCTCTCTATTTAGCCTTCAGGACTTGCCACAGTGAGACTCTCCTGTTTCCTCTCTTCCTCACCTTCTCCGATATCTCACTGCTCACATCTCCTTCCTTCCTTCCTTCCTCTCTCCATTGCTTTTTTTGAAGCCTTTCTCCTTCCAAGTCTAACACCTTCCCAAACTCCTGTCTTCTCTCTACATTAAGCTTCTGCTGGTTCTGTTTGCCCTTGCAACCTGTGCCCCTTTTCTGGCTGCGTCCTGAGAGTGCTGTGGGGGTTCTCTGCATGGAGTCCCCACGCCAAAGCATCACCTGGCATGTGGAAGAGATGGCTGGAGCACAGGCTCAGCTCGGACCCTCTGCTCTGGCCCATGCTCTTTGCAGAGGAGAAGTTGAGAGGTTGGCAGCCAACCTCCATGAAACCTTTGAGAATCACATCACGTACAAACTGCAACTTTTCAGTCTTTTGCGCCGCGATCCGTTAGAATTTTAAGTGATAATGTATGAGATGGCAAAAGGCACATCTGTGGTATCAGAGCAGTGATGCTCCAAGGGGTCTGTCTCAAAGTGTGAAGGCTCTTGAGCTTCTCAAATATGTCTGCAAAAAACATAACAGGGGAAAACCAACATGTTTCTCCCTACCCTTATTCACAAACTTCCTTTGCACTGAGCTCAGTACTTCTAACTGATACATTCTTACCCTTGCAAAATAAAATTCTGCCTGAGGCAGAGATCCAGCATGGAAAATTTCAGCCCTAACTGCTAATGTGTGGTAAAGTTATAAGCAAGAGAAAATGAGGTCTTAAAATGAGAAGTGTCAGGCAACCTTAACTATGTGTAGTCCTTACAAGATCTACTGATGCAAGTTTGATTTTTGACAGATTTCGTCCCAATTTGCAGCTTCATTTTGACACAAATCATACAAAGGAAGGGGGGAAAAAAGCCCACGGAGTAAGACTTCCTCCTAGATACCACCCTCTAAGTAGTGAAAGCAGTGATCAGCTCTGCAATCTTTTTACCTTCTGCCAAACCTCTCAGCCTGTACTGCAGAAAGTCATGAAAACCTCCTGATGTAAAATCAAGGCACTGCTGTGCTGAAGCTGAGACCTGTGGATTCGGTGCCAGACCTTACCTCATTCTCATAAATCTAAATGTAGGTTGCAGGTGAATGTTGAATTATGAAAATACTGGAGAAATTGTATCAGCTTTCATTCCTTGCAGAGCCAGGAGCCTGGGCTGGCATGTTGTTCAGACAGGCACCCCCCTAGCTTTGGTAACAAGTGCTGCCTTTCCAGCAAACACTGCAGGCTTCTGTCTTGTTCTAGACCTCCTTCAGTAGGTTAGCTTTTGGTTTTCCCTTTTTCCCATTTATGAGCTAAAAAAATCTGTCCAGCTTATTTCTCCAGAGTGGGCCTATGAACTTTGCTTATTTAGAGCATCAGTAAGTGATTTTTTGCACCATCTGGGTGAAAGGAGTTGGGGTGGGGACACACAGTTACCTCAAAGATAACATTTCTGGGAGGTCTCACCTATCAGCAGAGGGGCTTGGGAGTCCTGCATGCCCAAACAATGACTGCTGGCCAGGAATGTTGTCTGGGGATCCTGTGGCAGGCTGCATCCCTGCAGGCTGGTGTGCAGGCTGCTTGCAGCTGGGCTTTCCTTCCTGTCCTTGCTGGCCTCTCTGAGTTGGTTGTTGTGTTTTGGTGCCGTTGTTTTTTCCCAAACTGCACACAGAACCTGTGGGAATGGTCATCACCTCTGCTCTGGATCAGACTCTGGCAGTGTCTCCTTGACTTCCCATGTGTCTCTCAGTGGAGCCCTGCTGACAGCTCAACAGTTGTGTAAAATGCTGCCTGACTAAAATCAACTTCCCCACGTGTGATGCCGATGCATGGGGAGATAGGAGAAGCCAGATGGCTTCCTTTAAGAACTGCTCCACCTGCCTTACACAGGCTGAGGTAGAAAGGACCTGGGTAGGACCACTTGATGCTCTGTTGATGGCAAAGATGTGTGGCCAAAACTGTGGTGGGGTTTGTGAGCTCTGGCAAGCGGTCAATGATCTCAACAGTCCCTTCCAACTGCAGCAGCTCTGTAGTTCCACATGAGTGTCATAGAATCAACCAGGTTGGAAGAGACCTCCAAGCTTATTCAGTCCAGCCTAGCACCCAACCCTAGCCAATCAACCAAACCATGGCACTAAGTGCCCCAGCCAGGATTGGCTTCAACACCTCCAGGGACGGCGACTCCACCACCTCCCTGGGCAGCCCATTCCAATGCCAATCACTCTCTCTGACAACAACTTCCTCCTAACATCCAGCCTAGACCTCCCCTGGTACAGCTTGAGACTGTGTCCCCTTGTTCTGTTGCTGGGTGCCTGGCAGAGGAGACCAACCCCAGCTGGCTACAGCCTCCCTTCAGGTAGCTATAGACAGCAATGAGCTCTGCTCTGCAGGCTGCACCCCCCCAGCTCCCTCAGCCTCTCCTCACAGGGCTGTGCTCCAGGCCCCTCAACAGCTTTGTTGCCCTTCTCTGGAACCTTCCAGCACCTCAACATCTCTCTTGAATTAGGGAGCCCAGAACTGGACACAGCACTCAAGGTGTGGCCTGAGCAGTGCTGAGCACAGGGGCAGAAGAACCTCCCTTGTCCTGCTGCCCACACTGCTCCTGAGCCAGCCCAGGGTACCACTGGCTCTCCTGGCCACCTGGACACACTGCTGTTTACTTTGAGCAGTCCTGTTGCCTCATTGAAAACAAACCTCAGATGTGAACAACTCTTTTTGCACTCTCAGCAGCAAAGGGCTGAAATCTGAAGCAATGCAACCTCCACCTGTTGTGGTAGCTCAGTGAGTCGAGGTTCATTGCAGGGAGGCCTTCACTGCTATGTAGCCTATGTTTATCTCATTTTGTTTCTTAATCTCATTCCCTTCATCAGGTGTACTCTTTATTCCTGAAACTAGGCACATGCTTAGGAGCCAAAGGCCAGGGGCCTGAGGCAGGTGACTGGCAGCAGGCTGTTATCGTTTCCCCTCTCTAATGACCAGAGGAGTCACAGGCGGGCAAAGGGCTGCTTTGACTTTCCCGGGTAGATCGCTCCCTCCGGCTTCGAAGCGTTTCCCTTCCACTTCTCTGGCCTCCCTCCAGCTTGTTTATATCTCCCTGTAATGAAGTGCCTGAGCTGCATGCAAGATTGCAGGTGTGGCTGCAGGAGAAAGGCGTGAGGAGGGCACTGCCAGGCCAACCTGCTCCGCGCTCTGACGCTCCTGCAGGGGCCAGAGCTGGTGCTGAGCCTGGTCTCTGCTTGCATCCCGATCACCCTCTTACCCCGAGTGTCTTTCGGTGTCAGTGCTTCTTGCGTTTTGCTCTGTTACCTCTTTAGTTTGGACCACTCCCCTGATACAAGTGCTTTCCCAACTGCGGTTTTATTGCTTGTTTCCTGTCTTTGCTTCTGATTTCTCTACACCCTTTTGTGTTCTTTTTCTATCCACACTTACACTGCCAACTCCTCTCTTCTTCATACTTCTAGTGCAGAGATCAAAATAAGCAATAGTCCCTCTGATTCTCCACAGGGTATCTCCCAGTATGATCAACTGTCTGCGTTTGGCAGTGCTCATCCTCAGGAGGAGTTTGCTTTAGCAGTTCTTCATGGCAGGGTTGTTATAAAGTCTTCTCATCAAGTAAATCTTGCCAAGTGGCAATGAGCTGCATTCTACATTTCTTGCCTACTGGATAAACCTGCTGTTGCTTTTTTTTCAGATGAGGGAGGAACAAAAGGAGAGAGAGGTTAGTGGATGAGTAGTGCAGTGGATAGAATTATCTGGGCCTTGTGCATCAGTGAATAAATAAAATACATTTCCTGCATGAGTGCATCTCCAGCAGTATTTCCAGATCTGTGTACTTCGCCCTTTAAACCTTCCTGATCTGCTGAGTGGCTCAGTGTCTTCAGGGACCATTGGAAGGGCTTGGAAGAATGAGGGGTAAGGGCACACCCAGAGGCAGGAGGAGTGTGCTGAGCCCAGGAGGCATCTGCTGACCAGCACTATGTTCTTCTGCAAAGAAGCGCTCTGCTTTTTTGTACTTAGAGCCTGATTTCCCCTCTTAGAATCATAGAATCAGCCAGGTTGGAAGAGACCTCCAAGCTCAAACAGTCCAACCTTGCACCCAGCCCTGGCCAATCAACCAGACCATGGCACTAAGTGCCCCAGCCAGGCTTGGCTTCAACACCTCCAGGGACAGCAACTCCACCACCTCCCTGGGCAGCCCATTCCAATGCCAGTCACTCTCTCTGGTAACAACTTCCTCCTAACATCCAGCCTAGACCTCCCCTGGTACAGCTTGAGACTGTGTCCCCTTGTTCTGTTGCTGGTTGCCTGGCAGAAGAGCCCAACCCCACCTGGCTACAGCCTCCCTTCAGGGAGTTGTAGACAGCAGTGAGCTCTTTTACTTGCTGAGAACATCTAAACATGGGTGAAACAGAGGTAAAGCACTGCCATTCCTGTCCTGCAGAGTCTCCTGCTCCCATATGTACAAGTATAGATGCCTTTGTTCTCTTGGGCTAGTTCCAGCTTTGTCTGGCCAAAACCCCTGTGCAGGAGAAAGTGTTGAACCTTCCAGCAGCCCTGGAAAGCTCTGGGAACAGTCTTCTGTGTCTGTCTTTCAGAGAAGCTTTGCAGAGATGTCACCTGGTCACATGTGACCTAGGTGCTCCACTTCCCAGCTTTGCCTTGTCCTGCAGCTGTCATCTTCCATGCTTCTACAGCATTGGGAGTTTTATTCTCTCCCTGTTTTCTGCCAAGTTCTGCAGCAGGAGGGTAAGCTCCAGAGGGGGGCATAGATGCCATCTGGAGAAAAGGAGATTCCCCACTAGCATCAGAACAAGTGTGGAGAGGTCTTTGGTACCAGCTTCTGCAGGCTCAGCAGGGGTCAGGATGGCATGGCATGGCATGGCAGACTCCAGGCTCTTTTTTTCACAGCACCCATTCCTCAAAACAGCCCTCTTGCACCTTTCATCTTGTGTTACAGCTGTGGTGGTCCTCTGGTTAACTAGAAGTCAGTCTGGCTCTTTGGACACCAGCCCCTTCTAAGAGCCAGCAACGACCAATCTTTCCACATCACTCCTTAATTATTTCTGCCTGTGAGTTTTGGCTGTGCTCCAACTTGGAAATCATTATGCTGCTTCTGAGTGTAAATAAAGTGGGACTGGATTAATAAATGGTATGAAACATGGTGCCACACTTCATTATAATCCACTTACCAAAGTGGAAAAACCTTTTAGTACAGAAAGTGCATCTGCTTTTTGTTTTCATTTTCATCTCTCCTTGTGTGTTTCCAGACATGAGTGCACCTCTTGAGGCAGGTTTTTAATGCAGGTGCCTGGGCACTTTGAAGTTACTTGTAAAGACCATAGAATGGTTTGGTTGGGAGAGGAACCTAAAGATCGTTTAGTTCCATCCCCCCTGCCATGGGCAGGGACACCTCCTACTAGAGCTGCTTGCTTGAGGTCCCATTCAACCTAGCGTTGAACGTTTCCAGACTCAGGGCCTCCACAGCTTCTCTGGGCAACCTGGTCCAGTGCCTCACCGCCTGTATGGGGAACAACTCGTCCCCAGTGTCTAACCTTAATCCAGCTTCTTCCACTCTGAAGCCATTTCCCCTCATCCTCTCCCTGTCCATAGAAAGTCCCCTGCAGCTCTCCTGTAACCGCTTTTGAATAGTGGAAGGCTGCAATAAGATCTTGCACTGTGGCTTCACACCAAGTGACCACCACCCATCCATTGCTGCACTGATCTGTCTGCAAGCTCTTAATGCCGACAGCTGCTGCTGTAGGGATTGAGCTTTGGCAGCAGCAAACTTCTGTACTCTCAATGAGGAGAGGTCTGTGTGTGAAGGGTGACCCAAAGGGTTCACTTCTGGTGAGCAGCGAGGATTCAGCTCACCTGAGTTTGTATTACATAGTTGCTTGCAGAGAACTCAGATTAATGCATCCTGCTCCGTACTGCTGGAATTTTAATTATGAAAATTCAATTAGAACTGGGGGGGGTGGGGGGAGGAGAGGAAATCTGTGTACAAATATGCCTCTTGTAAATGTGGATAGCCTGAGGAGGTTTCCACTTAGGTTCTCTTAAACGTCTTGAGTGCAAAGGGTCTCTAGTTTTCACTGAGCAAAACAGCTTTTGAAACAGCAACAGCATCAATTAGGCAGAGTGGTCTTTGAAAGGAGACTGGAATCATCCCACCTGTGCCTTGGGGATGTTGTGTTTGTACCCTCCTACAGTTCCTCTTTTTTTCCCTTGGTGTTGTCCTACATCTCACTTACTACGTTTTCGTTTGAGTTTTGTTTTCAATGGCCACCATCATTTGGGTTGCAATATGACTGACTTGTTTTTAACTAAGTACCATTCCCTTAGAGTGGAGGGAGAGCCCAATCCCTTCAAGATCTCACTCTGGCATATGAAGTCTGTCATCAAAACTTAGTGTGCATTGGGAGATGATTTTTCTTTGTAGGTGTTAAAAATGCTGGATGCAGATCAAGTCACCTGTAGCTTTAGTAGCCTTTCTGTGAGGCCACCTGGAGACCCTGACCTGAATTCTGAATTGGAGGGGGTGGAGAGGACTGTATCAGGAGCAGTGTGGCCAGTAGGACAGGAGAGGTTCTTCTGCCCCTGTACTTGTCACTGCTCGGGCCACACCTTGAGTGCTGTGTCCAGTTCTGGGCCCCTCAGTTCAAGAGAGATGTTGAGGTGCTGGAAGGTGTCCAGAGAAGGGTGATGAAGCTGGTGAGGGGCCTGGAGCACAGCCCTGTGAGGAGAGGCTGAGGGAGCTGGGGGTGTGCAGCCTGCAGAAGAGGAGGCTCAGGGCAGAGCTCATTGCTGTCTACAACTACCTGAAGGGAGGCTGTAGCCAGGTGGGGTTGGTCTCTTCTCCCAGGCAACCAGCAACAGAACAAAGGGACACAGTCTCAAGTTATGCCAGGGGAGGTCTAGGCTGTATGTCAGGATGAAGTTGTTACCAGAGAGAGTGATTGGCATTGGAATGGGCTGCCCAGGGAGGTGGTGGAGTTGCTGTCCCTGGAGGTGTTGAAGCCAAGCCTGGCTGGGGCACTTAGTGCCATGGTCTGGTTGATTGGCTAGGGCTGGGTGCTAGGTTGGAGTGGATGAGCTTGGAGGTCTCTTCCAACTTGGCTGATTCTATGATTCTGTGATTGGAGTTTGTTGCTGTGCAGCCTGAGGATTCTTCACCTGCCTCAGGAGAGTGCTTGTAAAGAGCCATTCAGCCCTTTAAAGATGAGTGCGGCACTTGCCATCGGGGCAAACCCCTTCCTGCTACTTCACTGACAGTTTGGGTCAGGTTGTTACAGTATTTTAACAGCAAGTGTAGGGTGAAATTTCGTTATAATCCTCAGATCTTCTGTTATCTCCTCACCCTCCTCCTTCTGGCTGTTTCTCCAGGTGTACCTGGAGCAGCAGGGAGCTGGCCTTCCTGCTGAAAATACCTAAGTGGAGGGGGAAAATGAAGGAAATAAATTTCAGTGGGTAGAACAGACTCCTTTTGGAAAAGCCAGCAAACAAATGCAGAAAACTTCTGAACTCACTTTGGTGAGTGTCTGATATTACTTTGGTCAACGTTTCTGTGTTTGGGATCTCCAGAGATTCTCTCTAAAGGCTCTCTGGTGCCGTTGCTTGCAGCCTTTCAAAGAGAATTATTACTGACCAGAGCTCCAGAGGACAAAGATCCATCAGCGTGTGCTGACAGTATGTTAAATTGCTGCTATTATTCACAATAATATTCATTAGGATGAATTCAGCATCTCTCCAACGCCAGCTGTAGTAAACTGTACGTGAAAAATGCAAGGGAAAAATATGCTTTGAAGCTGACGTGTCGTTCACACAGAATCACATTTCTGATGTGCTGAGCGTGCTGAATGCGAGAGCAGAGCAGGCTTTGGCTCCGCAATGTGCGCACGGAAGCAGAGGGCAGCCACCTCACAAACAAAGAGTTAGCAGAAGGTTGTCACTGAGATCAAGAGCTGGGCAAAGTCTGACTTAGTGAAACAAGCTGCTGCGTGTCTGGGGACCTCGTGCACCGGCAGCATGCATCTCAGCGGAGCCACCAGCATGGCTTGAGTTGGAAGGCACCTTACAGATTGAGCTCCCAGCCCACTGTGCATTGCAGAGTGGAACTGGGCACCACTGAATGGAAGCTGTGTGCCTTGGGCCCTTCTGTCTGCCCTGTGAGAACAGAAGCTCTCTCTGTTGGCTTGTTCCATACAATTACTGCAAAGACGGTTTGGGATATGGCTGAAGGTGTGGGTAAGGGAGGCTATAGCCAGGTGGGATTGGGCTGTTCTCCCAGGCAACCAGCAACAGAGCAAGGGGACACAGTCTCAAGTTGTGGCAGGGGAGGTCTAGGCTGGATGTTAGGAGGAAGTTGTTACCAAAGAGAGTGATTGGCATTGGAATGGGCTGCCCAGGGAGGTGGTGGAGTGGCCGTGCCTGGAGGTTGAAGCAGAGCCTGGCTGGGGCACTTAGTGCCATGGTCTGGTTGCTTGGCCAGGGCTGGGTGCTAGGTTGGAGTGGATGAGCTTGGAGGACTCTTCCAACCTGGTTGATTCTAGGACAGAAGAGTAGGCTAAGCAGTTTGACCTGATGACCAGAGTATGCAGACTACAGCATTATGTACACTGAGAATCATAGAATCAGTCAGGGTTAGAAGAGACCACAAGGATCGTCCAGTTCCAAACCCCCACCCCGCCATGGGCAGGGGCACCTCACACTAGATCAGGCTATGCAGAGCCTCATCCAGCCTGACCTTAAGCACCTCCAGGGATGAAGCTTCCACCACCTCTCTAGGCAAACCCATTCCAGAGTCTCACCACCCTCATGCTGAAGGACTTCTTCCTAACAACAAGTTAGGAGAGTTTTATGGAGTGGAGTATTTTCAGTAGAGTATTTCCTGAAGGAGCATGGCTACCACCAGCTAGAAATCCTTGCTTTGCCAATCAGTGCAGGAAGGATGCACAGCCTAGCAAACATCCCCTTAAATGAACTTGCTGTTTCCCCCAAATCTGCCTTTACACTCTGTGCTTCCTGAATTCCAGTTGTTGTGGTGAGCTATTTGTGGAGCAGGATACTACATCCCTGTGGAAATGGAGCAGAACGATCGATCACTTCTACCAGGGCCTTTCATTGCAGGTGAAGACTTTTGCATAATGATGATTGTAGAAAGTCTTTGCAGGCTTCCTAGACCATTTCTGGTAGGTTGAAATTTTCCACTGAGGTGCACTGAAACCTGCACTATGTCAAGAATGCCTTATCAGATTTTTAGCATGGGAAAGCAGAAGCAGGCATCCGGCACGCAGCGCGATCCCTGCTACATCTATCATATGTACTGCTCTGCAGACAACAGCATCTAAGGAGTTCAGCATTAGTCTGCAGTGATACTTTAAACCTCCATGACAATTTGGAAACTGTCTGTAAGAGCAAATGCTGTAAGATATTAGACGTGTGAGTTTGTCAGAGCAGCATCCTGCGAGGGGCTGATTCTGGCTCTCTCTCCGGCTGTATCCATTCTCATCTGAAATCAGAGGCGAGGGAGCTGCAAACTAATTTCGAAGCAGAATGAAGATTATTTAGCTTGATAACAGGATTATTTTGGGCTTTGTAGATGTTTTCCCTCGCTTCTCCTCCAAAGCAGATTTCCAATGCTGTGTGATTTCACTGCATTGGAAATGCTTTGCAAAGCTCAGATCCTTCTCCTCTTCCCTTCCCGTGCTGTCTGGTATCACCCAGCATTTCTTGGGCTGCAAGAGAAGGGAGTTACCACAGAGTGGTTCAGCTGACCACGTTCGGGCTTCCAGCGTGCTGAGCTGAAGGCTCCCTTAGCCCCTCTGCATTTCAGGAGGTCCCAGCTCTCCTCCAGCACCGCCTGTTGGTGTGGCTGGTTATATGACTTCTACCCTCGGTGGTGGAGATGGCAGTGGGAGCCTTTAGGATGGTTTCAGTACTGCTTGGGGGCATATCTTGAGTTGGTCCATTTGGCTAAGGGAATGGCCAGAGCAGCAGACAGAGGCCGAGAGAGGCTTTCAGCATTCTGCAGCCTGTTTTCAAGCACGGCAGAAGGCAGTGCACACATGTACCTCAAATAGGAGATATTTACATATATCTTCTTGCTCACTCCTTCCACTGTTGTTAACAGGTTTTATCCCTGCTGCATGGTTTCTCCTGCAGAAAATAGTAGCCTGTTTTGGGCTACATCCCATGCTCCCTTGCCAAATTTCCTCCCTCTCCTTGATCCCTCTCATCGGTGCCCTTTCGCTCGGCTTAAAATAGTGAGCGAGAACCACTTTTGTAACTTCTCATCTGCTTTGCCAGGATCACCAGACCAGACCAGTTGTTTTTGTTAACCAACTCTCAGCCCACTGCTAAAGCAAGCTCCTTGGCAAGGTCAACAATCAGAAGACTTCCTGGGCTGCAGCAAGAGCAGCATGGCCAGCAGGCAAGGGAGGGGATTCTCCCCTTTTACTCTGCTCTTGTAAGACCCCACCTGGAATACTGTGTGCAGTTCTGGAGCCCCCAACACAAGCAGGACATGGAACTGTTAGAGTGAGTCCAAAGGATGCCACCAAGATGCTCAGAGGGCTGCAGCAGCTCTGCTGTAAGGACAGGCTGCAAGAGCTGGGGCTCTGCAGCCTAGAGAAGGCTTTGATGAGACCTTGGAGTGGCCTTCCAGTATCTGAAGGGGGGCTACAGGAAGGCTGGGGAGTGACTATTGACAAGGTCTGGTAATGACAGGAGGAGGGGAGATTGAAACTGGATGTCAGGAAAGGGTTCTTTGCTGTGAGGGTGGTGAGACACTGGCACAGGTTGCCCAGGGAGGTGCTCAAGGCCATGTTGGATGAGGCCTTGAGTGACCTGTTCTAGTGGAAGGTGTCCCTGCCTATGGCAGGGAGTTGGAACTGGGTGATCCTTGAGGTCCCTTCCAACCTAAAGCATTCTATGATGACAGTCTCCATGTCAAAGCTGGCAGAGCATTGGAGTGTTCAACAGTGTGGCAGCTTGAAAACCTTGATGTGTAAAGTATCAGGGGACACAGCCCCCTCCTGCCTCCACTTCCAGGAAGAAAAAGGGGAATCAGCTTTATGTTCACAGTCATCATGAGAGGAAGTGCTGGTAGCTCATGTGTGTGCTTTCAAAGGTCAGCTTTCTGGAGGAACAAAGTGTGGTGGTTAATGTGCAGAGCATTAAGTGGCCGTTCATGGTGTAACTGCCACCAGGGGTAAGGCATCCAGTATTTACCCAGGCAACCCATTCCAGTGTCCCACCAGAGCAGCAACTATCAGGGGAAGAAGAGGAGCAGCAGATAGGAGGGCAATAAGAAGAGCAGTAGCTAGTGGGGAGAAAAGGAAAAGGGCAGCAGGTAGTGGGAGGAAATAAGTAGTGCAGCAGCTGGGGAAAAGAGGAGCAGCAGCTGAGGGAGGAGCAGGGGAAAATCTCTGTTTTTAACTAGTGAAGAAGGTAGGGGAGGACAGCTGGGGAGGATAACTCTCTTCTTGCAGGCCCCCTTCAGGTACTGGAAGGTTCACTGCTAACTTCTGGCCATGCTGCTTTAGATGTAGGCCAGGCTGCCGTTGGCTGCAGGTGCACTCTGCCTGCTCGTGCCCAGCTTCTCCCCATGGGCACCCCGGAGTCCTTGCTGCAATTCCATAAAATCAGTGTGTTCAGTTATAACTTGTTGTGAATGAGGGGGGAGCAGGAAAAAAAGAGACCTGTGTTTATAGTAACCCAGTACTATAAAAGAGTAAAGGAACTTGGGTTCTGGAAGTAGCAGAGGGTAGTTGAGAGTGAGAAGTATGCAGCAAATAGCCCAGATATGGTGAATGTTCTGTCAAAATAAACACAAGTGTTAAGTCCCTTGATTGATAGGTCAGAGAAGGATGTAGACTCTGCTTGTGCTCAAAGCACATTCTGTCATTATGCTAGTAATAGATTCAAACCATTCGTAGATTGCTAGAGTGGTTTGAGTTGGAAGTGGCCTCAAGGGTCATCTAATTCCAACCCCCTGCCATGGATACCTTCCACTACACCAGCTTGCTCAAGGCCTTGAATGGCTCCAGGGAGGGAGCATCCATGACCTCCCTGGGCAACCTAGAATCATAGAATCAGTCAGGGTTGGAAGGGATCACAAGGATCATCCAGTTCCAACCCTGGCAGTGGTGCAGTCAGACGAGTCAAGCTGTGGAATAATAAAGGAGGAAGGCCTGCAGTCTGAATTCTGGGAAGCCCTGATCTGTGACACTTGCTGTAGGAGGGAAGGGGCAGCACTCCCAAGCTCTGTCCCCTCTCCGTGGCGTTTGTAATCTCTTACCCTGCCTTGCACGTAAATCTCGGCGTGAGGACTCAACCTTTGTTAGTTTAATGTGGTCAGACTGGACTGGTTTAAACAGAGCTGAGGAAGTTAATTATCTAATGTCTCAGGTGGGTCTAGCAATGAGTAACCAGTTATGGAGAGAGCAGAGCCTGGCCCTGGCTGTGCCTTGGGAGCCAGGGCGAGGGGACAGGTCCTGCCGCTGCACGCGGCTGGCCGGCTGGGAGGGACTGCCCTAATCTGTTTCCCAGGTTGTTCGAACCAGTTCAAGAGCAGTAAAACAAGGTTATGTAATTGACATGTGATGTAGCCCAAAATAGTGACTGCAAACATAGGCTGCTGTTGCTGGGCAGTTGTCAACTGCTACAGAAGGGAACGAAAAAAAAGAAAAAGCCCAGGACTGTGTAACCAACGGCCCTGGAAAATGGAAGCACAGCTCTGACTTCCACTGACCAGCAGGCATTCCCCTCTGCTCTTTTTCACTGCAAACAACGGAGGCTGCATGAAAACTGAGCTCTGGAAAGAGGTTCCTCACTGGAGTCAGCATGCAGATGCCCGTGCCAGCACCTGCCCGCTGCAGGTGGGCAACGGCGGCAGCAGCTGTGTGCCCCTTTGCTTCTCTGTGCTGTGATACAGCTCCTGGCAAACAGAAAAATCCCTTTCTGCACCTGGGAAATCATCCAGGCAAGTCTTAGCAGTGATTTTATTGACGTGCTGACCACTGAGCAGTAGAAGTTGGTTATATTTATTAATGACAGGAGCTCACATGGATTACAGAGGCAACAGGCAGGCCAGAAAATCTGGGGAGGTTTCAGAGCTGGGTGAAAGGAACACATCACATAGCTCAGAGACCTTGTGAGGCTTGACAGGGCCCTGGGCAACCTGATCTAGTTGAAGATGCTCCTGCTTACTGCAAGGGGAGGGGGGGGAGGCTGGACTAGATGACCTTTGGAGGTCCCTTCCACCCCAGACCATTCTATGCTTGTGCGATTCTAAATGCAAGGTTAGGATGTGCGGATGATGAGGCTGCTGACGGCAGGAGGCAAAGCCCTTCACTGGGGCTTTACCAGCAGGCAGAAAAACCTGCTGCTAACTTCAGTCTGCTGACCAGACACTCTTGAGGTGAGAGGCTTCTTATAGAAGGTCCTGATGGTTTTCTCTGCCGTGTTTTGTTTGTCTTTGTCTCAGCAGGGAAGGTCTATAGCCACTGTCAGAAGGGCTGCAGGGGTGGTACTCAAGCAGCCTGAAGGGTTGGAGCATGAAGGGAAGGGATGGAGTTGAGTGGTAAACAGCATTTGTGAACTTGAGGGATAGTCAGTGTAGCATTACAGCAGTTCAGCCCAGCTGTTTTTATTTCCCTTCATTCACTAGTGTTACCAGGATGGGTGGTCATGCTGGTAAATGATGAGGGGAGTAGCAGGGGCATCTCTAGAGGAGTTCTCTGCCACAAGCATGCCCAGGTCGTAGTGTTTGTACCTATAACACCTATACAAGACTACTCAAGCAGGTGTCAATAACTGCTCCAACCTGTAAGACTTTGACATGTGTCGTTGTTATTGTGGATATCATAGAATGGTTTAGGTTGGAAGGGACCTCAAAGCTCAGCCAGTTCCAACCCCCTGCCATAGGCAGGGACACCTCCCACTAGAACAGGTCACTCAAGGCCTCATCCAACCTGGCCTTGAACACCTCCTGAGCAGCCTGTGCCAGTGTCTCACCACCCTCACTGCTAAGAACGCTTTCCTGGTTTCAATCTCCCCTCTGCCAGTTCAGACCCATTACCCCTCGTCCTGTCATTCCAAGACCTTGTCAATAGTCCCTCCCAGCCTTCCTGTAGCCCTCTTCAGATACTGGAAGGCCACTATAAGGTCTCCTGGAAGCCTTCTGTTCTCCAGGCTGCAGAGCCCCAACTCTTGTAGTCTGTCCTCATAGCAGAGCTGCTGCAGCCCTCTGAGCATCTTTGTAGCCTCCTCTGGACTGACTTAAACACTTTTATGTTGTTCATGTGCTGGGGGCTCCAGAACTGCACCCAGGACTGCAGGTGGGGTCTCATGAGAGCATCTTTCCACTTGGGAAAAATGAAGAAATCAAAGCTCTTATTGCAGCCCAGAAGCTGCAGAAAGCATCCTAGCTTCTGTGTGCAGGTCTGCAAGGCAGGACTGGAAGTGGCTTCCAGCTCCTTTCTTCTCAGACCCTGAAAGAAGGCCTGGCTGTTCTGGCTACTTGCAGGGAGAAGGCAACTTTGCCTGCCATTTCATGAGTCAAAGCATTGATTCTCAGTGTGGAGGACGAAGGAAAGTCAGGGCATTTTACACATGTTTTGCTGTGCTGCAGTGAGATGCTATTTTAAAAGTTGAGTTTTTTTTCCAGCTACTTCTGCTTGCTTTGGTCCTCAGCTGCCACTCCTGTTTCCTCTTGCCTGTCATTCTGTGAGGCTTCCTCAATCACCTCTTTGTCTTGGGATCCAAAGAATGCTCCAGCTTCAGACATTGTACCCAGAGTAGCTTTTGCACTTTTCCCTTGCCTTTCCCAGGGGATGTTGCAGTGGGTGTGCAGCAGAGTTAGAAAGAGAGTTGGCTGCCCGAGTGAAAGTGGGAAAGAACACGTGGAGGGCAGAGGTGGCACAGGAGCGGAGCTGGGCGTTAGCAGCCCACAGGCGAGCGTGAGTCAACCTAATGCCATTGCCAAAAGCCAGGTCTGGTCCAGGATTGCATTAGCAGGGCTGTTGTGTGCAGGATGCAGGAAGTAACCATTTTATTGGGCTAAGTGATGGTGAAACTTAGCAAGAAAAGTGCATCCGGCTTGGGACACTCAGTTTTATGAAAGAAGCTGGAGGAGAATAAGAGGAATGACAACAGATTGAGGGGACAGAAGCTAGCAGGCAGGATGGAGAGCTCTGGGTTTGTTTAGTCTAGCAGAAAGTTGGGCAACATAAATCTTCTGATAGGTATGGGATTGTTTTCAGAAGGTGGTGATCTGTTGCTCTCTATAGAATCACAGAATGCGTCAAGCTGGAAGGGATGCTCAGAGGTCATCCTGTCCCACCCTGTCACAGTGAGCAGGGACATCTTTGACCGGGTCAGGTATTTCTTTGGGGCACTGCTAACATCTCTTGCAAAATATTCCTATTTGCATTAAATGCAATGGGAAAAAACCCAAAGCTTCAAGACCAGCTGAGCTCTAAGCCCGTGGCATGTGGGCAAGCTGCAGACTATCTTTCCTCAGAGGGTTTCCAGGCAGATTTAGAGACAGCATGGGGGGAAACCGACCCAAAGCTGCCTGTTAAACCAGTCTGCTCGTGGTTTGAGTTAAACAGCTTTTGGATCCTCTTCCAGCACTATGCCTAACATCTGATCATAGTAGTTGCTGTTTTAACAAGAGAACAGACGTGGAGAAGGCTCCTTAATGATTTGCTAATTCCTGATTTAGACTTTGAAACACCTGGGGGAGGGGGGAGAGAAATAATTTTGAGGAAGAAGCTAAACCCTGTGGAATATTTGAGAGATACCTGTGATTTTCTGATTCTGCCTTAGTCACAAATGACTGCTGAGAAATAGCTCTTCCCCCTTTCCACTCGCAGCCTGGAGGGGCTGGAGCTGTTGTGGCCCCTTGAGTGCAGCAGTGCTCAGCACACCTACGGGAGCTCGTCTCAGCAAGTTGGTTTTTGGGACCAGTGGCTCAGTGGTTGTGTTGAAGTTTTAAAATGGAGGAAGGCACAACTGCTGCTGCAGCCCCATTTGGGCAGCAGTTCTTCTTTCTCCCCTCCTTTACCCCTGAGTTTTGCATATTCAAGGAAAGACAGTAAGAGGGGAGACTGAATTTCATTAATACTTGTCCTGCTTTCTTTTGCAAGCCTATAAAAGCAGGGAATTAAAGAGCCTTTGCAGGTGAGAAAGTTGGAAATGCTGAAATGTGCTTTGCATGTACATTTGGATGTGTCATTCCGTGGTATGTAGTGACACAATAACCTGGAAAGTGCAAACTCAGACATTCCTCTAGCTCTGCTCTGAATAGGGCAGAGCTCTGCTTCTTCCTAGTGTGTAACTGTGTGGTACCTGATTTATTTAGAACAGGAAATTTTCCTGGCATCTCTTGTAGCTCTGGATTTGAGATGGAACAGGAATTGGCTAGCAGAAGTGCTTTTAATGGTGGCAGATGTAAGAAGTACTTTCATCTGAATGCATTTAGCACATGGGAGATGGGAATTCAATAGCTGCTCTATCCTTTTTCAGCCCACTTGTGGGTGATTAAACTGGATAAGAACAACTGGATTAAGTTAAATGCAACTACAGAAGCAGACTGATGCATGTCTTCAAAGAGCTGGAGATCTAGCACAACAGAAGCTCTTTTTAGGACAGTCTCTGCCACTTCACTGAGGTCTTGATGAGGCCTGGAGGTCTTGAGAGAGCTGCATCAATTTCAGATGTGCAGGGTTTGGGTTTCTGAAGCTGAAGGGGCACAGTGGAGGCTGATGCCACAGAAATGCAACAAGACCAAGGACATGGAAATCTGGAGCTGGTTTATTCATCATAGGTAGAAAACTCTCAGAGCTGTTGATTGCTATTTCATAGCTGTGCTGTAGATAGAGGGCTTGCCTGAGCATTCTGGTTTTTAAGGGATTAATCCTTAAGATGACTTCTTATTGAAGTGATGATTGTATTCTTTTTAGAACTTTGAAAACTTGACAAGAAAAGCTTTGGTTTTTGGGGAACCTTTTGCCTTGTTCAGTAGACAAACTACTTACAGGTTTCATACCATCTGTTAGTATTTGGAGAGGCACAGTTCCAAAATGATGAACCTCTACTAAGTTACGTGTTCTGAAGTTATTTCATAGGTTCATGGAATAGTTTGGGACCTTGAAGACCATCCAGTTCCAACCCCCCCTGCCGTGAGCAAAGACACCTTCCACTAGAACAGATTGCTCAAGGCTTCGTCCAATCTGGCCTTGAACACCTTTAGGGAGGGGACATCCACGACCTCCCTCGGCAACCTGTGCCAGTATCTCACCACCCTCACGCTAAAGAATGGTCTAGAATAACAAGAAAGTAAGCACTGAAGGTTACCTAAACCATTTGAAGGATGACTTACAGAAGTGTTCTGCCACCATGGGAATACTTCCTGCAAAGTTACAGGAAAAGTAAACATTTCCAGAGATTTAGGAATGTGACCCAAGTTAGTTATCCTGGAGTACAGAAATGTTCACCTCTTTTTGTTAAACCCACAAGCTTTGGAAAGCAGCACTTGTAAAAATGTTGACTTAACAGGTGTAGAGTTTGGTAGAGCAAACTGCCTTCAGGGTTCTCCTGCAGAGGGGTTCATTCTGCAGCATCAGAGCTGCCTTGTCATATTAATAGCCTGCTCCCGCCCGTGGAAGCCTAAAAATGGCATTGCAGTACTGTGTGGTGTACAAAGGACATTGTGTGAGCACTGAGCTAGCATGCTTGCACTGCTAGCAGAGAGTACCCAGTTCTCCTCTCCCCACAGAAGGGCAGCACAGCAGTGTGTGCAAGGCCGTGCAAGCCATGTTTATGCTTTGGTTTCCTGCTGCAGGTCTGCTTCGTGCCGTTCGGCTGACGCTTCTGCAGGGTATGTGCTCAAGTCACTACAGAGCAATACTGCAAATAGGAACAGAGTTGGCTTTTCTCTTGTGTAGCTGGGGTTTGCAGAGATCACATACTAAAACAAACCTTGTGTGATAAGCAGGTTTTCACTCTGTGATTAGCTGAGAATTTTATCTTCCCATTGTTGAGCTGGCCGACACTGCTGCTGTTGCTGCCTGACTGTGTGTCTCATCTAGCTTTGTGAGCTCGTGTTCATGGAGTATTTTGCTTAAGTTGCCTTGGCTTTCATCTGCGTTGCAGTGCTAGGTAAGGTCCCCTAATAAAACCCCTTATTTGCCCACCTGCCTGTTGTTTAAACATCTCAAGGTGTTATCTAAACACTGATAGCTGTGTGATACTACAACAGCACTTTCGGTTCTCCTTTTGGGAGCAGCTCAGAAACAGCCCAAACTTCAGAGTCAGCTTAGATATCAATGGGCAGGGATGAAGAAACAAACCAGTGCTTTTCTGAAGTGTTAAAATCCATTCCTGCAAGGCCTCAAAGCAGAAGCCAGGTGCTGTGTGTCCTGTCTTTCCCTGAGGAGCCCTTGTGCATTCTGGAAAACCTCTTGGCAAACATATTTCATACCTCTTGATCTAGAGCAGTGCCCCCTTAGCAAGCCTGCTTCTTTGCTTCTGCTCCCACTGACCTCCCACATGCACATGTTCAGTGCAGCTCTGCCTCTGAGCCCTGCTGGGCTTTGCCTCCCCACCCTGGGCTGCTGCTTCCCGTGGTCACTGGCAGCAGGTTCAGTGTTACTCGTATAGCTGCTGGGTTTCTGCACATCTCTCCTCCGTTCAGGACCTACCTAGGAGCCTCTCTGCTTGCTGCTGGCTGGTGTTTCTGGAACTTCAGTGTCATGTGTGCTTTTCCTCCTTGCCTCTCGGATGCTTTCAGTTCACAGAGCAACGAGCTTCTTACCTTGTGTCTGAAGTGCCTGTCCCCAAGACTTGCTGGACCTTTCTGCTCCTTCCACACGAACTTGCAGCCCAGGACTGCTTGATTGCTGACAAATGCTGCAGTTTGCCCTGCAGTCTGTTATTCTGCTGTCAGCTGTGTCCTCTCCTTTCATCCTTCCTCCAGAAGCCCTCTGCTTTGCTCTTTCATCGCATCTGCTGCGCACCCTTTGTTCTGGCTGCCCCAGATCCCACTGTGCCACCTCTGGATTGAGACAGCTAAAATAAATCTTCCCCTCTCACTTCTCCCATCAGGCTGCACCAGCTCCTCATGGCTTCCTTTATTTTTCCACGTGAAATTCAGGCAACTGACTTTGAAGAGTCCCTGTGGTGGTGCCCTTGTCTGATGCACCACCTCCACTGGCTCTGCTGGCGCTCCTCCTGCAGAGCAGAAAGCCTTCCGACCCTCCAGATTGTTGGGCCTCCCTGGTTGCCTTTATTTCCCTTCTGCTTAATGTTGGGTGCTGCATACTTGCTGTGTCTCTAGGAGTGCTTCTGTGAGGCTTCACAGGACTGAAATATAGTGGTTGCGGTTTATGCTTGTTTTGGTAGAAGCTGCATAGAAGGGAACTGATGCAATGGGGAGTCAAGCACTGGGTGAACTGGTTGGAGGGAGTGTGAGCATCAACCTCTGCTTTACGTTTCTGCTTCAGACTGTGAACTGCTTTAGCACCAGAACAGCCTCCAGTCTGGTACCCAAACTGGGAGTTGTCAGCCTGCTCTCTGTGATGAGGCACATGTAAGAAGACCTGGAAAAGCTCAAACCAATCATTTTCTTTTCACACAAAGGAAAATTCCAGCCCTCATTTAAAAACAAAACCCCCAAAAAAGTAATGAGCTGACTCTTGTGAGTGATACCTCAGGACTCTTCCCCACATTGAGCAGAAGAGATGCTCACAGTGAGGCCCATGACAAGCGCCCACGATTAATGGGTCTGGGAATGTTTGAGTTAATCTGAAGCTCAAAGCAACGGAGAAGAACAAATAGGAGTTATGTAAATGCACCCTCTAATAATGCCTTTTGGTTTTGGTTCATTCAGGACAGCACAATTACCTGTGTGCAGGAAGGAATGACTGCATAATTGATAAGATTCGGAGGAAGAACTGCCCAGCCTGTCGCTTACAGAAATGCCTGCAAGCTGGAATGAATTTAGGAGGTAAGCAGAGTGGTGCTGCTTTGGCTTCTTCATTTGGTTCAGCACAAGCATAGCAAACGTGCAGCCTTTTTGTAGTTGTGGCAGCTGCACAGGCTGCAAAGGTTAGGGTGGAATGGCCCTGGAGGAGTGCTTAGTAGTTAGTAAACTCTGTTGTCACCGTGAATCAGGCTTGGGAGATGTATTTTATGGGCTGGGAAAGAAGGAAAATGGATGTTGGAGAGTACTGCCAGTGGGAGCTCCTACGACTAGAAGCACTGAGGTCTGAAGGGTGTTTTGGTGCTGTGCCTGCTTTCAAGCAGGAGAACATTCTACACCGGCACAAAGGCAACTTCACGCACTCTGAAACCTTCCACTGCTTTTTGTTGCTTGTTCAAGGTTCATGTTAGTTTGTCTCTGGATTGCTTGGAAGTGCAGTCGTTTTGGTGACATTACAGAGTCATTCACAGACCAACTAAAAGGCAAACCCTTCACAGTTTTCCAAAGCATTTTGAAACAAGGTGATAGAAACACTTAAAATGAGCTTTTCCCTTTCTCTTCTGCACTTGCCATGTCCATGCCGATCTGGTTGTGCTTTGGTGGGAGCCTTCTTTCAAGTCATCACCTGAGCAAATTTAATCACTTTTTAAAATCTCAGATTTTAAAGTCTCAGATTATATTATGTTGTCTGTGAATGAGGATTTGGATACTGCTCCAGGTCCTTTTCCTGGTGCAAGAGGGGAGAGCTGCTGAGGAGTGGTAGCGTCTGCACTTTACCCTCTTCAGAGAGCCCCAAGAGCTGCCAGACTGTGCCCACAGGCCTTTAAGCCAGCCCAGATCTGGTGAATGTGGGGCAGGCTGTGGATGGAGTCTACCTGGACTGCAGCAAAGCCTTTGACACCATCTGCCACAAGCAGCTCCTGGCACAGCTGGCAGCTCCTGGCTTGGACAGATTCACTCTGGTATGGGTCAAGAACTGGCTGGAGAGCTGGGCCCAGAGAGTGGTGGTGAATGGTGCCACATCCAGCTGGCAGCTGGCACCAGTGGTGTGCCCCAGGGATCAGTGCTGGGCACAGTCCTGTTCAATATCTTTACTGATGATCTGCACCAGGGCATTGAGTCCAGCATCAGTAAGTTTGCAGATGACACCAAGCAAGGAGCAGGTGTGGAGCTGTTGGAAGGTAGGAGAGCCCTGCAGAGGGACCTGGCCAGGCTGGATGGGTGGGCAGAGGCCAAAGGGATGAGATTGAACAAGGCCAAGTGCAGGGTTCTACACTTTGGCCACAACAACCCCAAGCAGCACTACAGGCTGGGGCCAGAGTGGCTGAGAGCAGCCAAGCAGAGAGGGAGCTGGGGGTGCTGGGAGAGAGTAGCTGAAGATAATTGGATAGGGCTGGGGGATAGGTTGGACTGGATGAGTTTGGAGGTCTCTTCCAACCTGGTTGATTCTGTGATTCTATGATCTGGCAGGAATGTTGGTAGCTTAAAACCATTTACTGCTTAGGCCAACCTCCTGCAGTGGTGAGCTTTGCTTTGGGCCTCTGCAGAGGAGCAGCACAGCAGCTGAGACTTCATTTTTGGAACTTCTGTGTGCTGAGTTTTGACACAGTGGAGGAAAACAGGGATGGAAATGGCAAGAAGAGGTATTGAGGCCTGTTTGAATGCAGCCATCTACTCTTTGTGTCCATTTCCAAGGTTTAGTATTAAATAGCATTTTTTCCTGATTAACTTGGACAGCCTGAGTGTGTTCATGTTCTTAAGAAGGTAGATCATAGCTGCTGGTATCGTGTGGTCAGCCTGGGTTTGCCAGGAATATGCAGTACTCCATTAAAAAAAAAAGACTATGACCTGTTTCTAATTTGGACTTGGAGGCAAAATGTGCAAGCAGTTTGTTAGTGTAATCAGCAAGGAGCTGGAGGAAAATGAGTTTCTAAACACAGTTTAGCTTCAGTCCTGTTTGCAGCATAGTACTCGATGTGGCGGTCACACTGCACAGTGCTCTTGCTGCAGCAGATCTAATTTAAGCTCTTGCCCTCCAAATGGAAGCAAAGGTAAACACAAGATCCAGACTCTATCAGAGCTGCCTGTGGGTTTGGTTCATCAGAAACAGAGTAAGATGATATGCAAAAGGGTCCTAAGCATAGCTCAGGGCTGAAGTCAGTGCAAGCTGCTGAAGCCAGGGGTGTTTCTTTTCTGCTTGTTTATAATTAGAAGGGTTTTGCCTCTCATTTAAAACAAGCAAACAAAGCAAACCAAAAGCCCAGCAACACTGAAACAACCCCCCAGAAGACACCGAAATCAAAACACAAAGGGTGGCTGCCAGGAGGATGAAGACTCAGGTTTTAAAAGGAGTCCTGTGGAAAAGACAAGGGAGGCTGGGTACAAGTTACTGCTGGGGAGATTCCCCTTGGGCTGCAGGAGGAAATGCTTCCCCATGAGAACAGTCAGCCACTGGAATCGTCTCCCAGGGGAAGCAGTGCATTGCCCTACATTGGGCAGTTTTATGACTCAGCTTGGCAGGCTGCTGGGCCAGCTCATTGCAACTCTGCTGTGACCTGGAAGGGTTGGACCCAGATGCTCCTCAAGGTCCCTTCCAACCTGGCATCCTGTAATTCTGTGAAACCAAAACCAAGCATCCCCTCCAAAAGAATCCCCAAAGCCCCAGTTGAGATCTGTCTCCCATGGGCTAGAGAAGAGCTTGACTCTCCCTTGTAGCGCTCCCCACATACAGATGGGAGTAAAAGACCCCAGGCTGCCACCAGCTCCTCCCAGTTCCCACAGCAGAGGGTTTTATAAAGCGGATTTTGACCTTTGAAAGTTTGTAGTTGTCTTCGTGATGTCAGCACCTCTGCTGCCAGGACAGGCTGGGGGAGCTGCAGTTGTTCAGCCCAGAGAAGACTCTGAGGGCAGCTTAGAACTGCCTCCCAGTACCTGAAGGGGTCCTACCAGAAGGCTGGAGAGGGACTTCCCATAAGAGTGTCTAGCAGCAGGACAAGGAGGAGTGGTTTGAAGCCGAGGCAGAGCAGGGTTAGGCTGGAGCTGAGGAAGAAGGGGAATGGAGCAAAGCTGGAGGTGGGTAGGTTCAGGCTGGATGTGAGGAGGAAGTTGTTGAGCATGAGAGTGGTGAGAGGTTGGAATGGGTTGCCCAGGGAGGTGGTTGAGGCCCCATGGCTGGAGGTGTTTAAGGCCAGGCTGGCTGAGGCTGTGGGCAGCCTGCTCTAGGGTAGGGTGTCCCTGGGCATGGCAGGGGGGTTGGAACTGGCTGATCCTTGTGGTCCCTTCCAACCCTGACTGATTCTGTGATTTGAAGTTCAGTGTGAGGGTGGTGACAGTGGAACAGGTTGCCCAGGGAGGCTATGACTGCCTCCTCATGGGGGATGTTCAAGGGCAGGTTGGATGTGGCCTTGGGTGACCAAGTCTAGTTGACTGCCATGGCAGGGAGGTTGGAGTAGGTAAGTGGAAGGTCCCTTCCAGCGTGAGCCATTCCTATGCTCATCTCTGCAGTGGAAGACTGGGGATGAGAGAGTTTGCCTGTTCCCTGCAGCAGCTTTTTGCACAATCTGTTGATCCTTTTTATCATTTTTTGCTTTTGCTCCTAGTCTTTCTTGATCTTGTTTGGAATGTTCTTTCTCCCGCGCTGTGTGAGAGTTAGAGGCTTCTTTTCCCAGCACCTCTTTTTCCCTCCCAGCATGCTAACTCTTCTTTTTTTTTCCTAGAGAAACAATATTTTGATGTGTGGCAGCAAGCCATGCTTGGAGCACCTTTGTGTCATTCAGTGATACAAAATACACCTTTGCAGGAAAGCTCTACCAAATTCATTTGGCACTTGGATTGTTTACCTCCTCTTTATCTGTTGAAAAAGGCTTTACAAGGTCTTATTATCCTCTAATAATCTTTAGAAAATGATTCATCAACTCAGCAAATAATTTACCTAATTTAGTCCTTTTCTCATTCTTTTAGTTTTGAGTTGTGTTTTTTTAAGGAGCATCTGCAACCTGTAATTTTTGCAGAGCTGAGGTTGCCAAATTTCCTGTTAACTCATGTTCCTCATTTCTGGAGAGCATGTGTGTGCTGCAGACAGACAAACCCTCCCCAGCAAGTAGGACTCAAAACTTTCTTTGCAGGGGCAGGGGGGAGGGTGGAGCATAGTTTTGTTTCTTGTTTTGGGTTGATGGTTGTTGTTGTTTTTAAACTCCGGTGCCATATGCTAGAGTTAATTATTGGACGGGATTCAGAGTGAGCAACTGCACTCTGAAGGTATGCTGGCCCAGTTCTGCTTTCTGCTCTTTTCAAGATGCTGTAATTAATTTTCTGTTAATTATGGACCAGAAGCACTTCACGAATTGTGAAGCAGACTTGCAGAGTCTCTCACTTCCACGCGAGACATTTTTGGTTGTCTCCCACCTCAGGCTGCTGTTCCTTAGTCCGGTCAGTCCCCGGGGCAGCACTGGAGGGGTCGTGGTGCTCGCCAGTCCCACACTGCTGCTCGGTGCATTTTCTTCTGCCACCGCCGGCTCCACCCAGCAAGGCAGCCGGTGGCTGGCAGCAGCGACTGTGGTGCCGCACTGCGCTCGGATGCACACAGCCTCCTGGTTTCGCTTCTGCTGTGCCCTGCGCTGCGCGGAAGCCTGGAGCAGGGGAGCGCTTTATATGGCGTGAGCTGAGGGAACACCTCTCCTACCCTCTGCTGCCATTGGCAGGTTAGTCCTTGCGCCTCTGATGTCACCTGGTGAGCAGAGATCCATCCTTCTGCTGCGTGCATCAGAGAAGATCTCTTCTCTCCGCCACGTGACATGCTTAGGGACCAGAGCTGCTGCTGAGAGGTCTGCATGCAGCAGGACTGCAATCCTCTCCTCCTTGGCTCCCACAGGAAACGCTGCTGAGACTCGCTGCTGCACTGCTCTCCCACAACAGCGAGAAGCCTCTTGCTGAGTTACCCTTTGGATGGAGAGAGAAAATCAAATAGCTTTTGCCTTGCAAATTGCATAGTTCATTGCTCTGTCTGCAGAGACCGCCTGTGAAAGCTGAGCCTTGGGTTTGCATACATTTACATATGTAAGACACTTCATGCACAAGATGCTGTGTGTGATTTGTGCTCTTCTCTTGCCGATAGCCTTGCTTCTTATATCATTAATACATTGCAGTAATCTGAAAAATGGATTAAAATGAGAGAATGAGTAATAGGATGCAGAGCTTCCCCTCTTCTGCCCAGCTTTCCACTTTCTTGTTAATAACTCTGCTAGTAGAGATTCAAAGCTGTGGTATTATAAAAGCATAGAATGGGTTAGGTTGGAAGACATCTCAAGGATCATCCAGTTCCACCCCCCTGGACAAAGGCAGCAACACCTGCCATTAGAACAGGTCACTCAGGGCCTCTCCCAACCTGGCCTTGAACACTTCCAGGGATCTTTGATCACATTGGGTGATTCTGTGCTGCACAACCTCCCTGGGCAACCTGTGCCAGTGTCTCACCACCCTCACTGCAAAGAACCCTTTCCTAACATCCACTTTCAATCTCCCCTCTGCCAGTTGAGACCCATTCCTCCTCATCCTGTCCTTACAAGACCTTGTCAATAGTCCTTCCTGTAGCCCCCTTCAGATACTGGAAGGCCACTCCAAAATCTCCTGGAAGCCTTCTCTTCTTCAGGCTGCAGAGCCTCAACTCTGTCAGCCTGTCCTCAGAGCAGAGCTGCTGCAGCCTTCTGAGCATCTTGGTGGCCTCCTCTGGACTGGCTCCAACACTTCCATGCCCTGCTTGTGCTGGGGGCTCCAGAACTGCACACAGGACTCCAGGTGGGGTCTGAGGAGAGCAGAGCCAAGGGGCAGAATCCTCTCCCTTGCCCTGCTGCCCACACTGCTCTTGCTGCAGCCCAGCACAGGGTTGTGTCTGGGCTGCACTCACACTGCAGGCTCCTCTTGAGCTTTTCATCAACCCAGACCCCCAGGTCGTGTTCCTCAGGGCTGCTCTCACCATTCACCAATATTTTCAGTTGCTGCAGCTTAGGTGTTTGATATTGTCATTGCTCCTGTCTTTTTGGAGAATTAAAAAGCGATGGAGAGAAAAGGAAGAGGGAAAGAAAACCCCATGAGTATTAGAAAGCAGAGAGCTGGGAACAACTTAACCACAGCAGAAGTTATCCTCTTGGCGTTCATTAAGAATTTCTACCAGCTTTCTTCTCACCACAGCTTCATAAATTGGGAAGGGAAAGAAAAAAACCCTCAAGCAATGTGGGGTCCCTGCATGCTTAACTTGTGTTTTGTTCCACTGAAGCCTCAGCTGCAAAGCGTTTCGGAATGCCCATTGGCTGTAGCTGCATTCGTGTTTGTCGGGCTGCGCAGTGTGCTCTGCTCAGGGAGGGGCTGGTTCGGTGCGGTGCTGTGTTTGCAGCTGGGGCGCTCGCCTGGGCTCCTGTCAGCTCTTCCAAGAGACCTGCACCAACGCGCGGCCGCGCACTGAGGTTATCTGGGGCTGCCGAGAGGCAAAAGCTCCTATTGTCAATTCTTCTCACAGCTGAGCGAGACAGCTTCGTTGTGGCACCTACCCACCCGTGTCTCGGTTGGTGTTGGCACTGTTTCAAAGAACAGGCTTCTTTTTTTTCCTTTCCCCTAGGTGTGATCACTTCAGAAAAATATTTGTGTTAGGTAGAGCTCCATCAAGCTCGGGACTGTGCCCAGCTGTCTGCTTTCTGCTGGCTGAGACGCGGAGCAGTGATTTGCCCGCTTCATTTGCGCCTGCCAAGTGCGCAGCCCGCGCTGGTGCTGTAACCTTCCTGTGTGGCCTGCAGGCACGCTGCCTTGTGCTGTGAGTTCCTTGGGCCTCCCGGATTATCTCATGGCTGTGGTCATAAGAGGGGTGGGCAAGCAAAGTGTGTTGCTGTGTGAGGTCTGCTGGTGACTCTGGCCAAGGAAGAGGTCACTCGTTCTTAAGGTGCTGCTCTTGCTGCACCACCACCCCACGCCTCGTGGAATCATTAGATCACTTAGGTTGGAAAAAGACCTTTGTGGTCGTCGAGTCCAGCCATTCTCTACCTCTGCCCAGGCTGGTGCTGAACCATGCCCCTCAGCACCACAGCTCTACCGCTTTGAAACACCTCCAGGGATGGGAATTCAGCCACCTCCCTGAGCAGCCTGTGCCAGTGTCTGAGAAACCTTTCAGAGAAGGTTCTTCTGATGTCCTTCCTAAACTGGTGCAGCTTGAGGCTGGCTGCCCTGCCCAGTAGCAGGTGAAAGGAGGAGAACAGACCAATGCCCATCTGGCTCCAACTTCCTTTCAAGGAGTTGTAGAGAGTGAGAAGGCCTCCCCTCAGCCTCCTCCAGTGTGAACAGCCCCATCTCCTTCAGCCACCCCTCCCCAGCCCTGTTCTCCAGACCCTTCCCCAGCTTAGTTGCTCTTCTCTGGACCTGTTCCAGCCTCTCAATGTCCTTCTTACTGTGAGGGCATTAAAACTGATGTCCTCAAGGGCAAGATTGCACTCAAGGTGAGGCCTAAGCAGTGCTGAGTACGGGGGGACAATCACTGCGCTGGTCTTGCTGGCCACACCACTGCTGATCTGGGCCAGGATGCTGGTGGCCTTCTTGGCCACACTGCTAGTTCACAATCAGCAAATTGATGTTCAATGCATATTCAAAATGATACACAACAAAATCATGAATATGCATTTTTGGGCAGAAATCAAGTAGTTCTTCTTTGCTTTGTCACATTTTGTTGGAACCAATTTGCTCAGCAGTGAACTTTTCCTGCTTTGGTGTTATCTCCCTCCATGTTACAAGACACTGCTCCTGCCCTGCTCTCAGTGTGACCATCTCATTTTTCAGCTTGAACCATCCTCAAGAATATCGTTGATGCCTGCAGAACAGTCACTTTCCACAAGTATTAAGAGACTATTTGGGATGATGACTGAACATGCAGAATTTGTCAGAGGGCTGCTCATGCCAGAGTAGCCTCTCAGGCTTCAAGAGCAGTACTGAAAGTGTGTCCTTGCACTGCATGGTGCTGATGATTTGGTTTCCTGTGTGGAGGCAGCTCAAGAAGATGCACTACCGCAGTCCCAAACCACAGAGCTTGCATCCAGCAATCCCTGATCAAACTCCCAGTCAGGTTCATGTTCTCATCCCTCCTTTGTCTTTTCAAGTTTTACTGGTTTCAGCTTTGCTCTGAAGGCACACCTATGAATCCTGTTCCTCTTCCCAGAGCTGCTAGTTACCACCAGAGCCCTTCTGCAACCTTCCCCTGCAGTCTGCAGTGCTGTCTTTCCATTACTCACTTCCCCATTGCTGCCAGAAGCTGCAGGAGCAGGAGGAACTTGTCCTTTTAGCTTCCACCATTGCTTCAGAGAGTTTCCACCTGAGTAAGAGCGCGAAGATTCAGCTTGTCGTGCCTGGCCCCACCTTGCCCAAGGCTTGGTGAGCTCTCTGTGTTCAGCAGTGGGTTTTGTTAAACCCCTTGTGAGTCGCCTGCAAGTGTGCTGTGGGCCAGTTTGGAAAAACCTGGGGCAGGGCAGCAAAAGTGATCAGCAGTCTTCAAAACTTGACTGATGGAGACAGATTGAATTAGTTGGTGTTGTCTAGACCAAAAAAGGCTCGGAAGGAAAGTTGAGGAGAGGGACAACAAATGTTCCTTTAGGAACAAACAATGGTAAAGAGAAAAAGGTGATGATCTACTTGCAACATGTGTGAAAAGCAGGGCAAGAAGCAGTGAGCAGCTAGCAAGATGCAAGTGAGGAAATGGCAAAGTGTCTGTTACTGTAGGCTCAGGGAGGCACTTGGATAGGGGGCCTGGGGAAGATATGAAATCTGTGGGTGTCTTAAAGATCAGGTAAGGCAAACCTTTATCAGAAGTGATGAGGGTGATGCTGGCTCTGACCTCATCAAAAGATGAAATAAGAGACTGGGACAGTCTCTTCTGAGCTATAGTTACTCTGAGGTGAGTGGAGTTCCACGAGGTAAGTTGTGTGAATCAACCCCAAAAGTGCAGATGTTGTTTCCTTGTAGAAGACTTCTCAGGTTTTGGCATCACCAGTCTTCACCGAATGAGCTACTCCCTGTTTCTGCCTCTCTCCTGACCCTGTGTTTTGAAGCAGCAATGGTGCTAAGACTGTGCAAGTCGTGTGCCCTTGCTTCTGCCACTGCAGTGCTCTTTTGATTCACAGGTTTTAAATTGACTCCAGAGCTTTGGTTTCCTCCAGTAATGTCACAAAGAAAATGTATTCACTCACAGATTGTGCCTTAGTGTGCTCAGTGTTGCTCTCTCCCTCTGTCCTCTCACATGCACTCTGCTTCAGAATTGCCTCACTAACTTCTGGTTTGTGTTTGAATAGTTTCCTGCTTCTCCCCCACCAGTTCCCAAGTGCATGCCTTCCCATTTTTAGTATCTGTGATTTGCTAAAATTCAAGTAAGTGTGAGAAGTGTCAAGGATACCTGGCTCAAAAAGCAGGCTCTGGAGCTCAGTGTTAGTGAAAGGAGGATCCACAGCAGGCTGGGAAGGAGAGGTTGAGCACATTTAAGCTTTGGAAATGCACAACAGGCAAGAAGATGGTGTTTAACAAAGAGGAGGGCTAAGTGATCTGCTGGTTTGAGGCAAGATAGACTATTTTAATGAGAATTAGAGTATAGGGTGTGAAAAGGAAACAGTGCTGATGTCTGCTTCACTGGTAGGCTTGCTGAGATGTATAAAAACAAGAACATAAACCATAGATAAGACACAGTGTCTCTGTCTCCCTGGGCTGCTTGTTCTGTGTAACTAATCCTTCTGCTTTCTAACCCTCTCTGGCCAATCCTTGCAGCTCACCTTGACCATAAGGCAAGCTCTGGGATAAGGTAGAGGGGTGTAAAGAAGGTGGAAGAGTGATTGGGAGCCCCTCCTGGGAGCTCTGGTTTCTGGGAGGGCTGTTGTGTTTCTGTATTACTTTTAACTTGTGTACTTCTGTCTATAGCTGTAGATACTGTAGCTATCTGCTTGTATCTTGTGCTAAGCTGTGAATATAAAGCTTCAGTCCTTCACTGCCAGACGGCTGAGTGTAGCCTGGGTGATTTCATAGGAGTCAGGGGATGGGTAGTACCCAAATCATCACAGGTGAAGACACTGGTTGGAGCATTCCTGAGCCACTTGGTACTGTAGAGCTCCCTGCAGTTTGATGCTGGTGGTCTGTGCTTTGTGGTTCTCTGCCATCCATTTTCCCCCAGACCTGTCGCGTTTCAGTAACAGAAACCATCTTCCTTGCAGAATGTCCCTGCAGAAGGCGCAAGAGGAGGGAGGCTGTAGAACCTGAGTTCACCAGCCCAGTTTACCCTAAATGGATTAGTCAGTAGGGCAGTAGTGGGTAGAGAAGATCTTGATGTGGGGCACCTCTCCTGTCCTCAAAGCCATGTAGTTGTCATATGGGAAAGAAAGAGTTGAGGAAACTTGCATGTGGCCTCTGGATCTGGCTGCACGTGGACCAGGCACACCCAGGCATGCCCTTTAGACATGCTCTAGAGAGGCATGTGTCAGTTCTAGTCATGGATGGCATTTCATACACAACCACTTCAACTTCAGGAGGATTCAGAGATGTGCAACCCTGTCAGTCACGAAGAGACCCTCGGTTTCATGTTTCAGATCACACATATGGGTACCGTGCCAAGAGCCGCGTTCTCCCGGGTTGGTATCGTACCCAGGGTGCTTCACTAATGCTCAGGGTGACACCTTGAAGCAGGAGATTAACATGCTTGGATTCTCCTTCTTTTCTTGCTTTAGTTGTTGCTTTTTTAATGGCTACTCCTGACCTGAAGGGAGAAAAGCATGGCTGTGCTGAGCGCAGAAGATAAACAGCCAGCTGGTGTTTCACAGAGAGCCTTGCTTTTCCAGCCTCTGGAAGATGAGGGACACACCAGCAGCACTGCCTGTCTTAGAAATACAGTCACCAGAGAAAAACAGGAGCTGGTTAAAAACTGGGGATATGGAAATTGTGCTGTTGAGCAGACAAACTATCTCAGACTTTTTGTTACTGGGGAAAATACAAGTGGGGACATGGCAAATCACTCAGTGGTGAGAGGGGCTGCAGAGGGAAGTGCAGCACTTGCCAAGCTGAGGCCTACTAATAGTGGTGCAAGGGCAAAACTGAGGCATTTAGAGCATAGCACACTCTTCAGCATGGAGTACTCGAGGGACAGGGTGAGAGATGCTATAGCAGAGTTTGCTTCTCAGCACTCTTGAAAGTCTCTGCAAAGCTGCTTTGAGTACCTGTGTCTGCCATGTAAACAGGAGGAGGAAATTCCACACGCCCTAAAAGCCTACAGGGCTCCATCGGGGGCAGTCAGGATGGCTTGGTGGTGTGATCAGAAAGAAGGGAAGAGACTTAGCGTTGGGTATCAACCCAAATAAAAGCAAGAGAGAAGACTTGGACGAGGAATGCCTGCAGAAGGTTGGATGGGAATGGGTGTCTTGGGAGGAAGGTTGTTGCTTGGCACAAGGCAGAAAGCAGTGATCATAGCCAAGAGCATTCAGTCTGGTACAGTGCAGGGTTTCAAAATCTGTTCTCCAAAGTTTCCCTGACTTCATTTTTAACCAAATTGCTACCAATGCTAGCAGCTCCTGCTGCTGGCGTCCCGTTGCTGCAGGTGTCTGGGAGTCGTGGGCGACGCGCTCTGGCATTGCGGGGGACCTGCGCTCGCCGCTGCTGTTGGAAGGGCGCTGCTGGTCTTTAAATCTGCTTCATGAATAGTCAGGGCTGCTGATGCGCTGCGTAGACAGCGCCTAGCTCAGAGCTGCTGCCTGTGCCATACGTTTGAGGAATGAATAAATAATCAGGAAAATGTGAGTTTGGGGAGCCTCTGAAAAGCACTGATTAAGATTGGCTTTCATCAACGTCGTAATTTTCTTTTGTAAGCTCTTTTTTTTTTCTTTAAGGCTTTGTTTATTGGCTGAGCTAAATATTTAGTAAATAACATTTCTTTTGAAATTAATGAAGAAGTACAAGAGGGAGTTTTACATACCAAAAAATGTTAGCTCTGAGGACTGCATTAAGTCAGTTTGGGATTTTGTAGGAAATATATGTGGGGGAAATTTTCATACTTTAGCCATTTCTCATTAAAAAGCTTCATCAAAAACAGCTTGATTTGATTTTAACAGGAAACCACTAATTGGCATTTGGTAAAAGTTGCTCCCACACAGGGAGGAGTACCCCTATGAAACTGTTATTTTTCAATTAATTATCACTTTGAGGATTGCTGAGAAACAAGCAAATGTGTTAGACATTTTCCCTGACAACCTAAATATTCTTGTAAAATGCACTTTGGAACTCCAGCTTTCCTCTGTCGCTGTAGCTCGCCATCCCTTCACGAGCACGCTGCCCGTGGCTGAGAAGAACACGAATTCCCTCTCTCTCTTACCCAAACCCTCTCGCTGCCTCCCCTTCTTGACTGCAGTGGACACTGCTGTCCCGCGCATCGGACACGCAGGTAGCCCGAGCGTCAGCACGCAGTGAAACCTCAAAACACTCCAGATTCGAGCTCAGCTCTCGCCTTCCGAGGCAAGTGTGATGGCTTCTGTGCTGTCTCTGCATGGCTGCTGCCTTCAGCCGTGCTGCAGAGGCCACCTCTGCAAGCCGCTGCCCGTGGCTGTGAACCCACACTGCGGAGTCCCAGCACACTGCAGAGGAACTGCTCCATGAGATGTGCCAGCGCTGTGGTGAGCTGCCACCCCCTGTAGGTGTTTGCATTTCACCGCTCCCTATCTTTAGCCCTGAGTATAATCAGGAGGAAATGCATTAAAGTATGATAAGCTTTCTCATTAAGTGGGCACATAATTACCTGGAATAGCATTTTCCAAAAGTAGGTGTGAGTGCTCTGCCATCACGCTGCAAGGGCATCTGGAGCGAGTTCTGTCAGGGGCCAGTTCTGGGCCTGCCGTTCTGCTGCTTGCCTGCCTCGCAAGGCAGAGACTAAATACATACATGTGCAAGTTCTGCTCTGTGGCCAGAAGTGGAATCCAGACTCTTCAGTCCCCCTGTCTGAAGCCATCAGGATGGTGTTTGCCGTGGAGTGCAGAGGAGTGCAGGTTGAGATGTGTGAGAGTGAAACACCTGCAAGCAGCTGTCCAGAGACTGCAGCCAGGCCAGCAGTACAGTTGTGTGATGGTTGTGTGTCACATTTGGAGTCAGCCCTCTAAAGCCATTGCAGTGATATGCAGGTCTCATTTGACACTAAGGCTCTATTCTGCTCTCAGCAGAGCTGGCAAGTGTGGGCCTTGCTGATTCTGCTGGTCAGCACTGCTGGTCGGGGTGGTGGCGATGGCACAGCCTTAGGAAATCGCCACCTGTGTTCC
This sequence comes from Pogoniulus pusillus, assembly GCF_015220805.1. NCBI lineage: Eukaryota > Metazoa > Chordata > Aves > Piciformes > Lybiidae > Pogoniulus > Pogoniulus pusillus. Next base: position 1,056,280 of record NC_087273.1, read on the forward strand.
TGCACCAGCTGGTAGGGGCAGCAGGATCTGTGTCCTTGATGGACACACATCTCTCTGGAGGATCTCCAGTCTGGGAGTCTCTGCTGTGTCACTTCATGCCTCTTCCAGTCTTCCACAGACCTTTAAATTTAGAAAGGTTCCCTTCACATCTAAACTGAATCTTCCTTGCTGCCTGAAGAGCATTTGTATAGGTGAGAGACTGCTGGAGAAGAGTGAGGATAAGAAGGAGCTCAGGAAAAAAAAACCAATATAAATCTGTGAGGAAGATTTGAAGAAACTCAATTTATGTCGGTGTAGATGAGAGAAACATATTAAGAAGGGCATGGTGCCAGCTTTTCAGTACAAAAAGTGGTGCAAGACTGGGCAGAGGAATGATAAGTTGTACTTTATGGCCACTGGGGGAACGATGGAGAGAAATCAACTTTTACTGCAGAGAAAATGATACCACGTTGGAGGTGTTGGGGGAAGAGGTAGTGGTTAGATGTTAGGAGAAGATGGGGGATACTGCAGAGTTCCCTTTATTAGAGATTAATAACATAGTGAGTTGGGCAAAGTATAGCTGCACCTGCTCAAAGCAAGAAGATGAACTGCTTCACACACAGTGCTCCCGTGCTTTGCTGGGCTGGAGCAGCGCTGCGCTGCCTGGCGTGTGGGAATCTGCTCCAAGCGCAGCAGAATGCTGACCCGAAAGTCAGCAAAGAGAGCAGCAAGTATTTTTTGCCCAGTTGCCCTCAGCTTTAATAGCAGTTTAAGTGCAGCTAGGCAAAAGAACCAGAATACATTTCATGAGGGCAGTGTCTTGGTAGTGTGCAGTTCTGCAGATGAAAGCAAGCATTGGAAGCTTTCTTTCACCTGTGCTTTGCCTCCCGTCTTGGTATCCTGAATGTGAACCCAGGACAAGAATTAACTTCCATGAGTGTGCCTGGATCTTTGCAGGGTCTGAACAAAGGCAAATCAGATGTGACATACCCAATAGATCAGACTTTGTGCAGGTCTATTGCTTGTCCTTAGGCTGCCCAATCCTGTCAAATTAGAGTGTAACTTCCTGACCAGTAAGCAGTTGTGAATGATGTTGGCAATGCCAAGCTATGTCATTCTTTCACTCCTGCCTCCCACTTCATTCTGCTGGGTTCAACCATTGCCTTGGAGTTTGTTCTCCAATAAAAGATTACTGCTGCTGGTGGAGGATGAGAGATCAGAAGCTTTGCTTTGTTAATGAAGCTGTAGTGATTCCTTGGGCTCATGGCAGATGAGACCATTTTCTACTGCTTTCTGTCTCCTGTGGGTCACACCCACGGGAAGCAGATTTTAAGCTCACATTTTCTGTGTGAAAGCAGAACCTTTATTTTCTTCCTCACCAGCTGCAATCTACCTTTCTTTGTGTGTTTAGACAAACTACTTAGTTTATTCAGAAGATCGTAGAATGGTTTAGGTTGGAAGGGACCTTAAGGATCATCCAGTTCCAACCCCCCACCATAGTCAGGGACACCTCCCACTAGAACAGGTCGCTCAAGGCCCCATCCAACCTGGCCTTGAACACCTCCAGGAAGGGAGCAGCCATAACCTCCCTGGGCAACCTGTGCCAGTGTCTCACTGCCCTCAGTGAGAACCCTTTCTTAACATCTATTTTGAATCTACCTCCTGCCAGTTTAAATCCATTGCCCCTTGTCCTTTTACTACAAGGCGTTGTCAATAGTCCCTCCCCAGCCTTTCTGTAGCCCACTTCAGATCCTGAAGGCCACTCCAAGGTCTCCTCGAAGCCTTCTCTTCTCCAGGCTGCAGAGCCCCAACTCTCTCAGCCTGTCCTCATAGCAGAGCTCTTGCAGCCCTCTGAGCACCTAAAAGCCACTTCAGGAATCACCCTTGAAGGGTCACTGCTTTGCAGGAGTGAAGTCCTTTTGCTAGTGTGTCCCACATAATAAAGGAATCTTGTGCACTGCTGAGCTCCTGCACAACATGTGCCCTGCTTTCACAGGGGCTTTTCATTGCTTCCTTCTCCTGGCAAGGCAGATCAAGCCAGTGACTCATGCCCTTGCCTGGGTGTCTCCCAGCATCATCCCTGCCTTTCCTCTTACGTGTGGAGCAATGCTTGGAGCCACGTTTAGAGGTTCTGCTGCAGCAGCTGTTCCTGAGAATGGTGTTTTGCTTCCCAGTGCGGGTGGTTGGTTTCTGGAAGCTTTAGGCTCCTGCCTGGGTTGTTCTCCTTCTTTCCTGAAGTAGGAGTTCATGCCCTGAAGCAATTCATAGTGCAAATGGGATGGTGCTGGGAGATGTTTGTGTTCCTGCTGTTCACTTTATCCCGTGCATGTGTGTCTGTATATATCAAATGTCTGTATTATTATCTAGAAGTTTCTCAGCAATGTCTCATACCCATTGTGCTAGACACTTAAGTGAAAAAATGTCTGCACCAAGATAGCTTCACATTTTCATATATGTCAAGATACAACAGATTTGGGGGGAGGGAAACACTATTTGTGGTAGCAGTAAAATAGCTAATGAGAACAGATGTCAGCTCACTGAATAAGTGAGGCAAAGGCACCAGGCAAACATGATGAAAAGATTCAGAGGAGGGGAAAAGTGCCATTGTGATGGAGCATCTATCTGCACAGAGATGGCAGCAGGTGAGTGTGTACACTCTGGGCTCAGAGGAGAATCATAGAATCAACCAGGTTGGAGGAGTTCATCCAGTCCAACCTAGCACCCAGCCCTAGACAATCAACCAGACCATGGCACTAAGTGCCCCAGCCAGACTCTGCTTCAACACCTCCAGGGACGGTGACTCCACCACCTCCCTGGGCAGCCCATTCCAATGCCAATCACTCTCTCTGCCAACAACTTCCTCCTGACATCCAACCGAGACCTGCCCCGGCACAATTTAAGACTGTGTCCCCTTTTTCTGTTGCTGGTTGCTTGGCAGAAGAGCCCAACCCCACCTGGCTACAGCCTCCCTTCAGGTAGTTGTAGACAGCAGTGAGGTCACCCCTGAGCCTCCTCTTTTCCAGGAGGCTAGTGGCAGTGGAGAGCTATGCAGGAAAGACCTCAAACACATGGGGTGGAAGTAAGAAAGCTGGCAAGAGTTTTACAAGTGAAGATTCAGCTCTCAGAAACCAGTTGTCCAAATCTGGATTCACTCCAGTCTCCTGCCAGTAGCTGTTCTCAAATGATTAAGTCCTGTCTTTTTGCTGGGTCATAATAAGACTGAGGGTGTAGTAAAGGGATAGTAATTTATAGCCTTACTGGTGCTCAAGACTGTTGAACTGGGTTTAATATGACATCTCAGCTTTCCTCAGTGCCTCTTCAGCAGCACCATTGTCCCTGCCTGGGCAGGTGGGAGCGGCACTGAGGCTGCTAAGCAAGCAAGCTGCTGTTGTGCAGGCTGCTCCCTTTGAGCCCCTGCAAGCACATGTGGTTTTTCAGAATTTACAGGCTTTCCTTTGAACTCCTTGGACTCAGGCCAGCTCTTGTTAAACCCAGGTAAGAGTCTGCCTGTTGCTTCCAGAGGAACAGGGACTCCTCTTTGTGGTGAGACTTGGAGCTTGTTTATTCCTCTGTTATCCTGTAATTCCCTGTTGGAGCTATGGAGGAGGATAGTCGTATGCCCTTGCAATGTCCAACCTCGCATGGCTTTCCAGGTGCCTCACTTTATCTCTTGTTTGCGTTGGTTGCAATGTGCATGGCCTAAAATACTTACTCCACACAATCTGTCAGATATTTGAAGTGTTAACCTCAGGTATACCTGCAGTGTGTCTTCCACTGTTGTTTATTTAACTACTGCTTGATCTCAGATGAGTTAAAAATGCTGGGATTAGAATACCTTATGCTGGGTGCAGTAGCACTGAACAGGAGAGGCAAGAACTGCTGGTGGATGTCATACGCAGTCACTGCTCGTGCAACTGGAAGGAACTTCTTCCCAACAGCTAGTTTGAGTCTTCCTTCTGCCACTTTAAACCCATTCGCCCTTGTCCTGTCATTCTAAGACCTTGTCAGTATTCCCTCCCCAGCCTTCCTGTAGCCCCATTCAGATACTGGAAGGCCGCTCCAAGGTCTCCTCAAAGCCTTCTCTTCTCCAGGCTGCAGAGCCTCAACTCTCTCAGCCTGTCCTCAGAGCAGAGCTGCTGCAGCCCTCTGAGCATCTTGGTGGCCTCCTCTGGACTGGCTCCAACATTTCCGTGTCCTGCTTGTGCTGGGGGCTCCAGAACTGCCCCCAGGACTGCAGGTGGGGTCTGAGGAGAGCAGAGCCAAGGGGCAGAATCCCCTCCCTTGCCCTGCTGCCCACACTGCTCTTGCTGCAGCCCAGCACAGGGTTGTGTCTGGGCTGCACTCACACTGCAGGCTCCTGTGGAGCTTTTCATCTCCCCAGACCCCCAGGTCCTGTTCCTCAGGGCTGCTCTCAGCCATTCACCAAGTGTGAGCAGTGAGTCTCTTATCTGTGTCTTGCCTCCTTGCGTTTCCCAGCAGAATAATGAGTGATATTGGCTGCTCTTGGTTTTTGTTCGTTCTTCTTGCAGCTAAGGATTTAATTTCTCTCAGTAAACCATTCCAATTAGCCTCAAATCAGCACAGGATGAAAGTCTTGTCCTAACCTCAAACAGGTTTCCAGCCTTCAGCTTTGCTGTGTGGAATGTTCTGCCTGGAGGGCCTGTGGCTCTTTGGACACTTCCACGTGGCAGTGCCGACCAGCGGTGTGTTTGCCCACCGACTCCGAGGTGGCTTTGTGGCTTTTATGGCTGGCATTGCAGTTGGAGAGCGAATGTGAAAACCAGCTTCCAGAGCCTGGCTGGGAGTAAGGACTGCTCAGGGTTTGTATTTAATCTTCACTTGTTGGTTTCTGTGGGAGTTACCAAACCAGTTGAGCTACAGCACTGGCGTGAAGCCAAATGAAAAATACAGTTTTCTTCACTGTAAACATGACTGTCAGGCAGTAATGTTTTTCTCAGCTTCATTTTAAAGGCATTATAATGCAAGAAAATGAAACTAAAACACATTTGCACGCCAGTATTATACGTGTAAGAATGTAATTTCTTCTTTCTTTTAATGAAAAACTCTTAGAGAATGGAACAGACAAAATTATGTCCTGCTAAGTATGTAATCAGTTATCCGTGTAGCTTGCTGGAGTTGGCAGACCAATGCATTTCTTGCTCTGATGTAGTTATGGTGACAATGTGGGGTTTTTTTCCCCCTCTGCAAACATGAAAACTATCTAAAGTTTTTTGGTTTAGTCCTGTTTTGATAACATACAAAAAATAGCACTGATAAAGCTTCATGAATAATATCAGCAAGCAGTAACCTCTGTCCGCTCCTTCAGGGCTATGTTTAGGCTCTCTTCTCAGTGGCCCATAGCTCCGTTAACTCATCGTCAGGCATTTGGCTGAACTTGGCCTTTCTTACTCTTTGTTGGGAAATGTGTTAAGGTCAAGCTTTGCCTGTTGGAGAAATGCAAACTGTGTGTAATGCTTACACCAGGGCTGGAAGGGACTTACAGAGGTCATCTGGTCCAAACCCCCTGCAGTAAGCAGGGACACCCCAACTACATCAGGTTGCTCAGAGCTCCATCGAGACAGACCTTGAATATCTCCAGGGATGAGGCCTCAACCACCTCTCTGGGCAACCTCTTCACTGTTACACCCTCGTAGTAAAGAACTTCTTCCTAATGTCCAGTCTAAATCTACCCTGCCCTAGTTTCAAACCATTTCCCCTTGTCCTCTTGCTACATGCACTTGCACACAGCCTCTCTCCAGATCTGCTTCAGACCCTTTTGGGTACTGGAAGGCTGCATTAAGGTCTCTGTGGAGCCTTCCCTCCTCCAGTGTCTCAGCCTGGAGAGGTGCTCCAGCTCTCCAATCATCATTTTTCATGATAGGAAGTGTTGCTGTGTTCCATTGCAGTACCCCATGTTTACCCCAACAAAAAAGCTTTTCTTCTGGATCTTGGGATGAGCCAGCTCCTCAGAGTTCAAGGTAGTATCCCAGCAAGGAAGTGTTGCAAACAAGAGACTATTGTTGCGCTTGGGCGTGCATTGTCCTGTGCCCTGGGCGGCTGTATCCTGCCACGCAGGCGCTGCGAGCTCGCCGCTGCCTCTGGGCAGGCAGCCCTGCTTTCACAGCAGCACTGAAACACCGACGGCTGCTGGCACCAGCAGTGGGCTCAGGGCAGCAGCAGCTCTGCTTTGGGGGAGTTTCTGAAAACATGGACTTTAATAAGTTGACAGTAGAGTCATAAAGCAGCTCTCTGGATCTTTGTGGAGAGTTTTCTGCAGGGTGTGAAGCAGATAAAGCGAGCTTTGGAAACTTCCCAGCGTGGAATGGCATGGAATGCTGAGCTGGGGTGGAAGGGAACGTTTGGATAATGGAGAGGAGGTGTGAGGGGGGCAGAGACAGAGGTTGGCCAGAAAGGATCCTGAGACTGCAGAAAAAGGCACTATATTTAAGGAGAGGCAGGGAGGAGAATTGATGGCAGGGCCCAAAATGTGAGAGACTTGGGGCAGTGCGTGGGCTAAGAAGGGGGTCGGCAGCGCTGTTCTGAGGAGGAGGCTTACTCACTAAAGCCAGTAAAAGGGAAGCCGCAGCAATCAAGAGGCACAAAGGTGAAAGTCCAGACAGGGGTTTTAGTTGTGTACAGGTGGGTCAAAAAGACTATATTTGAGAGAAGTTACTCTGAAGAAGCTGTGAATGTCTAAATGTAGTTCATCACTGACTGATTTTAAGGATGATTTGAGTTACATTTTCCTGTTGTGAAATGAGGAGGACTGGGCTCTTGGCTTGTTTTTTTGTGGGTGGTTCTTTTTGCCATGAGTTCTGTTGCCTTTGCTTTCCTCATGCTGTAAGATCAGGTTAAGGTTGGATACTGGGAAAAACGTCTTTACTGAAACAGTGGTCAGGCACTGGAAGAAGCTGCTAAAGCACATGGTGGAGTCACCATCTGAAGATTTGGGAACATGGCTTCATGAGCCAGCAGTGTGCCCAGGGGAGGTACTGGAATGTGTCCAGAGAAGGATCGCAAGGCTGGGGAGGGGCCTGGAGCACAGCCCTGTGAGGAGAGGCTGAGGGAGCTGGGGGTGTGCAGCCTGCAGCAGAGGAGGCTCAGGGCAGACCTCATTGCTGTCTACAGCTACCTGAAGGGAGGCTGTAGCCAGGTGGGGTTGGGCTCTTCTGCCAGGCAAGCAGCAACAGAAGGGGACACAGTCTCAAGTTGTGCCAGGGGAGGTCTAGGCTGGCTGTTAGGATGAAGTTGTTGGCAGAGAGAGTGATTGGCATTGGAATGGGCTGCCCAGGGAGGTGGTGGAGTCATCATCTCTTGAGATGTTGAAGGAAAGCCTGGCTGGAGCACCTAATGCCATGGTCTGGTTGATTGGCCAGGGCTGGGTGCTAGGTTGGGCTGGATCAGCTTGGAGCTCTCTTCCAACCTGGTTGATTCTATGACCATGGTGGTGTTGGGTTGATGGTTGGACTTGATGAGCTTAGAGGTCTTTTCTAGCTGAAATAACTGTGGCTGTGAGATCATTTTGCTGTAATATCATATCTGTGCTTGATGTGTCAGAGTTGGGAAAGCAACTCATGGAGTGGCAGGCATCTCTTCAAAAAGTGCAGCTGTCTTCCTAGAGAGATCAGTAGAGAAAAGCTGAGAGGGTAACATTAAATAAAAGCAGGAAAAGTTGGGCAAATCATTAGAGAGATGTTGATAGTAGTGAGAAGGGTGCTACACTGACCTCTGGACTGGCTCCAGCACTTCCATGTCCTTCTTGTGTTGGGGGCTCCAGAACTGCACACAGGACTGCAGGTGGGGTGTGAGGAGAGCAGAGCCAAGGGGCAGAATCCCCTCCCTTGCCCTGCTGCCCACACTGCTCTTGCTGCAGCCCAGCACAGGGTTGTGTCTGGGCTGCACTCACACTGCAGGCTCCTGTGGAGCTTTTCATCAACCCAGACCCCCAGGGCCTGTTCCTGAGGGCTGCTCTCAGCCATTCCCCACCCAGCCTGGAGTTGTGCTTGGGATTGCACAAGGTCCAGCGCACAGCTCCTGCGCCTGTTTAGCTTAAGACCTTGGAGGCGATGCTTCTGCTGCATTTGCTCGCGCGCCAGGATTGTGCCAGCTTCCTTTACTGCCCTAACTCTGGTGCTGCTCCTCTTTGCAGCCCGCAAGTCCAAAAAGCTGGGGAAGTTGAAAGGGCTGCACGAGGAGCAGGTGCAGCAGCGGCAGCAGCCACCGCCCCAGAGCCCTGAGGAGGGCACGACGTACATCGCGCCCGTCAGCGAGCCCTCCGTCAACACCGCGCTCGTCCCCCACATGTCCGCTATCTCACCAGCACTTACTCCCTCTCCTGTGAAGATCCTTGAGAGCATCGAACCGGAGATTGTCTACGCGGGATACGACAGCTCAAAGCCAGACACAGCAGAGTACCTGCTCTCCACCTTAAACCGCCTGGCTGGCAAGCAGATGATTCAGGTGGTGAAGTGGGCAAAGATACTTCCAGGTAGGACCAGGAGGCACCCGGTGAGATTTCTCTTCTCTGTTTCTCTCCGCCTGATGAGCTGTTTGCCAGGCAAACTGTGTCTTGACTCTGTGGGTTGCGTTGAAAACCCTCACGGAGCAGGCAGGGAGGGGAGCACAAGCTGAACATCCGAGAGGAGACTGCTGGGGCTTTTGCTCTATGCGATGTTTGTGCCGTGTGTCCGTGAGCAATATCTAGAAAGCTTTCATGTTGAATAAGCACCTCTTAAGGAGAAGAGATGCTTCGTCACTGGCGTGACAAACAGCAGTTTGCTCTTCTCCAGAAGTACACTTGTGGGAGTGTTGCTCTTGCTCACTGATAGCAGCAACAGTAGCGAGCCAGGTGTGGGGTGCTGGTTTGGGCAGCCCTTGTAGAGTGCAGTGTGGTTCATGGGTGTTTTCTGGTTTGATCTCCAGGATTTAGAAACTTGCCTCTCGAGGACCAAATTACTCTAATTCAGTATTCATGGATGTGTCTGTCATCATTTGCCTTGAGCTGGAGATCGTACAAACACACAAACAGCCAGTTCCTCTACTTCGCTCCGGACCTCATCTTCGATGAGTAAGTATCCCTTGACTGTCCTTCTCCGTGCAGGCTGCAGGGGGGACTGTGTCTTTATCCGCTTTTGAGGCACACCTGGAACCTGAGCAAATTTCAGCTGGTTCAGAGTGAAAAAGCAAGGGTGGTTTGTGGCTTTTTTTCAGTGATCTCATTTTCACTGGCAGAGCTCTGATGCTGCCATCCGCTCCTCCTTATGCGTGTGGATGTGCTCACAAACTGGGACCGTCCTGCTGGCTTGGAGTATGGCTGATACACCACCAAGATTTGCAGGGGGAAAAAACCTTCTTTTGGTATCCACTGGATAAAATATCTGAATTCTAGGAAATGTGAGCGCTGCAATTGCCAGGTTTTTTTCAGAGCACTCATATAATGGTGCCTTTGTTAACAGTATACAGCTGTTCCCTCTGTTTTCTTGACAGTCTTAATTACCCTTCTTTGCAACCACGAAGGAAGCCAAAATGTTTCTTCAGTAATGAAACATAACTTCTTTTATGATGCTTTCAGACAAAAAGAAGGATCAACCAAGGAACCATTCCTTGGGATTGTCTGTGTGTTCCTCCCTATTTTAACTCTATGGTTTAGTGCTTTGCCTCTTGATGGGGATAATTCAGTTTGTCTTTCATTTGCTTAGTGTTTATTCCAAAACAGTAAAGACAAAATGTAGGCAAATGCACAGGCAGTCAAACGGGGGTCACGTCATGCACTTATCCCAGAAGGCTGTGGGGGCTTCTGCAGGTAAGAATGGGGTATAATCAATGGGATATGGTGGCCTTGAAGAAAGGAGGGGGGGGGAAGGTAGTAAAAGAATAAACAAAACCTCCCTCATTGCTCAGTCTCCTGAAGTGTTCTCAAATATTGTTTCTTGGGGAAGATGCTTTGTTGTTGTCTGTCTTAATAGTCTCCCTTTGATTTAGGAATTCCTAAATAATTAATGTGTATGAGATAGGTCCCAAGGTGGTGGAACTATCAAAGGAGGATGGTTTGGGGTTTTTTGTTTGTTTTTCAAGAGGAGGAAGTGGTGATTCACTGAACGTGGCTGAAAATGTAGTGTCAAACGTTCTCCTTGCTGCCAGCCCCTCTGCCGTGACCTGGACATCAGAGAATCACCACAGACAAGTTTCTGTAGCTAAAGCTAAGTGAAAATGTGGACTTTGAAGAGTTTAGTTCTCATGGGGAAATGCAGACTAGAAGTTCAAAGAAAGCAGCAGCTTCCTTTCATCTGAAGGAAGTCATCTGAGGGGGGTCAAATTTTATTGGGCAGGGAAATCAATCCCACTGGTAAATAAAAGTCGTGGTGCATTGCTGGCATTCTGGATACTGCAGCTGGAAGTGGCTTCCAGAAGCTGAGATCAGCTGAGAGTTTTATGTTGCAAGCCTGGAAGGCAGGTCCCTGCAGAATTACACTGAGGCTGAGGTTGGGAGGCATTCAGGGAAAAGCAGTGCAAAACCAAACCAGCCCAGTCCAGATGTGTCTGCAGGGCAGGGCCTGCTCACCTACCTGTTTAACTATGTGCTCATTGCAGAGCTACTGGCTTTGTGAAGAGAAAAAACCAAATCACCAGGAGCTGTGCTGGGCTGTGAGATCTGGGACAGGGGCTTCTGAAGTGGCTGATCAGGGCAAGACATGTCCTTTGCAGGCAGAAGGGTTCAGTGCTCACCCACGAATGGTGATGGACTCATCTCTGGAACAAGTTTTTGCTCATTTCAGTCGTGTTGATGAGACTTGTGGGAGACATTTGCTCCAGTTTTCCCACGTTGCTGCTGCTCAGGGTGGTACTGGTGAGGCTGCATTCGGAGTTTGAGCTTTGGGCTCCCCAGCTCAGGAACCACAGAGGGTAGTGAGGGGCAAGGGAGCAGCCAGATGACGACCATGCAGTGGGGCTTTAATTGCAGCCTTCAGCAATTGAGGCTGGCCTTATTTTAAGTATTACCCTTTTTTTTGTCAACTTAAGGCCCAAACTGGTCTTGCCTTTACTTTAGAGTACCATGAGCATGGGAATGTGGTGTGTAGTTAGAACCCTTGTGGCACAGAAACAGAGGTCTGTCTTTAGCAGACTTCCCTAGGGTTCACTTGGTGCAACTTTTTGAGTGTTTCACAGAATAAGAGGTTGGAAGGAGCCTTTGGAGATCATCTTGTCCTGTCCAACCCCTCTTGGAATTTTAGGACATGTATTAGTTGGTGCAAAATGAAAGGGAGATGCTTTTAAATGACTTTTTCTTCTGGCGTGAGTTCTGTTGCTGGTATGATGTGGCCAAGGTTCTCTTGGTATTTCTTCCTATTGTGTCTGGAGAGGTCATTTCCCGTCTCTGTGCAAGAAGTAACTGGGAAGGTCCCAGGCCAGTAGCGTGCACTTGGTGCCCCAGAGGCTTCAGCGTTTTCTTCAATGAACAGTTTAAAAAGAGTGAAAGTAGAGGCTGGCACTAGCAGAGTTATGCTGCTTTGTTTCACAAGCAATGAGTTTTCCGTTCACTCTTAACTGTTGTGAATAAAAGGAAGTCGTAATGTTTCTGGAAGACCATGATATATGATCTTGTTTTCTTTCTTACTCTGAAGGCCTCTAAACAAGAGGACCAACAGAAAAAGACCTCTGGTTGTTGTAACAGCTGTGAAATGTACCTTCCATTGTATAAATGCAGCAGAAAATGACTCCCTCCTAGTGCGAATATGAGGGCTGGAGATGCTTGCCTGGCTTCACCTAGCAGTGTAGCAGAGCTAATGGAGGCTGCTCTTTGCTGTCATGGGTCAGGCCCACCTTCCAGTGCTCTGGGTGGTCTTGGAGTAAATGCAGATCCAGACAGGTGATTCTGCTCTGCCAAGACCTCCCCTGGAGTACTGTGTCCAGCTCTGGGGCCCTCAACACAGGAAGGACATGGACTTGCTGGAGCGGGTGCAGAGGAGGCCACAAAGGTGATGAGAGGGCTGGAGCAGCTCTCCTGTGAAGAGAGCTTGGGGGCATTGGGGCTGTTCAGCCTGGAGAAGGCTCCAAGGAGACCCTAGAGCAGCATTGCCATGTGTAAGTGGGACCTCCAGGGAGGCTGGGGAACTGCTGTTTAGAAGGGCTTGGGGGACAGGACAAGGGCAGTGATTTGAAACTAGAGCAGGGCAGATGTAAGTTAGACAAAGCCAAAGGTCTGTATGCAGTTTGGGACAGGGCTTGTGGCCATGCTGGTGTTAGGTTGCACTTGGACTCCATGATCTTAGAGGTCTTCTCCAACCAAAACAACTCCATGATTCTGTGTAAGTTTAGTTTCAATCCACAGCCAATCTTTAAAAGACCATCATTTATGTAATCACAGAACCAAGCAGGTTGGAAGAGAGCTCCAAGCTCAGCCAGCCCAACCTAGCACCCAGCCCTAGCCAATCAAACAGACCATGGCACTAAGTGCCCCAGCCAGGCTTGTTTTGTACACCTCCAGGGACAATGACTCCACCTCCTCCCTGGGCAGCCCATTCCAATGCCAGTCACTATCTCTGGGAAGAACTTCCTCCTGACATCCAGCCTAGACCTCCCCTGGCACGACTTGAGACTCTGTCTGAACTCCTGTCGCAGAGAAAGGCTCTTCTAAAGGATGACTCTTGCATAGGTAGTAGCGGTCTAAAGGTACCACAGGACTGTTCTCAAGGCTGCCAGCTCAAATCCAAGAAGCTGCAAAATTCCAGGATGGAGGTGTTCTGTGAAATCATGGTTTGAGCCCTTTGGGAACAGGCTTGGAAGGCTGTATCCATAACCAAACCTTTAAGATCTGTTATCCTGTGAAATGTTTCCCCTGTGGCTCCTTCCTTTTGTGTCAGTCAGGCCAGACGAGTTGCAGGGATGATGCAGGATTATGCAGCCAGAGACTGTTGGATTGTTGCTTCGTTTGTTGCCAGCAAGGAAGCCTTACCTTGAACAGATCCAGGGATTTGGGAGAACAGAGAGATACTAATGGGAAAGATTTTCTGAAGACACAGCAAAAGACTATCCCTGATTCAGGACCTAAGCTCTGAGACATTTTAGGTTTCTGTGGCAAAGTAATGGAAATCCCCCAGGAAATGGGGAAAAAAATGACAATTGTTTAACTCAAGGGAGAGAGAAAATTTCTCTTAAGACTCAACCAAAGACTTCAGCTGAAATTTTCTGATCTAATTCCACCTGAGGCAGGCATATGCATCGACAGTTTCAGTCCAGAGCCTTCAACTGCTAAAATGATACACAAGGAGGAAGCCAAAGCAGTGCTGCTTGCAATGGGCACAAGGACAAAGGTAAAGGATGCAGCAAAAATACAATGTCTTTTGACACTACCTTAATTCAAGGGAGCTGAGGGTGTGCAGCCTGCAGAAGAGGAGGCTCAGGGCAGACCTCATTGCTGCCTACAACTACCTGAAGGGAGGCTGTAGCCAGGTGGGGTTGGGCTCTTCTGCCAGGCAAGCAGCAACAGAACAAGGGGACACAGTCTCAGGTTGTGCCAGGGGAGGTCTAGGCTGGATGTTAGGAGGAAGTTGTTGTCAGAGAGAGTGATTGGCATTGGAATGGTCTGCCCAGGGAGGTGGTGGAGTTGCTGTGCCTGGAGGTGTTGAAGCAGAGTCTGGCTGGGGCACTTAGTGCCATGGTCTGGTTGATTGTCTAGGGCTGGGTGCTAGGTTGGGCTGGATCAGCTTGGAGGTCTCCTCCAACCTGGTTGATTCTGCGATTCTGTGATTCTAAGCTTTGCAGAATTGAGCCCTTTGCTTCAGGGAACAATCTAAAATGTGATTTTTTAAGACATAGTCCTGGAAGGCAGGGAAGTTAGTTTCAAATTCCTTTGGTCTCTCTCTTATGCTGGATGAATTAATAATTGCACTAACAGCTGAGCCAACTCCTTCTCTGGCTGTGTCCTTTGGCAGGAGGAGGCCCCAGCAGTTCTGAAGGCAGGCAGCATGACAGTTTAGGCCCTAGGAGAAATCTGATGGTCCGAATCTGTCAGTAGCAGCAGGTTGTGTTTGTGGTGTGGAAGTCGGATGCCGGAGTCCCAGAGCAAGCCGAGGGCTGCTCCATCTTGCTCACGTTTCTGTGATGGGCTCGGGCACTTGCTGTCTCGCCAGCTAGCCTTGGCAACTTCCCAGGTATCTGCTTCCACCCATACATTAAGTCAGGGCATTGGCTGGCAACCTTTCAGAGGCTGAGGAAGGAGTAAAGAGCATTTATGAGCACAGCACTGCCAACAGAAACCTATCAGGAGCCAAGATGTGGTGCGACAGGGATCCTCACTCCCCCAACGTGGGAAACCAGTGGGAGCAGTGGGATATGGGCTGCCTTTGGGGCCACAGCTTGTGCTCCCAGCACATATTCCTCTCCCTGCTGGAAGCCAGAAACCACATTCCTCCTGGGGAGCTGCCAGGCTTATGCACTGCTTCCCCTAAGAAACAGGTATGGTGCTTTTCATCTCTGCATAGGGCGAGAGCCCAGTGGATGGCATTGCTGACGGGTGCTGACGGTCAAGCTGCCTCTCCTCTTGGGCAGCCCTTGGTTTCTGCTGCCATGAAGAATCCAGAGGGGGTAGCCTGAGGTGGGAGCTCCCCCACAGCTCCTGATTTTCCTTGTCATGCAATCACAGAATCATTTTGGTTGGAAAAGACTTTTGTGTCCTTGAGTCCAGTTATTCTCTGACTCTGCTAAGGCTGGTGCAGCACAACATCTCTGCCTCTACAAAACAGCTCCAGGAAAGGGAATTCAACCACCTCCCTGGGCAGCCTGTGTCAGTCTTTGAGAGCCCCTTCTGTTAAGAAGTGTCTTCTAATGTCCAGCCTAAACCTCCCGTAGCACAAGTTGAGGCCATTTCCTCTCCTACCATCACTTGTTACTAGGGAGAAGAGCCCAACCACCACCTGGCTTTTGGGGAGTTGTAGAGAGCAATGAGGTCTTCCCTCAGCCTTTCTTTACTCCAGACTATAGACCCCCAGCTCACTCAGCCTGTCCTCCCCAGCCCTGTTCTCCAGACCCTTCACCAGTTTCATTGCTCTTCTCTGAACCTATTCCAGCACCTCACTGTTCTTCTTGTAGTGAGGGCCTCAAAACTGAACCCAGCACTCAAGGTATGCCCTCACCAGTGCTGAGTGCAAGGGGACAGCCACTTCCCTGGTCCTGCTGGCCCCACCTCTAGTGATCCAGGTCAAGATGCAGTTGGCCTTCTTGGCCACCTGGGCAGATGCTGGCTCTTGATCAGCATCCCCAGGTTTTTCTCTGCTGGGCAGCTTTCCATCCACTCTGCTACAAACCTGGAGTGTTGTTGGGGCTGTTGCTTTAAGTTTTGCACAGTCTCTTTGTAGACTTCCAAACCATTGGAGCTTTTGGAAGAAGAGACTCAGACTCCAAAATAACTTACTACTTGTAGCAGATTTACCCAGATTATCTTATTTAGTACTCCACTTATACCTAGCTATAAAACAGCAATGATGTAATGATATGGGATGCTGGAAGAGTTGGGTAGTGCTGAGGCACCATGTTGGAGACACTTTAGTACATTAAAGCACAGCATCAATATTGCAGCAGCATTTTGCAGGTGCACCAAATGGCTCCTGTGCTCTCTGCTTCCTTGCTTCTGGCATTTTTCTTGCTTTGTCATCCACAGCAGAAAGAATAAATCATAGGTGTGTGAGTGTGCAGGTTCTGAATTTCCCAGCCCTACTATTTTCTTCCGACTGTCATCAGATTTTCATCTTAGTCCAGGAGCTGAGGATTTGCCTGACAAAAGCCAGCACTAGGCACTGTACAAGGTACCTGGAACTCGTGAAAAAGGAGTTGAAAAACTGGGGCCAGTTTTCACCAGCACTTGGATCAGCAATGTCTGCTCTCCATCTCCAGAAGGGTTGCATCACCTCGTGCAGCTCAGCCCTTACGTTGTAAAGGTTTCAGTAGAATCTGCAGGGTACAGAATATTCTGTAGAAGAGGAGCAAGAGCACAATGTAGTGAGTGATGTGTGGCTGGTGCTGAGGGCTGCTAAGGAGAAGCTTCAGGATGTGGGCTCTGGACTGAGAATCATAGAATCAGTCAGGGTTGGAAGGGACCACAAAGATCAGCCAGTTCCAACCCCCCTGCCATGCCCAGGGACACCCTACCCTAGAGCAGGCTGCCCACAGCCTCAGCCAGCCTGGCCTCAAACACCTCCAGCCATGGGACCTCAACCACCTCCCTGGGCAACCCATTCCAACCTCTCACCACTCTCATGCTCAACAACTTCCTCCTCACCTCCAGGCTGAATCTCCCCACCTCCAGCTTTGCTCCATTCCCTCCAGTCCTGCCACTCCCTGACAGCCTAAAAAGTCCCTCCCCAGCTTTCTTGTAGGCCCCTTCAAATACTGGAAGGCCACAAGGAGGTCACCTCGGGGCCTCCTCTTCTCCAGACTGCACAGCCCCAACTCTTTCAGTCTGTGCTCACAGCAGAGCTGCTGCAGCCCTCTGAGCATCTTTGTGGTCCTTCTCTGGACACTCTCCAACATCTCCACACCCCTCTTGTAATAGGGCTCCAGAGCTGGATGCAGCACTCCAGGTGGGGTCTCAGCAGAGTGGAGTAGAGGGAGAGAATCACCTCTTGCCCTCGAGAAGTGGCTGTCCTTCCAGCCATTCCGCTGGCTGCCTTCCTGCTTTGCAGTGCACTCTGGATGGCTTTTTCACTACAAAATGCACTCATCTACTCCAGTGATGATTGCATTAGCTAAGTGAGCAGTGCCATGCACATCACTGCAGCAACGTGAGGAAAACCCTTCCTTTAGAGTGCAGGACTTAACTTCCAGCACAATGCACAAAGGTGGTATGGAAGTGCCCCCCGTGTGAAGCTTTAAAGTTTAAAAGCACAGAGGTCGATATTAGCAACAGGGGAATCACAGAATGGGTTGGGTTAGGAGGGCCCTTAAGGATTATCTAGTTCCAACCCCCTGCCCTGGTCAGGGACACCTCCTGCTCGATCAGCTTGCTCAAGGCCCCATCCAACCTGGCTTTGAACACTTCCAGGCACGGAGCCTCCACACCTCCTCTGGGCAACCTGTTGCAGTGCCTCACTGCTCTCCTGGGGCAGAACTGCTTCTTCATGCGTTACCCCGTGGCCTGTCACTCCATGCCTTTGCAAAAAGTCCCTCTCCAGTTGTCCTGCAACCCCTTTCATATCCTGGAAGGCTGCTCTTAAGGCCTCTTCTCCAGGCTGAGAAACAGGGAATCCATTTTTCAAACCAGACAGTTGATGTGGAGCAGATGAAGCAGAGAGGTGTGGGGAAACAGCTTCAGTAGATGGGGATTTGTGGGGAGTTTCTGTGCTAATCTTGCCATGGGATGTGAATGTGCAGAGGATTTTGTAGCATGGAGGAAAGTCGAACATTAATTTAAGCATCCAGCTGTGGCTCAACTGAATAGCTTAGATTGTGTTTCAGACCTGCCTTTGCTGTCGCCTGGCACTTTCGTTGTTCCTCATACCCTCTCCTGGTGCGCCGCTGGGAGCTGGGACCTCTGGGGCTCGGTGGTGTGTAAGGCAGTGCGGGGACGCCGCTGCCTCTCTGCGCCCTTTTGCTGCTGGAGCCTCTAAGTCCTCCTGGTGTTCAGATTTCTATGGTAACAGCAGGAAGTGTAGGAAAATAAGCTGCATATGGAACAGCGGCAGATTTTTGTTCTTTTAACCTTATGCCTCGGTGGGGGGTGGCGGTAGTGGTGCTGCTGATTGCTTAGCCGATCTGTGGGCCGAGATAAAGCCACTATGTCACTTCTTCCGTTGCTGAAAAGGTGTCCTTCCTCCCCCGGGTAGGCTTCTGCAGGAGGCTGGCTGTTAGCCCTGGCGGGTCCTTTTGCAAGCGCCTAGTCCCGTAGTGCCTCCAGCTAGGGAGTTTGTTGCCTGCCACTCTCCGAGTCCTTCCTCCTCCTGAGCAGTGCCGCAGTGCTTGCTGATAAGAGTTGTCAGTGTCCTTCCTTTGCTAATCAGTGGTGTGCATTGCTCATCATTTCGTTCAAAGGTCTGCAAGCACTCCTGGATGATCCTGCCTGCAGGAGTTTTGCCTGCATCTGTTACCTAGAGAAGGAGTACTGTATCCATAGTGTCCATTTTTTATAGAGATTGTTAATATTTACTTTTTTTCACAAAGTGCAGCTCAATTCCCGTCCAGAGAGGGACATGAAAGGGTTTTGTTACATACCCAGCCTAAACCAGTGCAGGCACAGCAGGGATTCTGAAGAGCTACTGTCGTGTCTCTGTGTAATAGATGCAGTATGCCCCAGCTACGTTTTCCAAGTCTCGTTTTCCTGTTTCTTTGTAAACAGGCCAATGACTGAGCAAAGCAGGAGGCTCTCTAAGTTCCTAAAGGCTCTTGCAATGCCCTTTTAGCCAAAGCACTCTGGAAGTTTACAACTGAAACTGTCAAGGAAAACAGGAGATAAAGGAGTTCTAAGGAGATAGGTAAGAAGGTGCAAACTGTGAGGCGAAAGATGTGTTCAGCACAGCTAATCATCCCCTAAACGGGGCAGCGGCAAAGGAGGAGTAAGGTCAGGACTAGGGGGAAATGACACTTGATTGCCCGTTCCAGCAGGCAGGGACTTAGGGACTTTCTGAACAGGAAGTTGTGCTTAGTAACCTTTCTGAACCCTTCTTCTGTGAATTCATAGAATCATAGAATCAACCAGGTTGGAAGAGACCTCCAAGCTCATCCAGCCCAACCTAGCACCCAGCCCTAGCCAGTCAACCAGACCATGGCACGAAGTGCCCCAGCCAGGCTTTGCTTCAGCACCTCCAGGGATGGTGACTCCACCACCTCCCTGGGCAGCCCATTCCAATGCCAGTCACTCTCTCCAGCAACAACTTCCTCCTAACATCCAGCCTAGATCTCCCCTGGCCCAGCTTGAGACTTTGTCCCCTTGTTCTGTTGCTGGTTGCCTGGGAGAAGAGGCTGACCCCACCTGGGTCAGTCACAGCAGTGCATTTGAGTGCATTTGTAGCCCTGACATCTAAAACCTTCTGTGACAGTCACTTCTGCAGTTTAGTTACATCTGCTTGTGGGAACTGTTTCTGAAGCTGAGAGCTGACAGTGCAGTGGAGTGCCACTCCATTCCTGTGCCTGGCGTAAGAGTGGGCACATTCCTTTGCACCCCCTGGTGCCAGTTACCGCTTGCAGGTCTCTGCAGGTGCCCTCGTCTCTTCCGGGAGCTGAGGAATCAGCTGCTCCATTTGATCTCGCCTTACACAGCACTCATTTGCAACCTGGGACTGCCTTCATCTCCTCTCGCAGTGCCTTTGCCAGCCTGTTGTGTTAATTCTGGGAGGGGACCAGCCGGACGCTCTCCTCAGAGCACGGTGGGTTTATGCTGTAGCAAAATTATGACATCTGTCTTGCTCTCAAGTCTTCTTCTCTTACCATTAGTAACACTGAGCAAGCATTTTCAAAAGGCAGAAGACCCCAAAACCTCTTCCAGGTTACACTTAGGTCTCCTTACTGTGTGATGTTTGTTAGTTTAGAGCCAGTCACTTTGTACGTCTGGTGTGAGCCGGCGCTGCTGTCGGCATTGCCTTGCAGTCAGTGCTCGTCACCTCCCGTTCTGCCAGCCAGCCACCAAAGGCTCCTCAGCACTTTCGCACAGGCAGCTCACTCTTTCATCATCTGGAGCCATCAGCAAGCTCTGTCACTTCCACAGGTCTGGGTTGTGTGGGGTTTTTTTCAGATGATATATGAGCACAGTTTCCAGCCCAGGTGCCCGTGCAGAGCTCTGTGAGCCTTCCTTGGTAACCTCCATTACTTGTGAGAGGTGTCCATTTATTATTGTCCTTGGTCTCCTATTTTTAAGCTGCTAATGCTCCGTGAAGAGCTCTCCTCCTTATCCTTAAGTCATCTTTAAGAGCTTCCAGGAGATCATAGAATGCTTTAGGTTGGAAGGGACCCCAAAGCTCATCCACTTCCAGCCCCCTGTCATAGGCAGGGACACCTCCCACTAGAACAGGTCACTCAAGCCCTCATCCAACCTGGCCTTGAACACCTTCCTGGGCAACCTGTTCCAACATCTCACCACCCTCACTGCAAGGAACCCTTTCCTAACATCCAGTTTGAATCTCCTCTCTGCCAGTTTAAACCCATTCTTCCTCATCCTGTCATTACAAGGCCTTCTCAGTAGTCCCTCCCCAGCATTCCTGTAGCCCCTTTCAGATACTGGAAGGTCTCCTCCAAGCCTTCTCTTCTCCAGTCTGCAGAGCCCCAGCTCTTGTAGCCTGACCTCAGAGCAGGGCTGCTGCAGCCCTCTGAGCATCTTGGTGGCCTCCTCTGGACTGGCTCCAACACTTCCATGTCCTGCTTGTGCTGGGGGCTCCAGAACTGCACTCAGGACTGCAGGTGGGGTCTGAGGGGAGCAGAGCCAAGGGGCAGAATTCCCTCCCTTGCCCTGCTGCCCACACTGCTCCTGAGGTGTTTTTCACATCTTCAGAACCCCACTTTGCGGCAGTTGCATCCCCATGCACATCCCTCCTGGTGCAGAGCGGAGCGGTCCCAGAGCAGCCATTCCCGGTGCCAGCACGCCGACAGACGGCCGTGCAGCCAGGCCCGAGCCGCACGCCCCGGTTTGCTGTGTGTGGGAAACCAGGGCAGAGGAGGTGGAAGGGAGTTGGTGTTTGCTTAGGTCTCATCCCATACGGCCGTGGGATGCAGCTAGACCTGCACTTGCGAAGCTTTTTGCCGTGCAGATGTTGCCTGTCCGGAGCAGCCCAGCCGTGTGCTGTCGCCGGAGTGCACATTTCGTTCTCTGCTAGCGCTCCTCTTCCCCTCCTTTGGCTAGGTACAGGCAGCAGCCGTGCTGGCCTCTGAGCCCCCCAGCGCTGCCTCCCCAGCCCCAGGCCCCTTTTAAGAACTCAGTCACGTTTTTTGCCTTCCACACCTTTTATAAGGGCAGCTTAAGCAATAAGCTGCACAGCACAGTCAGTAGTTCAGCAGTTCCATATTTAAGTTACTTTACAGCTCATGGATGGATGCCATCTGGTCTTGGTGATTTATTACTCTTGATGTTACTGTATTTCTTTTCTCTTCCTGAACCTCTCCTACTCACACTTTAGTCTTAAACTAGCTCTTACACTCACTGACTGAGAAAGGAGACCTGTACAGAGCCTTCCTGGACACCTTTACACCCATGCAAAGATTGTATTGAACTTTTCTACTGTGGCCTGATTCTTCCCAAAAACCTCTTTCTCATCCCGATCATCTGCTGGCCTAGTGGATCTTTCCGGCAGGTTTCCAGCTTGTGGTGTGTTTGAAAGGGTTGGGCTGTTAGCTCTTGTGACTTGGTCATGAAGACTAGCCCAGGGATTCTGCACTGGACTTGGCAGGATTATGCTCTCTCAGTACTGTCTCTGCATGACATCCACAAGCTTTCAGGAGGGTGTCTTTTTTCTTCTCTCCAGGTCCATGCAGAAGGGGCTAGGGTAAAGGAGAGGTTTGTTGCTCTCAGTGTCTGAACATGGTGCTGCTTGAGTCTTCCTTCACATCAGTGAACCTTTTGGTGACATCTCCAAATGCTTTTGACATGCACAGTGCTTCAAATCCCTACTTCCCCTCTAGAGTTAAATACAAATCTTCCAGATGAAAAGAAAAATTAGAATGTAGTTCCTCTGACCTGGTGTGAGAGGGATGAGAAGTCATGCTTCACTTGGCTGCCAAGAAAATGCCAGGCTTTGCATAACAGCCTGAGCAGAGTCTTGTTTTGAGAGGCAGTGTTGGCACAGGAGGACGATTGCTGCTGCATGGAACGTAACAGCTGATGAAGCACTGTGAGTGACAGTGAGCCCTGGCATAATGGATGTGTAAAGCAATACCTGGTGGGCACCTCTTGTGGCTGGTGATAGCTTTCTCTGGTGAACGTGAAGAGCATTTATTGTCATGTGTACACTAGCATCACTTCTTACTGAACGTGGCATTTTGGTACAGGAGGCATAATGATGTCTGGTCTCATTTAGGCTGGGACTTGTCTCTTGGAATGCAAATGCAAACCAAAAGAGAGTATTTGGTAGCAGCATTCTGCTAGCTGTGTAACTAACTGTTAATTCCAGCAGATAACTTGGGTTGTTTTTACTATTGATGTGCTTGGGATTTTAGGGTTACATAACTGGGTGATGATTAAGCTGGATTTTAGCAAGAGTTTGCTGTTGCTGATTGGAAGCTGAAGCTCTCCTTTGGCAATCATTATCTGTGAGCTGTTGTCGGTCCTGTTGTTGATGGGCATGGAACAGGAGAAGGCTCAGCTGAATCTTTAAAGCAGCTCTAAATGTCTCTGTTACCTGGGATTGCTCTCTCTAGGACCACCAGGAAGACTTTCTTGGGAGAAAACTAATTTTCAGAACTAACTCCTATAAGTTCACCATAAAAGTTGCCAGCTTCATGTGCGTGGGTGGCTAAAGCCCACAAAATACCAGCTGTGTCTGTAGATCTGCTCTGATGTGGGGTGACCTTCCTTGTCTGCTTATCAGTGCTCTGTGTCGATGGTCCTCAGTCCAGTCCCTCTTTTGCCCTGGGTTTGGCAGCTGTTTCTACCAAGGTCATTGCTGCAGTGTGGGTAGTGCCAGCTGCACACCCCTCGCTCTGCAGCATCCCAGTCACCTGCAGAGGAGCTTGTGAGGTTAAATGTTTTGCCTCAGAATCACAGAATTCTTTTGGTTGAAAAAGGCCTTTAAGGTCATCCAGTCCAACCATTCTCTAACTCTCCCAAGGCCAGAGCCTTCAGCAGCACATCTCTGCCTCACTGGTGAGGATGGGCTTCAGATTCTTGTGGCAGGGTTGATGGAGGAGGTCATAACTGAAATAGTTTCAGCAACTTTCAGAGGGGAAATCTGTCTGCTCTGCATACTGTGCTTCCTTGCAAGAAACAGATTTTTCCTGTTACATGTCAGGTTCCTGCAGGGACCACAGCAGCAGGAGGCATCTCTAGGACCCCTGAGCCAATTCCCTGCTGCTGCAGGAAGATCTCACCATAAAATATCTCCTTTTCAGACTAGACATTAATGCCAAGGCATGGCTGCTCTGTCACAGTAGCAGGGCACAGGTTGGGGGGGTTTCCCACTTTGTTTTTTTCCCCAGACTTTTGTCAGTAGTGGCTGAAGTCTGCTAGGGCAGGGGGATCTGGGGGCAGCAGGAGGAGATGGTGTGAGATTTGTTGGCAGATCTTGCAGCTTTGCTTGAAGACAAAGCAGCTGGAACCTGCCTTTCTCTCTCGGGAGAAGCATGTACATGGACAGTAGCTGCATCAGGCAGCTCAGTGGTATCAGCCAAAATGGCCTGGGAGGCAGGAGCGTGCTGGAAACCTGGACTGCCACTGGGAGCCGAGGCAATGGCACTCGGGGGGTCACTGCTCTGCTTTTATCCCTTGGGCCTGGTACAAGGACAGTGTTTTCCAGCACCACAACTGAGCAGGCAGCCGGGGACTTGTGTTGTCCCCACGTATCAGCTGTGGTGCTGAGGGACGTGCTTTAGCACCAGCCTTGGGAGAGTTAGAGAATGGTTGGACTCAACCTCAAAGGTCTTTTCCAACCAAAATGATTCCGTGTTGCAATCTGGCTGAGCTCCACAATCGCCTGTGTAGGCAGCAGGGTGGTCATCTGAGGCCGTCACCTTTATGCTACCTCTGGGCTAACACTTCTCTGGATAAGCCACCTAATTCCCAGCCTGGTTTATCCATGGTGTTTTAACCAAGTGCAGGGTAAGAACTGAGTTCTTTATCCCGTACTACTTAGGAAGAGCATCTGCTGCCATATCAGGAGGAGGAGGAGGAGGTCGCTGGTGGTGCTGAAGATGGGGTATGTATTTCTGCTGGCTTACTGACAAGTGAAAGGAAAAATGGGCATGACCCAAATTTCTCTCCAGCAGAAACTGGTGACAAAACTGCCATTAATTTCAGCAGGACTGTGTGCCTGCAGTTGCCACTGACGCAAGGTAGCAGTGATTTTTTTTTCCCTTCCTGGAAGGAGATGGCTGCAGAGCTCTGAGAGCTGAAGGCAGCATGCTGAAGGGGAGTATGTTTTTCTCTTTCTGCTGTGGCTTGCAAAGTGAGCAGAGAAGGCAAAGTGCTGAATAAGAGAAAAATAAAGGCTGGATGAAAAGTCATAATTGAATTTTGCTTGAATTCTGCATGTATTTTGGCTTGGGTTTTGATCAGTGCAATAACTTAATGATGCTGCTCCAGTACTGCTGACTTTGGTTGCCTTTCTAATGGCTTCAAGATGGGGAAGCAGGTGTCTGAGCTCAGCCCACTGAGCAGAAGGGTGTGTGGTGTTCCCAGTGCTGCTCGACCGCCTCACAAGAGTAGGTTCAGGTTTGTGCTGGGGAGAGCTGCTCTGCTCCCACCGTCGCTGACGGTGGAGCTGCGGAAGTAGAGCACTCCCTGGGGAAGGAGGCAGTTGTCGTTGCAGCAGTAGGCTTGTTCTGTTCTTGCTGTGAGAACCTCGGTCCCTTCGGGACCCACCTCGTCCTCCCGCAGGAAAGGAGGGGAGAGCAGCCGCAGCTTCCAGCGGGCAGCTCGGTGCCCAGGTGGCCGAAGAGGCTCAGCGGCAGCAGGCAGCGGCTGGGCAGAGCGGGGCTGGGGGCGGTGGGCTGGCAGTGGGCTTGCGATGGGCTGGCAGTGGCTTCGGCTGCCCCCAGCGCGGCAGGGAAGGTCAGGCAGGATGCGAGCCAGGCATTACAGCAAGCCTGTAGGACACTGGGGAACTTAAGATGGATTAACTTAAGGTGTAAAGTTTAAAGCGTATTATTATGGAGGAGGATTAAGCTAAACTGAGCTAATGACACCACTTTGGAAAGCGAATCCGCGCAGCGGACTCGGAGCTTTGGCTCCGCACCTTTTGTTACTGAAACGTACTCTTGCTGAAGGGTCCCCATAGGCAGCTGTGCCCTAGACTCAGCTCTTCCCGTTCGGCAGCGCCCATGGAGGCAGGCTTGTGTGCTGGGGAACCGGTTGGCCTTTGCTGCCTGTTGTCTTTTTCCTTTCCTTTCTCCCCCCTCTTTTCCATTCTTTTTTTTCTTTGCCTCTTTCCTTTCCCTTGTGCCTTTTGCCATTCCTTTCCCTTGTGCCTTTTGCCATTCCTTTCCCTTGTGCCTTTTGCCATTCCTTTCCCTTGTGCCTTTTGCCATTCCTTTCCCTTGTGCCTTTTGCCATTCCTTTCCCTTGTGCCTTTTGCCATTCCTTTCCCTTGTACAGTACATTTTTTCCTTTCCTTTTTTTTTTGCCTTTCCCCCCCATTTTCTCCATTTGCTTTTTTCTTTCCCTTCTCTTGTGCCTTTTTTCTTTCCTTTCTTCTTTTTTTTTATTTTTATCTTTATTTTTCTTTCTTTTTTCTTTCTCTTTTCTCTTCTTCCTCTTTTTTTTCTTCCTCTCTTTTCTTAATTTTTCATCCTATTTCCTCATCCTTTTTCCTCCTCTCTTTTCTCTCCCTCTCTTTTCTCTCCCTCTCTTTTCTCTCCCTCTCTTTTCTCTCCCCCTCTTTTCTCTCCCCCTCTTTTCTCTCCCTCTCTTTTCTCTCCCTCTCTTTTCTCTCCCTCTCTTTTCTCTCCCTCTCTTTTCTCTCCCTCTCTTTTTTTTTCTCTCCCTTGCTTTCTTTTCACTTTCTGAGGAAAGGCCACATGGAAGGTCATCTTAATTCTCCTCCGTGGTGGTGATGACATTTGTCATGACTCAGTGGTGTTTATTCTTAGATGAGGCATTTGCTAAGGAAGAAGTAAGTTTGTTGCCGTGCCCTGATTTCTGTGTGGCCTGCGTTGCTCAATATATGCCTGTCTTCACTTCTGTTTGGTTTTGTTGCTGTTGATGTTATTCTCACAGTGAGTTGACTTTTCAAGGAGGGAACCTGACTTGAAATGACAGGTTTGCTGTATGTTAAATAAACTACTTAGTAACTGCTCCTGTGCAGGATTTCATCTTGCTACAAACAACACCATCAGGTTTTCCTGGAAGGTAAATAAGAGATGAGGATTTGCAAAAGTAGTTACAAGAGAGTTGGGAAGGAAAATAAAAGCAGCAAAACCAACTGGAAAAATTCCTGATTTCCACAGAAGTTCTTCTACTTAGGCAATCGTATATAAAGCAAGACAAATACAAAGGAAAATGGAAGATAAAGGTTAAAATGTCGTAAAAAACCACAATGCAAAGTGAACAAAGAGCAGGTTTTGAGTCAAGATGCTTCTAGGTTAGCTGTCACAGAATGTTTTGCTGTTGCTGGTCAGGGAAAGCAGAAGAAACCCGAGGCAAAACCTCAAAATGTGTAGTTCTATTTGCTGTGTGGTCTGTGGTACCGGATAAAAGGTCTGTCTGGTGCTTCCTGTGCCTGTGAAGGTCAAAGGCAGGCAGGGGTGGTGGCAGCTGCTTTATGTTCTGAGGCTGGAGACACATGCTTTGGTGTCCTGCACAAGTGCTGGTGTGCCTGGTTTGAGAGCTGCAGGTTTTGAGCAATTGGAGAGATACCTTAAAATGTACCTTTCAGAATACTAAAGTCCCTTTCAACTTCCATATTATGTATCCTGCTGAGCCTTTGGGGAGAGGTTCGGAACCACCATTATCTGTGTCCTAGACCTGGATTTGGCAAGTCTAGGAGGAGAGTGGAGCAGCAGCAGCAGGAGGGAGATCACTCTTAAAGGGGAGCTCTTTTGTGATCTTTTTTGCCCAGCTGTATCTGGGTCAGCTCAGAAGTTCCTGCAGCTGTTTGGTCTATGGGAACAGCAACCTGTCATGTAGGAGAACCTTGATCTGCTATAGGATGATGCCCCCAAAGAAGGGCAGGGCAAGTCATGCAGTGGCCAGAGCTGGAGAAGCCCCCATCCCTGGTGCTCTGTCCAATCTCCGCTTAAGGAACACCCAAACGCCCGCAGAGATCCAGGGGCTGCTGTGCCGGCTTGGCCGCAAGCCTTGGTCGGTGGCCACTGTGTCCGAGCAGACGCAGGACTGGAGCAGGACCCTGGGCACAGCAGCTCCAGCAGTGGCCATCTGTGTGCATCTGACATTGCTGAACGCTGCAAGGCCTCCTGTGCTTCGGCAGTCCCATAGCCAGGGTCACTGCGCGTTCACTGCACGTGACCGGCGCTGGGTGTGCAAGTGGCGCCTGCAGGTCCTCTGCGGGCCCGAGTGCTCCTGCCTGCCTGCACCCAGCACTGGAGCCTCCTCTGCTCCAGCAGAAGGCCAAATGCTATTTCAATCGCTGCCCAAAGCCCTCAGACACTATTTTCTTCTGCCTTCTCTTCCCTGCCCTCCCCAGCGCGCAACAAAAATAACTGAACGTGGAGCTACTACTACGATGACACTAAAAAAAAATGAGAGCTGCAAGTTCTTGGTTTCAAGAAGAGGGTGGAGCAGGGGAAAAGTGCAGAGCCCATATAACAATGGGGAGTCCACTTTATTAGTATTAAGGAGGAAAATAAAATCTGCTCTGGCAGTAGTGAAATAAAACTGCAGGAAGATGACGTCAGTCTTTGTTTGCACACAGTATGACTCTGCTCTCTCGCCAGCCAGTTTGGAGATTTGAAAAGGCAGCTGCTTGGTTAAAATAATTAGCTGAACTTCAGCCAATTCCCCGATTATGTGGGGAGAAAAAAAATGTCTGGAGAAGGATAGAGCATTGTTGTCGAGCAAGTAAAACACAGCAGCGGCAGTGGCAAGCAGCGGTGGTCGCTGAGCAGTCACAGCACCTTGCCTAAAGACACACAGAGAGATCAGAATCACCGACTGAAGCAGTGGTCTGGGAGAGGGGCTGTGGAAGTACAGCAAAATCCTGACTAGTCCTGCAGGGTAACTTACCCTGGAGTTGCCTCAGAGAGGAGGGAGAGGCCTGAAGCTCAATATGCCAACATCTACTCTCTTTTTTTCCCTTTAAGTGCATGCAAGTCATGTGTCATGATTCTTATTTTACAGTTGAGCAGGAAAGAGCTCAAGTAACGTAAGGTGGTCTTGTTCTACACACTCCTTTATTTCTAACTGTCTTAGACTGTGCTGGATGAAAAGCTGGAGGTGAGCCAGCAATGTGTGCTCTCAGCCCAGAAGGCAACCCTGCCCTGGGCTGCATCCCCAGCAGCGTGGCCAGCAGGTGGAGGGAAGGGATGCAATTCCTCTGCTGAACTCTGCTGAGACCTCACCTGCAACACTGGGGCCAGCCCTGGAGCCCCCAGCACAAGAAGGACATGGAACCATTAGAGAGGTCCAGAGGAGGGCACAAAAGCGATCCAGTGGCTGCAGCACCTCTGCCTTGAGCACAGGTTGAGAGAGCTTGGGTTGTTCAGCCTGGAGGAGGCTCCAGGGAGACCTTACTGTGGCCTTTCAGTACTTAAAGGAGCACTAGGAGAAAGATGAGGACAATCTATTCATTAAGGCCTGCTGTGACAGGGCAAGGAGCGATGGTTTAAACTATAGGAGAGAGATTTAGACTAGATGGAAGGGAAATTTACAATGAGGGTGATGAGACACTGTCCCAGGTTGCCCAGTGAGGTGGTAGATGCCCCAGCCCTGGAACCATTCCATGTCAAGTTGTACAGGGCTTATTGCAGAGAGATTGGACTAGATGAGCTTTACAGGTCTCTTCCAACCTGAGCCATTGTGTGATTCTGCCCTCGAGACCTCACTGACCAGCTGGGAGAGGCTTCTGCTCACTGGCAATGTTAACATTAGAGTTACTTGTTTCTGCTCCTTCCAGGAGGTGGATGTTAATGCCACCTGTGGCCTGCTGGGCAGTGAGGTGAGCTCAGCCATCCACTGTGGATGTGTAGGAGTTGAGCAGGGTCATGCCCAGCTCCTCTGGAGCTCCCAGGCAGGGGCTTTTGCTGCCAGCCTGGGAGCACGAGGAGCAGGCAGCCCTGTGGGCTGGCAGGTCTCCAGCTTCATAGTCTGCAGCTCCCTCACCTAACCTGAACTTTGCAGCTGCTGTGTCTCTTGCTGACCTCTGCCTGATCAGTGCTTGGTTTCCAGGTCACACCTCGCTTGCCTCACGTGTGAGCTGCCCTGTGCACGTTGCTCATCCTCTGGGTTTGGTTTGTTTGTCATTGCAGGGAGCGGATGCGCCAGTCTGCCATGTTTGAGCTGTGCCAGGGCATGCACCAGATCAGCCTGCAGTTCGTTCGCCTGCAGCTCAGCTTCGAGGAGTACACTATCATGAAAGTTTTGCTGCTCTTGAGCACAGGTAGGTTAGATTGGTGGCTGCGTGGGGATGTTCCAGCTCACACAGAGGTGATTAACATGACAAAAGAGCCAAAACCTGTTTGCAGCAGGGCCACAGGAATCAGCCTGGGTTTGTGTCTCAGGGTTCTAGAGGGCATCTTACTCTCTCTTAGCAGTGTAAGTGGCTTTGCAGTTTGAATGTGTCATGTTCACTGAGTGGACAGCAGTGGCTGGACCAGGGGCTTTGCCCCCACTCCCTCTGTACAGGAAGCACTCTGGTCAGATGTGCCAAGAAAGTGCCACAGCTGTGGGGTCTGGGAAGAATTTCCCGTTGAACATTCAAACCCACTAGTTTGGCTGACTTCATGCCACCTCCAAGCTGCAGAGTGTCTGGTTCCCAGGCCAGGTGAGTGGGGAATGGGGAGCAAGGCCTTCTGCAGCGCTCTGAGCCATGAATATGCAGCAGTGCTTGTGTTACTCTGCACTGCACTGCCACACTCGAGTTTTCTGAGGACACGCAATTCCATCTTGGTGTTTGTCACAGCTCTGTGTGGTATTTAGGAGATCTTTCATCTTGTCTTACTGAAAATACTGCCAGTCTCCTGTCCCAGAACAGCACTGGTGAGTGGCAGCCCCTTCAGGCAGGGTGCTGGGGTGGACACTTCGTCTGTGCTGCTTTTTGCTCAGACCTTGCCCGTCCCAGCCAGTGGGTAGCTCTGTAGTTGCAGTGCTTGCCTTTGAAGGAGGATGTGGAGCTACAGTCCCTGTCCTGGCTGGAGGAAATTTGGATCTGCTAACAGGAACCATTTGGGGCTGTAAAGCTTTTGGGCTTGGCTGTCGCCTTCTCTCCCACTAAAGCCCTTCCAGCTCGCTGTGACGGGCACAGATTGAAGAGTGTCCCAGCCCACAGGGGCTGACCCCCGGGTCCTGCTCCACCCAGGGTTTGAGCAGATAGTCTGCTGGTGACACTGGGTCTGTGGAGAGCTGATACCTTGCTGGGTAGCCCTGTGGGATAGATGGGCTTCTTCCAAGGTGGTCACTCATGATCTTTCCAGAGGCAGCTAGCAGGTGCTTAACATGGCTGTGCTCACAGGGGTCTAGCTCCCAAAGTGCTCGAGAGAACATTGGACTGGAGATCTGGCTCTGCTGCTTTTAATCAGCCCTGAAGGGGGAGAATCTTTAGAAAACCAGCCTAGAGGTGTTTTTAAAACCTAGTCAAAGTTCTTTAAGCCAGGTATTTGTTTTTCTAGCCTCCTGAGAGTGTCAGCTGAGAGCTACTGCTAGACGCTGCTGGGCAAGGCCAGCCTGGCCAGTTAACTTCAGCTAGCTCAGTACCACCATCACTAGAAAATCTAGTCCAGATAGTTGGTGTGGGGAGAATCCAGGATGTTTGGGGTGAAGAGGAAAGCAAAATGGAAATGCAGACAGTGGTAAAACCCAGAAGGTGTCATGTGAAGGCAGCAAACCTGGTTGGAATGATTGCACCTTGATAGAACCTTCTGGGAAACTGCAGGTTTGCTTTCCTTTGGAAGCTCTTACTGAGTCGTGTGATGAGCAGCATACAAGTTATTCAGGAACCTTCATGATGACCACATCAAGGAAGCTTCACTCCATTGACATGTGGAAGAAACCACACATTACAAGTCAATTGTTTTCTTGCTTTATGCAGACCATAGGTTCTGGGAGCTTGCCAAGAGCAGTGCTGTGTTTAATAAGTAAAATCAGAGACACTGGGCAGAGCTCCAGAATTTCATGTTTTGCTTGAGCTCTCTTTATTTGTGGTCTTTCTTTTTTAATCATCCAGCTGGGGTGATGGTATAATAATTTTCATGCAGAACAGTAAGATATATATAGTAGTAGACCAAGAAAGAGTGGCTCTAGCAGTCTTTAGGAGCTGGAAAGCCCTTGCATTTGGTGGATGGGCCACAGTGTGGCCTGGTGGCTTTCCTCAGCTGGGTTGATGCCTCTCTGTTCATTCAGCTTGAGCTGAATCCGTACATCTGTTCCAGAGAGCTGCTGCTGCCTGTCAGCTGACTAAGACTTGGCACCCAGCAGTGAAGGATGAAATGTGATGTTTGTAGAACAGGTGATATTTGCTGAATAGTAGGCATGTTAATGTGTTACCTCCTAGGCTTTCTCTAAAGATTCCTCCTTGTGCCCCCTTCCAGCGCCTGATGGTTGCAAGTCCTTGCTGCTCATGTGCTGGCAGAGCTCCTCCTTGTTTTCCATTGCTAGCTTGCTCTGGTGGGTGCTGGTGGCAGAAGACAGCCAGTGCTTTCTGCTGAAAGCTTCTCCCCTGGAGCCAACTGGGCAGTGGTTAGGTGCTTAGCCTGTGGCTGCAGTGGGACAGAAGGCAGTCCACAG
This sequence comes from Pogoniulus pusillus, assembly GCF_015220805.1. NCBI lineage: Eukaryota > Metazoa > Chordata > Aves > Piciformes > Lybiidae > Pogoniulus > Pogoniulus pusillus. The sequence continues at coordinate 1,087,778 of NC_087273.1, forward strand.
GGTTTCAGAGACCAAAGCAACTGCTGACAAGATAGGAAGAGAAGCTAAATTGGAAATTCACCTTTTTTCTTTCCTTTTTCAATCAGTAACTTGCCAGTTGGCTTACTCTGATGCAGCTTTTTGGCTTCCACAGAAAATAAACTCGTTTCTCTGCAGTGTAGTCCCTTCCTTCTGTGGGCTAGCATTAAGAGATGCAGAGTAGAAAACCATGGGGTGGTTAAGGCCAGGTATGAAAAGAGCAGAACATTTTGTGTGATTTTGTTAGTAACCTCTTTGGGCTCTTCCTAGAGGTCTGGTCCTGCAAGGGATTCCTGCTTGGGGCAGAATGTGCTGGAGTGCCAGAGGAGTTGCAGTCTAAAGAAAGAGTGCATTTGGTGTTGTAATTAGCCTTGCTGGTACCAGTCCCAGTGAAAACCATCAAGATTCTCTACTTCTAGCCCACTTGTGAAATGATCCCTGTGGCAGATGGGAACTTTGCTAGGACACTAGGAATGCTTGCCAGCGCTATGTCGTGGTCAGGATGCCTCTTGGGAAGAGAGTCTTCTGTTGGATGCAGAATGATGGCTCTATACTAACATTCAGAGATGAGGGCATGATTACTGCTGCAGTTCTCTCCCTTCCCCTGCTCTGCCAAGTGTGGACAGTCATTCAAGGATGATAAATCACATCTTCAACTTGTAAAGAAAAAAAACCCTTCCTTGATCCATCTGCCTTTTTGTGTGTGGTTGGGTTGTACTAAAACCAGTTTCAGCATGAGGTTGGCATGTGTCATATTGCTGAGATGTTATCTTGTCCTCTGCCACAGCCTCTTCAGTGGCAGGTCTGGAGGGGATGCTTGAATCAGGTGAAAATCTGTTGTGCTGATCTTGATTCCTTACCAATGTCTGTAAACATTCTGGGCCTCACTGAAAGGTTTAATTTTGACAGCCATTAACTAGTGTGACTTTGAAAGTATGCACATCAAAAGAGTAAGCAATGCAGTTAATACTAATACAAGACTGTCTTTTCAATGGCAGTTCCCAAGGATGGTCTCAAAAGCCAAGCTGCATTTGAAGAAATGAGGGCAAATTACATTAAAGAACTAAAGAAGATGGTAACTAAATGTCCAAGTAACTCTGGGCAAAGCTGGCAGAGATTCTACCAACTGACTAAACTTCTTGACTCCATGCATGATGTAAGTATAACTCCTCAGGGAGTGCAGACAAGTTAAGCCATACCTCTTCACCAAGGTAAACCAGTAGTCCTTAACTGTGTTAACTATCAGGGAGCAAAAGGTGACCTTTGCTTAGAGGAACAGCTGAGGGAAGCTGTTGGATGGACTTCAGGATAAGAATAAGAAAAGAAAAGCCATTAAGGGCTGGGTCCTACTGCCTGCTCCTGTGCTAAATGACAGTGTGTTCCTCCAGTGATCTGCTGAAGGCCACCAGAGCTATCAGTGGGGTCAGAGACTGCTCAGCAGAGGTGATGTTAGCCGTGACCCCGAGTTAGACACCGTGCGCAGCATCCCCTGGGTCACCTCTGGGGAAGGGTGCTGGATTGGTGTCTCCAACCTGCCTGATGTGCTAATGGATGTTGGGTTCGTTTGATGGTCTTTTACAGCTGGGATCACAATAACAGTGACTTCAAAAGATGTGATAACACTTTGGAGCCATCTTGGGTGTTGTAAGCTTCTTTTGAGCTTCTCGAGTGTAAGTTTGACTGTTTTGTTAGGTCATTTCTACATTTGACACTGTCAGGGGGGCGACAGGATGTGTGGCGTGGGCAGCTAAAAGTTTGGTCCCGAAACACCCAGGTGCTTGGTGTCTCGGCCCACAGTGACTTTGAAGGCTGGTGGCAGTATGTGGGACTAGCTCATGATTTCTGAAGCGGTATCTGTGCTGCTGAGCTGTCGAGTTGGGAGCAAGCCACTTCTAGCCAGTGACGTGGTAAGTGCAGAGACTTCTCTCTCCAGATGCCTTGGAGCTGCAGGGGTGCATTCCATGTTCTCTGTGACAGCCTGGAGTCCCTGCAGGGGGGACTAGTAACCCAGCTGACGGTTTTTCCCCACTGCCCCCTGAGAGTGCCCTGGGCACCAGCTCTTTGCCCGGGGCCAGCAGCGCTGCCGCACGCCTGCTCTGAAGGTGCAGCAGGGCGCAGCAAGCGGCAGGAGACTTGCGGGGGCAGCGAGAGCGACCTGGAGTCACGTCTGGGGACAAGAGGTAGGGCTCCCGTGGGGGGCAGAGGCTGGAGCCCAGCAGCAGAAGCTGATCGCCGCCCAGTAAGAACTGGTGAAGTGCAGCAAAGCGGCAAACTGTTCTTTAGCACCCTGGGTGGGCAGGGACGTAACTTGGGTGCAGGTGAAACCTCCCGCCGGTGTTTTCAGAGCCCGCAGAGGAATCTGCTGCTTTGTGCTCAGCGCTGAGCTTTGTACAGACCGTAACAGCACAACGCACTCCAGGTCAGCTCTGCCTAAGGGCCTGGGCTCTGTTTGCAGGATGTACACATGGAATTACTGCTTCAGATATTGTTCTGTTGTTCATTAAAACGTCGCAAACCTTAGTGGGAGGCAGGGAGAGCATTATTAGCGCGGCAGTAGCAGCGCGGTCTTCGGGGGTCGGGTTTGGCTCGCTCGCTGCCGGCAAAGGAAGTCGTAGCGTTTTAGGTGGAAAGAAAGGGGATGGGTGATAAGATGCTCACATCTGAACCCCGGGACAGCATCACAAACCCTTCTGCTCCCCTCCGGCCGGGCGGCGCCGGTGAGCTCGCAGCGAGGGGCTGACAGGCTGGCGCTCACCGACCCGTCCCGCGGGCATCTGCCCAAGCACGGCGCTAAGCGTCGGCGGCTGAGCTCGCCCCTGGAAGCAGGCTGCTCCCGGCTCGGGTTTCATCTTTCACTGTGCTGTTTTCACTTCTCTCCCGTGGTAGAGCTCTTTGTTACCAAGGCCTTGCAAGAGCAGGTCCCCTTGGCCGCGCTGCGGCTGGTGGGCTGCACAGCAGCGCTGCCTCTCGGCGGTGCGGGATGCAGACCTGGGCAGCTGTGGGCCTTGGTGTGGTCTCTTTAAAACTGGTTTTTATTTCCGTGTTTGGGTGTGGTTTGGTTTTGCTTTGGCAAAATCCATCAGAATCAGTCTGGAGTGGTGGTAATAATTTGGAGAAGTGAGGATTGCTCTTCCTTCTCCCCTTGCCTGCTCCTGCGTTTCTCCCTCTGCCAAAGTATCTGCCTGTTTTCTCCTCGGTTCCTTAGCATAGGGTGAACACTCTTTGGATTTTTAACTTACTCCATTATAACTCTAGAGGCTCAGAATACATCTGGTGCTGAGCTGTGTAACCGGAGCTGCCACAGCACTGGGTTTGCAGCTGGGACAGGATTCGTGCTCCTTCAGCCCTCCTGCTGCTCCCAGCCCTTCCGGCAGAGCAGGGCAGAGCGGAGCCTTCTCGTTGTTCGTGGAGTTCACTTTACCTGAGTGCAGTGAGAAACAGTAACCCCCTGCTGCTCCTCTGCACCTTCACACCTGCTTTCATCGATTTTTCAGTAGTCTTTGTGAGGACTCTGTGAAGTGGTGCCCGTGGGAATATTAACTTACAGTCTGTTTGGATTGTGTAAGGTGAAGAAGGCAAAAACCCAAACAAAGTGGCTTTAATAAGTCGTTTAGCTAATCAGAGGACGTATGTGTAGGTAGAAAAGTGTTGAGGTGAGGGAAAAAAAGACATTTTGGAGAAGCCCAGACAGAGACTCTGAGTGTTTCAGAAAATCAGCAACTTTATTTAATGATCAATAAAGCCTCCCAAGTGCCAAAAGCACAACCCAAGCACAAGAGCTCAAAAGCTCCCCTAAGCATACAGGGTTTTGCTCATGTGTGTGCACACTTGCACCGGGCTGCAGGACTCTGCCTGCAGCCTGCCCTGCTCTTCTGAAGGGCAGCTGAGGGACTGCTTAGTCTGGAGAGGAGGAGGCTGAGGGGAGACCTCGTTGCTCTCCACAGCTCCCTGAAAGGAGGTTGCAGTGATGACCACGGGTGTTGGTCTCTTCTCTCAAGTAAGTAGTGATGGGACAAGAGGAAGTGGCTTCAAGTTGCAGGTGCAGGTTGGATGTTAAGAACAACTTCTTTGCTGCCAGAGTGGTCAGGGACTGGAACAGGCTGCCCAGGGCAGTGACGTCCCTGGAGGTGTTCAAGGAATGTGTGGATGTGGTGCTTCAGGGCACAGTTTAGTGGGCATGATGGTGTTGGGTTGATGGTAGGACTTGATGAGCTTAGAGGTGTTTTCCAAGAGCAGAAATGCTCTTTATTTGCATGGTGCTGTGGGGGAGCAGCAGGTGATGGCTGACAGCACCATTCTGGTTACCCAGCGTGCCCGAGCTCTGCCGCGGCACGAGGCGATGGAGGGGAGCTCATTGCCACTGATGCTTGCTGCTGTGGAGGGAGCCCAGCCTGGGTGTCTCCTGGGAGCAGCAAAGGCTGCAGTGGCATCAGTGTAGGTGCTGCTAGCAGGGACTGTGCTGTTGTGGCTGCCCTGTGAGCACTGTTCCATGAAGCAGCACCGCACCAGGGCAGGTTTAGACTGGACACTAGGAAGAAATCCTTCAGGAAAGAGTGATTGGCATTGGAATGGGCTGCCCAGGGAGCTGGTGGAGTCCCCATCCCTGGAGGTGTGTAAAAGGAGGCTGGATGAGGCACTTAGTGCCATGGGTTAGTTAATTAGAAGGGTAAGGTGATAGGTTGTACTGGATCATCCTAGAGGTCTCTTCCAACGTGGTTAATTCTGTGATTGTGCAGAGCCACAGTGCAGCAAGGGCAGCCACAGCCTCCCTGCCCAGGGCATGGAGGTTTTGGCCTTGTGCCCGTGGCTGGCCGTGGGTGTTTCAGGGCGGGATGGATGCAGAGCACTTGGGCGCGGGTGAGCAGCACCGTGTGAGCAGACAGCTGCACTGCATTGGGATGCTCCTCGTCAGGCAGGCCCTGGGCCCTGCAGTGAGTGCGGTGTTTGGTGAGGTGGTCTGCAGAACAGAACTCAGTTTGGGCTTGATCTGTCTGAGGGTAACCAGGCTGGGAGCTGAGAGGCCTTTGTTTGGATGCCACCACATTAAACCCCGACGTGAAGCCTCCTCTTGTCTTGGCGCTGTCAGTTGCTCGTTGCTGTTTTCTGCCAAACAGAAATAAATTCTTTAAGGCTCATGCTGCTGAATAATTAATTTTTTATGGTTCCTGAAGGGAATAGTTTATAGCTGAGGTGGATCTTTCCATAGGCTGAGAGTGCCAGGATTAGACTTGCTGAAGAAGCTGATGGCAGGAAGGGCACAGGTCCTCGAGGGGCAGGTTTGCAAGGCATGCTGCAGTGGAGGTAAGCATGTGGTGGAAGCAAGTGTGCCTCTGCAGGTGCTTAATCCCACAGACAGGAAACCCCAGATGAGCCTCTTGGCTGTGTCTGACACCTTTGGGTACACTTACTCCTGCAAAGTTGTGTCCTGCAGCTGATGAGCTGTTCAGAGCTCTGCTTTAGTCCCCATGCTTGAATCCTCACAGCAGGCATTTTCTGTTTACTCTGAGGCTAGATTAGAGCAGAGCAGATTTGGATTGGATGTTAGGAGAATGTTCTTTACAATGGCTGTGGCTGAGCACTGAAACAGGTTGCCCAGAGAGGCAGTTAAGGCCCCATCCCTGGAGATATTCAAGGTGAGGCTCAACAGGGCTCTGGGCAGCCTGATCTAGTTGAGGATCTCCCTGCTGACTGCAGGGGGGTTGGACTGGATGACCTTTGGAGTTCCCTTCCAATCCAGGATTCTGCCACTCTGTGATGCAGTCCTTGCTCCTGCTGTGGCCCCTACAAGAGCGGCCGTGGCATGGGGGTCTTTAAGTCCACTAGCAGCTGCTAATCTGTCATTGATTCCCAGCTGCCTGAGGAGGCTACTCCCAGGGTCATCTTGCTCAGTGTGGGACAGTTGGATCTCTTCTCCCTCGCATTAATAGGTTGGAGGAAGGCAGAACCCCACTACTGTGTGACTCGTTGCCGGGGTCTTACCTCATCTTCCCTAGTTTTGGGAAGGGTTTTACTCCTTGGGTTAGCATCAGGATTTCACAAGTAGCCAGGAATTCCCAGCTGCCACGGTGGCACCAGAGGACATCTGTACCTCTGAGGATCACCCTGCAAGCCATCCTGGGGAGATGTTTTACTCCCTGAGTCATCAGAGTAATAATCAACTCACATCATGGGATTTTGATAGGATTGGGAGCAGGAGGGAGTACAGTGGCAATGGAATGGCCAGACCTGGCTGGCAGTGGGTTTTCTTACTAGTTGTGAGGCAGCAGCTTTGTGTCCAGGGGGAAAAGCAGGAGGTGACAGTAGTCCCAGTCTCACCCAGGCTACCTTAGCAGAGCAGCAGGCTGCTGGCTCCTGTGCAGTTTGTAACGGGCAGCATTCGAAAGGAAGGAGTAGAAGCAGCAGTGCTCAGCTGCTGGGCAGCAGCTTGTCCTCTCAGGGAGCCTGGCTCACTGCACCTGGTCAGCGAGGCTGTGCAGTTGTGTGCATAGGGCTGTGGGGTTGCCTCCTCCTGCACACAGCTGCTCTGTAGGGAAGGGCAGAGAGCGACTCCTGAAAGGGACGGAGAAAGCTCTCCGGAGGGTGGTTCTGTGTGAGTGCACTCAGGGTTCTGACAGTGAGAGCTGCAGCTAACAATAAGCAGAAATTACTCAGCATCATCTTGTTACCCTGCTACTGCCTTAATTGCTGTATCACTAAGCTTCATCACAAAGATGCTTCTGATGGAGAGGTGCCTGTGAGCTTTCCAAGCATGCTGGGAGACTGGGAAGGACTTTGGAGTGAGTGCAGAAATGTGCAGCCCTGCAGCCCAGGCAGTCCTTACCATTTCTGGAAGTCCAAGGGCAGGGTGAGATCACCACACTAAAATCAGTTCTTCTTGCCCTAAAGCTTCTGCCAGTGCTCAGAGGTCACTGTAACTCTATTAACTTCAGAGACTTCATTAAAGCATTCCTTTTTTTTTTTAATGATGAAGAAGAGTGTGGGTGAAAAAGTCCATTCTGTGGAACCCTAACACCAGAAGGTGTCTGCTGAGTGATTCTCAGGAGTGCTTCATGCAGCACACAAATGCAGAGATTAAGTAAAACTCTGAGATTGCAAAGGCTGCTGTGGCCTTGGAAATGTTGAAAGGCAGCAGACTCTGTACGGTAGGGATGGGACAAAGCTCCAAAATTAATGACTGAAGTGGCGAGGGGTTGGAGCTGGCAGCTGCTCCCCCGGCCAGCAGCAGAGGTGTTCTGCTTCACAGCAGTCTGGGGGACATAGAGGTGTTAATTCTGCCTTGAGTGCCTGCATCCCCACGTCCTGGCTCAGCTTACATTTAGTTAGTGAGGTTTGCCTGCCTGGAGAGGCTGCAGTCTCCATCCTGGGAGATACCCAGGACTCAGCTGGGCAAAGCTTGGCACTGCCTGGCAGAACAGGCGGTACCTGAGCTCCCATCTTGCAGCACTGTCCCACTTTCCGTGTGCAGAGGGAGGCTTGCAATGCCACCAAAGGTACCGAGCTGTGCCTAGTGCCAGCTCCAAAGGGAGTCAGACAGCTGCCTTCTGAGGTGGCAAATGATGTCCTGATTGTATCCCAGGGAAGCGGCAACAAGGTTAGTGAAAGGTCTGGGGAGGGGGAGCTGAGGTTGTTCAGCCTGGAGAAAAGGAGGCTGAGGGGGACCTCATTGCTCTCTACAGCTCCCTGCAAGGAGTTCTGCCTTTCTAGATGACATGTAAGATTCCTTCCAAGCCTAACCATTCTGTGACTGCAGCTGTTCAGAGATAAAGCATCTGCTTTTCCTGCCAGGAATGAAACTCACCAAGTATGGAAGAGTGCTGCTCTACCACTCCCTGAGGGGAGGTCGCAGCCAGGTGGGGGTTGGTCTCTTCTCTCTAGCAAGAAGTATCAGGACAAGAGTAAATGGCCTCAGGTTGCAGCAGGGAAGGTTTAGGTTGGATAGGAGAAGAAAGTTCATGACTTGAAAGGGCTCTTTAAGCCTGGCACAGGCTGCCCAGGGAGGTGGCAGAATCCCCATCCCTGGAGGTGTTTCAAAGAGGCAGAGATGTGGCATGGAGGGACATGGTTCAGCACCAGCCTTGGTAGTTAGAGAATGGTTGGACTGGATCTTAAAAGTCTTTCCCGTCTGAAACAGCTCATTCTGTGTAACGGGAATTCTTTTATTCCTGGCCTTACAGCTCTGTCTGCACCCTGCTGAGCTGTGCTTCAGTAGCTGCAATAATTGGAGCTTGCGGAAGCAAATCTCCCTGCAGTCTGTTGCAGAGCCCGACAGAAGGGTGCTGCTCTCCTGCGCGGCGCTGCCGCCGCACTGCTCTGCCCGGGGAGCTGCCAGCAGCGCCAGCAGAGGGTAACAACCCTCAGGGAAAGTCAGGAGCCCTTGCAGCAAACAAGCCTTTAAAGGGCAATCAGAAGTACGATTAATGCAGAAAAGCCAGTTCCAGAGGTGCTGGATGGTTTGTCTCCCGTGTAACCTGTGGTGTACCGGTCCCTGTCGCTGCGGTGGCAGAGCTGCTCTTACAACAGACAGCAAACTTCGTTCCCTAGCTGGAGAGGGAACTTCTCTGCTGGTGCTGAGCTAAATTAACCAGGTGACAACCAAAACTGCATCACAAAAATGGTGCTTGGGATACAGCATCAGGGACTGCTGAGGACGTGGTGGCGGTAGTGGTGCTTTTACCAAGAGCGTTTGCTTTGCGTTGGGTTTGGGTTATGGTTGGAATAGTTTGGCACAGGGGCCAGGCAGAACCAGCCTCCTCCTCCTAATGGGTAAAGCAGGCCTTTGAACACCAGCAGTTTTTCCCTTGCAAGCCAGGTTATGCCTGTTCTTGGTTAGCATGCACCTAATGAGCACCACTTCGTGACGTGCCAGCTGGTGGGCACTGAGCTCAGCAGCAGCAGACAGGCTCCTGCAGTCATGTGTCCGAGTATGCTCAGCGCTTCTCGGCGGCGCTTGGCAAAGCCCTGGAAACAGCTCCTGAGGTGGGGAGCCACAGGGCAGTGCTTTGCCTTTGCTTCCTCTTCTGCCTCCGGGAAGTCCACTTATATTGACTCTACCTATAACAAAGTGCAACTCTGCATGCTAGGAACTGAAAGGACAAACTTGTCTTTGATAAACCACACAGGCAGAAGTGGCTTAAGCCCTTTGCAAGGACAAAAGGCACCAGAATTAAGCTGTGTGTAGCTGTGGAGTTTCTGAAGCACAGAGGCTCTGGTTTCTCTTCAGCTGTAAAGCAGAGTTCTGGTGAATTGAAACGGGAATGACTGCTGCAGCCTTGGTGTGCTTCGGAAGCTGCCCTGCTGCTTTCTGCCTCTGGAGGGATTTCTACTGCTAAGGGGCACCCATAGTGTAAGGCTTTGGGAGGTTCACTTACATCACAGGAACAAAAAACCATTACTTCTGGAGTTTTCGAGTGTCATCCTCTTGCTACTAGAGGGCAAGAGCAATTCCTCAGGTGTATCAAAGTACTTCTCACACTACTACTGCTGCAAGTAGGTTGGGTTAAGGGATTGCTTTGCTATGTTTTTACCATGCAAACAGAAGTAATTGCCTGAGCTGTGATGCTGGGGGGGGGGGGGTGTCTTCCTGTCTTCACAGTTCCCTAGCTCTAAATATGTTGTTCTACAGCAAAGATAAGCACCTGTGACCAAGTTCCCCATAACCTGTAGGCCAAACCCAAGCCCTGTGACAGAACACCACAACCTGAGGCAAGGTAGAAGAGAGAGACTGAGTTTATTGGTGCTTTGAAGGGAGGCAGTTGGTGTTCCTGTGCACCAGAGCTCATGGTACCAATTTGCCAGTTCCTGCTTTTAGTTCCCATTACAGCTGGAGCCCAAGAGAGCTGTTGGGTGCCATTTGGAAGATCTGTGGTGTGGTCTGTCCTCTGCCAAGCTCTGCTCGGGCTTCCCTGAGGTGACAGTGCCACAGTGCAGTTAGTTCTGCTGCTGCAGGTGGTCCCCACGCTGTCCAACTCGGTACTTGTGGTGTTACAGGACAAAGCTTCATTCTGAAGAGCTAATTAGAAACTGTTAGCTTTAAAGTTCTCAGCATTACACTTAGTCCTCTGGGAGAAGGCAAACAGTGTGCTTTCAGCCACCACTGCAACACCAGAAAACTTGGGATTGCTTCCCAAAACTAAGCACTTCCCTATGTGTGACTGACTAGCAGAACAAGACCTTGAGGTGTGCATAGTAAAACACAAGTATGTCACACCCATGTATGCAGCTGGAAGCCAGACCTAGAACAGTGTGTGGCTGATCTTCTCCCTCTGGGCAGAAGGCTTTCTCTTCCTAGATGCTGAACACCTGCACTCTGTCTGTGGTGGCCAGTTGCCTGTCAGGTAGGAAGTGCACTTTGATACTGAAGAGGCAGACCTGTGGCTCAGGTTTTCCTAGTGAGCTGTTTTACACTGGGTGGAGTCATTGAGTTGGGATTGGCGTTGTTTGCTCTTCCAGCCCTGCAGCTGGACTGCCAGAGCAAGATGCCAACTCTTGGTAATAACCCACAGCCAACCATGTCCTAGGCTGCAGCAAGAGCAGCAGGGCAAGGGAGGGAATTCTGCCCCCAGCACAAGAAGGACATGGAACTGTTGGAGCCAGTCCAGAGGAGGCCATGAAGCTGCCCAGAAGGCTGCAGCAGCTCTGCTATTGAGAACAGGCTACAAGAGTTGGGGCTCTGCAGCCTGGAGAAGAGAAGGCTTCCAGGAGACCTTGGAGTGGCCTTCCAGGATCTGAAGGGGGCTACAGGAAGGCTGGGGAGGGACTATTGACAAGGTCTTGGAATGACAGGATGAGGGGTAATGGGTTTAAACTGGCAAAGGGGAGATTGAAGCTAGATGTTAGGAAAGGGTTCTTTGCAGTGAGGGTGGTGAGACACTGGCACAGGCTGCCCAGGGAGGTTGTGGAGCAGAGGCACCGAACATGATTTGCAGTCACATTTGGTGCTTCGGTGCTCCACAACCTCCCTGGAGGTGTTCAAGGCCAGGCTGGATGAGGCCTTGAGCAACTTGTTCCAGTGGAGGTGTTGCTGCCTATGGCAGGGAGTTGGACCTGGATGATGCTTGAGATCCCTTCCAACCTGCACTGTTGTATGCACCCATTGTTGCTTGCTTGGGGGAGTTCTCTGTGCCTGTCCTAAAAAGTCTCTCTTTCTGTATTGCAGCTCGTTAGCGACTTATTGGAATTCTGTTTCTACACCTTCCGAGAGTCTCAGGCACTGAAAGTAGAGTTTCCTGCCATGCTGGTGGAAATCATCAGTGACCAGCTACCAAAGGTGGAATCTGGGAATGCCAAGCCCCTGTACTTCCACAGGAAGTGATAGAAAACGTCTTAAACGGAAGAACTTTGCCTTAAGTTTCCCTGTGTTATTCCACACCCATGAAGGACCCAAGAGAACCCACATTTTAAACATGCTCTTTACACTCGGTCAGCAGCCTCTGAGTAGTCTAAAATCATCCGAAGGGTTTGGGGCACGGAGAGCAGTTGGCTGGGCTTTGGCGAGACCTAGGTGGTTGGCAATGACCCTGTAACCCTAAACCACTTAGCAGCTGTTCCTGTTCCTCTGGATGAAAAGCCATATCTAGTCAATAACTCTTTGATTTTGATATTTTAACAGAGGGGAGTTTTAACTATGCCATGTAGTTTCTGGTATCGTTTGCTTGTTTTAAAAAGGGTTCCACAACTAACGAGAACTTTGTAAAGCTTACCCTTGGTTTGCACATAAGAAAACGTCAAGTCAATATGGGGCATTAATATTCTTTTCTTGTACAAAACAACAAAAACAAACAAAACCTATAGCTATACATAGGCACACACATGACTAGACACACACACACACCCTAACGTGTAAAGTAATAACAGGACATTTGGTGTGGAATACTCTGTTATCTCCCCCCCTGTGGCATTTGTTAGCCCCTGTCATCCCCTCTCCTAGATGCTGTGCACTGTGTCCAAGTGTCCATATTTAAGCCCAAAGGATGAGATGTGCAAACAAATGCCCTGGGTTCCAGTTAGAGTTACCTATTGTGCTGGCTTTACCAATAATTTTTTGCAGTCTTTTGCTGTACTGTACATTGCTGTATGTATAAATTGTGAAGGACCTGAAATATGGTGTAAGGAACTTTTGTAAATGAGACACACACACACACACACACACAAAATCTTTAATGGTTAATAGGATGAATGGGAAAGTATTTTTGGAAGAACTCTATTTTGCTGGAGACTATTTAAGTACTATCTTTGTCTAAACAAACAAGGTAATTTTTTTGTAAAGTGAAATGTTCTGCATGCATAATGAACCGTTTACAGTGTATTTAAGAAAGGGAAAGCTGTGCCTTTTTTAGCATCATATCTAATTTACCATCCCGCAGTATCTGTTGTAAATAACCACAGGTAACCTTTTCAGTCGGATTTAAGCCTTTCTCTTTCCCTCCCTCTTTCTGTCTGGCTCGCAAGCGTGTACGTGACTCGGGCACAGCCGAGAGCCCTGCTTCATCGACGCTCTGTGGCGTTCGCCGCTTTGCCGAGGCTTCGCCTAGCGAGACAAATCCTGCTCTCTCCAAAGCTTGCGCCAGCTCCAGGGTCGCGCTTGCCCTGGCCCTTTGTTCTCTCGCAGGGAGTCAGGGGTGCCGAGGACGGTGAATCATTTTTCTTCTCTTGCTTTCTTTTGGGTTTTAATTAACGTTTCCCAGGTTGGTTGTCTGTGAGGTTGTTGGAGTTTTTGGGGGGGTTGTGGGTTTCTTTCCTTTGAATACTGGATACACAAAACATCTTAAGAAGGTCAGATGGGTGATTTCAGGTGGGGGAGAGCCATTTCTGGTCACGCTGAAGGGAAGAGGCAGATCATTACAGTAAGTATACCGAAGAGACTGGTACTGGTGAGAGGGGTGGTGAGGAGCTGGTGAGGGCAGAGTAGCTGAGTAGGATGTCAGGTGATCAGCTGCAAGGGTCTGTCATTGTGCAAGCATTTTTGTGACAATCAGATCTGAGAAGACAAACGCTCACACTGCAGCTTCAGTGCTTTTGTCCCAAAAATGTTTTCTCTAGAGGAAGACTGCAAAGCGAGAAACCACACTGGGAGGTGACTGCCAGTGTTTGAACAGTGCACAAGCACATCCGAGCGCTGGAGCAGAGCAGAGGGCAGGTAGCACTCACCGAAGCTCTGCCGTTGCTCCACGCTCCCGTTCAGCCAGCCTGGCTTTGCAGAGCCCTCATCTCCAGCCTTTGCTCCGGGTGCCACTGTCCTTTTGGAGCTGTAGCTCGTCCCTCGGCCGGTCGGAATGTAGCATTTCCTTCGTGGTGGTGGACTGAGAATTCTACACCTTGCCCGAGTCCCAGGTGCACTTGGCCAGCCAGTGCTACACCTGCCTTATGCAATGGGTAATCTGTAAAGCCTGTATTCAGAGGGGGGGTTATATATAAATATATACATACATATATTATTATTTGCATTTTGGAAGTCTAATTCATAGGCAGATCTTTCAATACTGACCTGCACAGCAATATGACAGCCAAACTTCCAACGTGAGATACACAGCATGCAGACTGGTTGTTTACAGTAAAGACACAACTCATGCAGCCATCTTTGCTTTGCTTTGTCCTTTTCCTTTTTTCTTAAAAAAGTCTAAACTAGAAAAATGTCAAAGCCAGGTTCTGGGTGCAAACAGTCTGCAGCAGCTTTTTATATTAACAAAGTTACTGCCTCCTTTTTTCTGTCTCAGAGTAACTTTGCTTGATTTAAAATAGCGAAGCCATATCCTACACTTCACTGTTAAATGCCTGTCCCAGTCCAAATTGTTGTCTGTTTTGCTCCTATTTTTGTACCTTCTTACTTTTAATCTTGGTTTGGTACAATTCATAATTCACAGAAACTTCATATAATTAAACACACTAAATTAGTTTTAAAAAGCAATTTATATCTTTATGCAAAAAGGTTATGTCTGTCTTTGCAAACAACTGTAAGCAGATTATAATAAATCCTTTACTTTAATCGCCTGTTGTTTATGAAACCATTCATTGATTACTGTTGTTTGGCTAGAGACCATCGAAGTAATAGCTACAGTTGGATAGAGATGTTGTAAGAGGCAGTATTCTCTTAGCAAGGACACTTGAACAGAATAGCCATCACTTTTTTATCTAAACCTGTGTACAGAGAGAGGAAAGAAAATCATCAAGAGCAGCAACAAAAGGCCAAGCCTAGTTTGGAGCTGCTGGGAAGTGACCTTCCTTTGACTTTGTTTAGCATGAAATAGGAATTGGTCTCCTGCAAAATACAAGGTGAGCTAGAAAGACCTGCTAGAGGAGTTCACTGAGCCAGATCCTTTCGTGGCAAGAAGGAACAGGGGTAGGCAACAGAGCACTGATAGGGTGAAAGAGTCTTCACCTACCGCAGTGGGGATGCAGAACACTACACCTCGTGCCGCTCAGCGCCGGCACGAACCAAATAGAGACTGAAGTCTGCCGCATCCAAACCGTCATCAGGAAAGAGCTACTTTACAATCAGTAACGCAAAAAGCTACTTCACAGGGTGGTGTTTTTCACTGACTGGTTCAAACATTGACAAAATCCAACAATTCTACAGTTTAATGCACTTTTAATTGTTTAGTAAAGATCTGACTTCTTTCTTTTTTTAGAGCACTGGGTTTTTTTCAGCTGGAGGTCAATGACTTGGTAAGATAGACAGCAGTTCTGAGGCCAGGAAGCTGAGAGGAATGCTTAAAGGATTCTTGGAGTTTAAAGAGATTCCTGGATGGAAAACTAATAATTCAAAATAAAAAAGCAGCCAGCAGTATGGTGTAAACAGCAAAATCTATGCATAATGATGCATTTATAATTAGGGGTTTGCTTCTGTATGTTTAAAGCTTTTTAAATAAATAGAAAATATTTGTTTGGTCTTTATGTTAATGTCTGCAAGTACCTATTTTTTTTTATATACAAGTTGTACAAATATACATGAATTAAACTGGTTTGATTGCAAGTATTTCTTGCATTTTAATCTCAGATAGGTGCTGGGGAAGCGAGAGCCTTAGAGACAAGCTTCTGCTCACCTAGAAACTGCACCAAGTGACATAAAATAGCTGTCACCTACCCTCTTTCTTCACCAAGCTGCTGGAGGTATGATGGCTTCAGCCAGTGACCAAGCACTGATTTAGCTGGGGCAATTAACGAGGCAGGCATTATGTAGTCCACTTTATTTCCACACAGCCCCACCCATGACTGTACAAATACCAGTGGGTAGGTACTTGCTGGTGGCTTGCCCTGCTTTCACCTAATATGGTCAGTTTGACAAATGGCATCTTGATTGGTGCTTTAATTTAATTGGAGTTAATTTTTTGGGGGCTCTAATTTGTTTGGGAAAATCTTCCCAAGGATGCTTATGGGAAATTCATTCATTTAGGAGAATGGGAACATTCAGGAAAGTTTAGCCACAAAATGGCTTTGCTACACTTACAAATAGGCAGCCTGGAGCCTTAGGGAAAGTCTGCACTACTCACTGCGGAGTAGGAGCCAGGCACTATCTTGACATTCCTTTGTGGTAGTGTTGGAACTGCTCAGCTGTTGAGAGGCTTCCAGATCTTCCCAGGATGCTGGGAAAGAGATAGAGGATCTCTGAGCTGATGCTGGTTCCTCTTGGCTTGGAGGTTTGCAGAGGTGCAGGCAGCAGCTCTTGCAGCTGTGCGGAGAGCACCATGGCAGTGGCACTTGCCATGTTGTGAGGCACTTAAATGCCTTCTCCTGGGAAACTTGAGGCACTTAAGTTTCCAGGTAGCTCAAACCCAGAATATCAGGGCTAAGCTGGTCTGAAGCATGAGACAGAACACATCCAGGAGCAGCAAGGCAGAGACAGCCAGGCAGAAGCAGCACAACTGCTTGCAACTTACTTCAATTTATATGACTTGCCCAAGTGCAAAGGCTCCTTTGGCCACAGAGCTTCACCAATCAAAATGGCATTTGCCACACTGACCATATGAGGTGAGCCCAAGGCTTGCTCACCCTTCTTTGGGCAAGACACCAACAAGTACCCAAACACCTGTGGGTACCTGTTTGTCACTTTGGGAGGGGATATAATGGCTCAAGACTTTGTTTTCCTCCCACCCTTGCTCCCCCCATCGGCAGAAGGGTGGGGCAAGCCAGGCCATCGAAGAGGCCTATTAGCCTTCCAGGACACCCAGGAGGAGAAAGGTGCTTGCCAGAGGCCATGCTGACACTGCACACAGGCTGCATCCCACTCCAAAAGAAACGAACCCAGCAACCTGCAGCAGCCAGGCAGGTCTGGGTTCTGTTCCACTGAACCCAGGGACCAAAGTTGGGACTGCTCTCCTGGAAATCAGTCGCTGCTCTATATATACAGGGACTCCCAGTGACTACACCAAACTGTCTGCTCAGGGTCAGGTCTTTCCCAAGTGTAACTAAAGGCAGAAAGTAAGAAAGGGAACTAAAGGTTGCCCTCCTGGCTTGTCCTGTGCCCTAGCTCAAAAACTGACTGCTGAGTTCTGTGCCAGTCCAGGTCTGTGGTGTAAGGCCACACTCTCGCTGCACTGTGGGGTTGCTTTAATAACAAGTTACACAAAGCTCTTACCGGCAGGAAGCCTTGCACCTGCCTCCTGTGTGCTGACCTGTCAGAAGCAAAGAATAGCAGGGGCTGAGCAGCGTCAGGAGAAGGTGCCCATATGCTGACAAGCAGATGTAGCTGGCACATGCCGCTCCAGAAATCCGCGCGCCCTCGCCGCCCCAGCGCGCAGAGCCTGCAGCCTGCCCTCACGCTGGGACACTGCTTGCTGCCAGGGACCTGCAGAGACTCAGGCCTTGTGATGACTACGCTGAGAGTGGAGGGGGGGGGGAACCACCCTTTGATTCTGCTCGGTAAAAAGAAATGCCATGCCATGCCAGGGGAGGTTTCTAAAGCACAGCTGCATTCTAGA
The DNA here is from genome assembly GCF_015220805.1 of Pogoniulus pusillus. NCBI lineage: Eukaryota > Metazoa > Chordata > Aves > Piciformes > Lybiidae > Pogoniulus > Pogoniulus pusillus. Next base: position 1,104,709 of record NC_087273.1, read on the forward strand.
CGCCGGTAGGATGAAGGTGACTTGCTGCTTACCTGTGGTTGCAGTCCGCACAGCTGCGGGCATGTCACTGAACTCTGATGCAGGAAATGATGGCCAAAGCACAGCTTAGAAGGTGAAGCTCCAGTCAAGACTTCAGTAAAGCCACACTGAGTGCATTCACAGCCTACATAAGCCCTCTGCCAGCAACTTCTCTCTTTGGATTGCAAACCAGGTAAGACTTGTGAAATGGGTGAAGGGAAAGGACAAGCACAGAGGACATTGGCAAAGGCAAGTTCCTCCCCAAGTTTTCACTTTGATACCACTACAGAGGCTGAGCTAGCCAAGGCTGCGAGCAGTGCTGCAGGAGCTCTTCATTACAGCACAGATACAGCAGCCAGTGAGGTGGTTTTTCACTCCTGAGGAAAGACATCAGAAGAACATGCCACCAGGATCAGCTGGGACAATAGCCAACAGCGTCCAGCAGCCTAAACTCCCGGGGGGTTTTCACCCAGCAGCAGCAGAGTGCTGCCCACTGCACCTGTGGCTGCACAGGCAGGCAGCCTTCTGCAGTAAAAGCACAACAGTGCTGTGCTTGGATTTGAACTCCTTCGTTCACCCTGGTCAGCCTGGGCCACACATTCACTGCCCGGAGTCGCAGCTTTTGAAGCCTGACTATGACGTGCCCCTGCCCAGCAGGGAAAGGGAGGGGGACCCCAACCTGAGGGCTAAGCTGAACCACTGCCCTCGGCTGTGGCATGAGCAGTTCCCCATGAGAGGACAGAGTTAGGCCAGAGTCATGAGGAACGACCACTTCTGCTGCCAGGCCAAGAGAGAGGAGCTTTCAGCCAGCTTTCTCCTGTCCTTCTTGCTGCCTCAAGTCAGCAGTGCTGCTCTTCCCAAATCTGCCACAGTGTGGACAAGACAGAGCAGAGGCACACCCCGAGACAAGGATCTCACAGGATGGAAAGGGGCTGACTTCCTTTCCCTGACTTTCAATGCTTCCATCCTTTGGTCTCCACTTCCAGTCAGTACAAGGGCCTCTCTCACAGCACTGCTGAGCAGTGAGGACGAGGGAGCTGTGCCACGGCTGCCTGCCTGTGCAAGTCTGCACTTGGCACCACTATGGCCCAGCTGATGTGGAAACCTGCGTGGTGGGCAGCAGTTACCACAGCTGAATTCCTCAGAGGCAGTGTGCTTAGCCTGACAGCCAGGTCTGATGTGGCTCAGCTGACAGCACTGCCTTTGGACAACATCTGTGAGAAAGTCTGGATTAGTTTTACCTCTGCTCAGCGTATCAGTTCTCAGCTGAAAAGTTTTCTTCTCATTTGGGTCCTGCGTGGCTCCAGAAGTAACAGGAAGCTCAAAAGCTCTCATCTAAAGGCACATGGGACTGGATGGAAGGGACAAAGAATCTTTTATTCCTTCTCTGTGCATATGCCTTTTAAACTACCTCAGTTAAAAGGAGGAACCCACTCCCCCCCACAGAAAAAACCACAAACAAAAGAACACAACCCCAAACGAAAACACAAGCCCAAGCAAAACCACAAGCCCACAAAGGCAGAGGTGAGAAGTAAATGCACTGAGTCCTTTGGCAGCCAGTTGCCCAGTGTGATCAGACATGCCTTTGCACGTTTGAAATTACAACAAAACAACTGGACAGGGCTCTCAAAGCTTGTAAGCTTCAAGGAGTGACAGCTTCGCTGTCTGGAAGCCTGGATACCATACCTAGCAGGCTCATACAACTCATATTCTCCCTCTCAACACTCTCCACCAACTGGCAGCCATGAAAATTGACTCAGGTCACACAAGCATCTTCCTGCCTTCAAGATGATGCTTTAAGGCCATACATGAGCTGACAGCTGTAGGCCCAGGTGAAACCATACCCAGCCAGAGCAGTGCTTGGCCACGTGGCCAAACCTGAGTGAGGAAACCTGCAATCTGTTGCTGTGTCCCCTGGTACAACTATTTCCTTAGTATGGAGTCAAGGAGCAAATTAAAGAACTTGATCTCCTTCACAGAAGCCTAAAAGTCATCTTCAGTGCTTGGTGCCAAGACAAGAATTGCCTAAAAGTTGTATGGCAGAGATTCACTGCTCAAATACCATGAGAATACACCGAAGGAAACTCCTCCAAGCTCTGAGGTTTAGTGCTGGAGAGCTGTGCTCACTTGGCCACCACTGCTCCATCTGGAAACGATCTGTGCGTACTCCAACGGTCTCTGCAGTCTGGGCAAAGGAACAACAGAAGGCTGTGGAGTTAGAGGGGGGAAAAGCCATCCTAGCCTGAAGGCAGCATTAACCATTAACTGGTTCACTAATCACATTAGTCAGGAAACTTGCAAGCTATGTATATCTGCAGTAGATGACTCAAATCCAGGGAGCCCAATTAACAAGGGAGCCTGTGGTAGCACACCACCCCATCCCATTTTCCTGCACCCTCTCCACTGCCTCCCAGAGGGCCTCACTCGAAGGAGAGAAAAACACAGAGCTAATGATACACTGCACAGAACTTCCCTTACCCACAAGGCACAGCTTTACACACCACGGGGCTTCTGGAAGCTTGGCTATGGCCATACACACTTAGCTCCTGCTACTCCAATGGCTCTACAAGTCAGGGGGCAGCTGCTTGTGCATTCTGATAGAGGAAGCATCGCTAAGACAGCTGACAAGGGAAGCAAGGCAGGGAAGCTAAAGTTGGAGCTAGACAGACAGACTGACCATGCACGATGCCTCCAGGATACACAAGGAGCACAGCCAGAGACTCTCTTCTCCCTTTGGCTTCAGCTTGCAGAGATGCCTGTTTGAAGTGAGCAAAGTTCCCCCTCCATCCATTTTGGAGCCTGCTGAGGCTGGCTGCGTACAGCTGCCAATAATTATTTCACATCATAACTTACAGAACCAGAGCCAAATATTCCCTACCATAGGAATCACTTCAAGCCAAATAGCAAACAACGTTTTATTTCATTTACAGTGATATTTTGGAGTAGCAAAGGAACTATGAGATGCAGGAGCCTGTACTAAAAGTTCCTGTGTCTTACCTTGATGGAATAAATGAAGCCACACATGCGACATCAACCAGCGTGCTCTTGGAGGACGTCTGAGCAATGTCATGTCTTGTTCTCGACCATTTCACTTACTGGTGTCTCTTCTGTCCACTTGGAAATAACACTGCATTGCCAGCGTGACAGCCCTGGCCACCCAACAGTGGTCTGCAGTCCCCAGCAGGGCTCTGTCCGCAGAAGCTGACCATTGGTGCACTACCTCCACGAGGCCCAGCACAGAAGAATCTTCAGCTGAATGTGGGGTCGCAGACTAAGCACAACTTTTGACTTTAAGATGTGAGTTACCTTGCAAACAAACACGCCACGACTGCTCCTCACAGCTGAAACAAGCACCCTATTAAAAACATCAACCCACCCCTCCCTTCCCCTGCCTCGTCCCAGCCACCCCCTCCCCCCATTCCAACCTTTCAAGAGTCCTTGTTTATTTGGGTTTTCTCTGTAGTTCGTATTTGGCAGCGCTTCCAAGTCTTTACACAGCAGCGGATCTCCAACCCATAGCCAAGCTGGTCAGTGAATGAAAGCGGTCCCAAAAGGCGAGCCAAGCGCCCGCGCCAGAGTCCATGGATACCATGTACACCCTCCTGGCGCCCGGCGCACAGCGCTACAAGAACTGAACATAGTTCTGTGGAATGAGTCCTCTCTTGCCATCGAGAGTGCCTTCCAGCCAGCCCGGCTCCCTGGAAAACTGCACTGCAAAACAAAAGGGCCAAGCATTACTGCCGCTTTTTCATGCCTCGATTAGTGCTTCTAGCTCTGTGACACCAGGCAAAGCATCCATGGAACATCCGTGCTCCGCAGCCAGCCGGTGAAGAGTCCGGCTGGGAATGAGGAGGAGCATGAGTACCTTAAATACCTGCATAACAAAAGCGTTTGGACCATCTTCAGAGTGTACCTGGTGAGATGGTTAAGTGCAGGATGCTTCATTAAGGAAAGAGCTATTGGAACTTCAGACAGGTTTGTAAAGCAGAAAGTCATAGAATTAGCCATGTTGGAAGAGGCTTCCAAGATCATCCACACAGAAAGCCTTTGGAGAAAAGTTAAAATTCATATCAAAGAGTGGGAAACGACTTCAGCAGATGGGGGCAAAGCAAACCCAAAACCTGTCCTGAGCAGAGGTGATGAATCTGGAAGCTCAGAGCCACAGCCAGAATGTCACAGGCCCTTGCTCTGCACGAAAAGCAAGACACTGGAGATGCAGGACCAAGCCAGGTCCACCCCGAGGATCACCACTGCCAGGCTAAGTGTACCACTGCTGACCCCAGAGGCTGTGCTTCTGAATTCAGAAGCATTTTGGCTCAGCCTCCAGCTGCCCCACAAGTTGTTGTGAGCACCAGAACTAAGGGAATGTGCTTTCCTGCATCTATTTTGACCACATTTAAAGCAGCAGAAGCCTCATTTCCCCAGGAAGCAGACCACAAACTCCTCGAATTGCCCTGTGACATCTCTTAGAAGACTACGCTACAGGCAGCTCCCCACCTAGGCAGCTGTACAATCCCACACTCCTTGCACTTAGGATATCCTCCACCAGGTTCAGTGCTCCTGAGACAGACATTACTTAGGGAAGAGATGAGCCAAATGCTGCCAGTCCTGGCAGTGCTTTGTTTCAAACACATGAGCACATCGGGTCTCAGATCAGGGAAGCAAGGGCTGAGAGGCAGCAGCACCTTAAGTCTCGCTTCCAGAAGCAACCAAAGGCTCTACATTACAGCACAACTTCACTTAACCCACACCTTTTGTTAATGCTGTGTCACACTCTGTCCAGAGAAAGGCAAGGAAGCTGGGGGAGGGTCTAGAGAACAAGGCTGCTGAGGAGCAGCTGATGGAGCAGGGGTTGTCTGGAAAAAAAAGAGGCTTGGGAAGGCCTCACCAGCCACAAATCCCTGGAAGGAGGCTGGAGCCAGGGGGTGTTGGCCTCTCATCCCAAGTACCTAGGACACAGCCTCAAGCTGTGCCAGGGGAGGTTTAGATTGGATATTAGGAAAACTTTCCTTACTGAGAGAATGGTCAGGCACTGGCACAGGCTGCTGGGGTTGGGGGGGTAGTCAAGTCGTCCTTGTAGGGGGTCAAAATATGTGCAGATGTAGTACTTGGGGTTTAGTGGGCAGGGTGGTGTTGGGTTGATGGTTGGACTTGATGATCTCAGAGGTTTTTTCCAACCTTAATAATTCTCTAACTTTCTTTGATTACTGCCAGACAGCAAAACTGGAAGCTGTGCTCAGAAACCACCATTTAACAGCTAGAGCCACAGTGAAGCCAGAAAGCTTAGAGCTTAGACTGGGATGAAAAGCCTGGGCTCCTACTTAGCCTGAATGTCTCTGACAAAGATTCCAAAGAGGGAAAAAAACACTAGAAAATTACCTTTAGGATGTCTGCACACAGTAACTTACATTGCCATTAGTTATTAGCAGCCCCTCCTCTCCCTTTGTCACTTTTATTCCACAATTACAGAGTACACAGCCATCTGAAGATGCATCACTGACACCACCACAAACCTCCTGCCAGAAGCTCCAGCACTGCAGCTCTAATCCCAGCCCTTCCCAGCAAATGCACCGCATGCAGCCAGCCCCTCCTGAAGGCCCTGGTAGCTGTGGAGCACATTTGTATTACAAGGAATAAGCTCCCAAACGTGACAGACCAGGAAGAAAAACAACCAGAAGACCTGAAGTGGGAAATTCCTGCCCGTCCTCTGGAGCTGTTCACAGTTCACAGCAGAGAGCATCTATCAACCAGAGGTCTGCTCCGAACCAACAGTAATTCCTAATGTCCAGCAGCAGTGTCACCTTGAGTAAGACTTCTGCCCCCATCAAAGCACCTTAGACAACACACCTGCATCCACCACTGGCATCCTCTGTAGGAGAACGATGGCAAGGGAAAGCTGTGCCCACACACAGCTGCTTTAAGCCCCAAGGACGCTGTTTCCTTTGCTAATCCACTTCCAAAGCGCAGTGCACAGCAGCATTTGTTTAAGATAAAGCCCACTTCACTGCCCAGAAGATGCTCTGCTGTCACACACAGCTCTGTACCCTGAAGAAACACCCTGAGATGTTCCCCAGTGTCCCCTTTCTGTCACCACTTCTCCACCAGCAACCACTAGAGTCCTTAGCACTTTCTCAGGCCTGCCTCGTTTAAAGATACCTTGCTGCAGACAGCCACACATTTGCCCTTCAAACAGCAGCACATTACTGGACCAAGGCTTATGCTGAGCTAGGGGCAGGAGGGGAAGAGAGTGGTAGCGTAGGAGAGATGGAGCAAGGACCTCCCACTGAAGCCATTCCAGCAGGGCTCCCCAGGTGGGTAGCAAGGCTTCACCTGTAGAGCCAGGTGGCACACAGGGGAGAGCCCCAGCTGGGAGGGCAGCTTCCTTGGCAGCTGCTGCAGTACCTCACTCTGTAGATAAAGAGAAGGTCTGACCCCCCCAGAGCAACCAGGCCAGCCCACGGGGGCAAACTGAACCAACGACTTTGCAATGAGGTCTCTGGGTGAAGGCTTTTTGATCTCTTCTAGTCAAGAAAGGCAGAAGGTGGACGTGGCAGGTGCAGCATTCAGTACTGCCAACGTCAGACCTATCTAACTGCAAATCCACCCAGAGCTGCAGGCAGAACTTGTCCTGCTTTGGTAGCTCCAAACTCTCCTGCATCTTGACTACAAGTGAGACCAAGACTCATTTCCACTGTGGGTCCGGTTCACTGCCTTGGTGCCACTGGCTTCAGCAGGACTGGCTCAGACACTCATTTCCACAGCCCCCTACCCGCCCTGGGACAAAACAAAGGAGGCAATTAGCATCCATGGCGCCTGGCAGAAGAGGGCCCCCCCTTCCTGATGGGCTACTTGACCAAAGTAATGACCCCAAAGAGCTAGATAAATGAGGACTGCCTTTTTTGGGCAACAGAAACCCCAGGGCTAAACCCAGTGCAGCACCAGAATCCATTTCCACAGCCATGCTGGCCAATTTTTCCCCAAGAAATTAAATTAAAGCAAGGAAATGTGCTTGCAACACATCTTCTGTGTTCAGAGATCCCTGTGGGATTGTGAATTGATCCCTAAGGGTAGAGCTGACCACAGAAACACAACAAACATTCAGCATGCTTAGGGTTAGCCTGGAATTTGAAACTGAAGGGGCTTGCTCTGTCCCTTCAGTATGTTGTGAGGAGCAGAGTTATATCCCAGGGGCAGGACACGAGGTGAGGAGTCAAAGGGCATTCATCCTGACTCTGCTGAAGAGGTACTTCATGGCCACAAACAAAAGTTTGCCTGAAGAGCTCAGGCTTGTGAGCCAAGCACCACCACAAATGAGGGGAGGTGGAACTCCACGTGCAAAAGGAGGTAACTGATGCACAGGAACGTTTCCAAGGGCTTTGAGATCCACAGATGAAAGGTGCACAAAGAGGTAGCTTTGTCTTGGACACTGGGAAGAAGTTCTTCACCATGGGGGTAGTGAAATACTGCAACAGGCTGCCCAGGCCCCATCCCCAGAAACAAAGTCAAGGTTAATGGGGCTCTGAGCAACCTGATCTAGTGGGGGATCATAGAATCAGGCAGCTTGGAAGAGACCTCCAAGCTCAGCCCTGGCCAAGCAACCAGACCATGGCACTAAGTGCCCCACCCAGGCTTTGCTTCAACACCTCCAGGCACAGCCACTCCACCACCTCCCTGGGCAGCCCATTCCAATGCCAATCACTCTCTCTGACAACAACTTCCTCCTAACATCCAGCCTAGACCTCCCCTGCCACAACTTGAGACTGTGTCCCCTTCTTCTGTTGCTGGTGCCTGGGAGAAGAGCCCAACCTCACCTGGCTACAGCCTCCCTTCAGGGAGCTGCAGACAGCAATGAGCTCTGCCCTGAGCCTCCTCTGCTGTAGGCTGCACACCCCCAGCTCCCTCAGCCTCTCCTCACAGGGCTGTGCTCCAGGCCCCTCCCCAGCCTTGCTGCCCTTATGTGGGCACATTCAAGCACCTCAACGTCTCTCTGGAACTGAGGAGCCCAGAACTGGGCACAGCACTCAAGGTGTGGTCTGAGCAGTACTGATGAGCCTGCCCACTGCAGGGGGCTTAGACTGGCCGACCTGTAGAGGTCCCTTCCAACCCAGTGCATTCCATGATCTTCATTTTTACCTCAACAAAGAGTTATCTGCACATACAGTGCAGCAGCACAGGATTTGGGGAGCACTGCTCCTCTTTGATGTCAGTCCTTCATCTGTCAGTGCCATGAAGACAGACAGCCCAGAAGGAATAAGAGAGAAGAAAGTGCCTTGGAGCCAACCCCATGGACAGTGACTAAGGTTAGCACTTTGTTACAGCAGGAAGGACAGAGGGGGATGAGAAGGGCTGAGTGAACATCCATCGGAAAGGAACAGGACAGGGAGCAATGGGTTTGCACTAGAGCATGGTAGATTCAGGTTGGGCATTAGGAAGAGGTCCCTTACTATGAGGGTGGTGGAAGCTGTGGATGCCTTGTCCCTGGAAGTGTTTAAGACCAGGCTGGGTGAGGCCTTGAGCAACCTGCTCTAGTGGCAGGTGTCCCTGCCCAAGCCAGGGTGGGTGGCACTAGATGATCTTTAAGGTCCCTTCCAACTCCAGCCCTGATTCTGTGAGCATGGCTGTGTGTACTGCTAGTGCTGGGAAGGGATGCTCAGCACCTCCTATTTCCCAAGGAAAATTACTCTAACAGAACAATTTCTCATTTTCTTCCATATTTTCTCTCCCCTAAAACCTGACTTCAAACATTGTAAAAGCTTTGATGAGAGCTATCTTGACAAGTTTTCAGGAAGCCTTCCTGCCAGCAATCCTGCCAAGGAATTTTGTTGTGTAAACACCATTTACTCCATCTCAAACACTTCTCCCTGGTGGAATTCCCATTTACTGGCTTCTAAGCAGTCTTTTTTCAAGAACCAGAAACTGAATCACACTTGGCTTGGAGGCTGGCAAGGTTTCAATGCCAGGCAGCCTGATCCTTCTTTCCATGGTAATTGGGAATATCAGCTTCAACACCACCAACAAAAATAGAGAGCCAGCCTATGCCCCCCACAATCTGATTGTGCTTCACCTCTGCCCATGTGTGCCCTTAGCCAGCTGCAGGCTCCTCAATACACTGTTATGCACTGTCAGTAACGCAGCCTGTAGCACCTGGGAAATGAAAATGCAGCCTAAGGTAAACCCAACTGAAGATGTAAAACACTTCAGTGGCTGTTGTTCAGGTGACATTATTCACCTTCCTACACAAGGCCATTAGAGAACCTCTCCTTTGTGGCTCAGCAGATGGCACCTTGGTGTTTGTATTGTGTGGCACCTGAATGGCACAGACTCTGGGCTTTGGGAGAGCACAACGTAAGCGCAATGCTGGGAGCACCTGAAGATGCAACTGTCCAGGTTCTACGCTGATCCTATCTGCAGAGAGATCCTATCCAACCAGGTAATGCAAAGGTGAAATTAAAGCATGAATAAATCTAACCCTGCCAGCCCAAGACACAGGCAGGGACTTTTTTCCCCATTTAGAAGCAGGAAATGGAGATAGGAGTAAAGGTTAAACTCTTACCTTCCTGCACCAACATTATATTTAGCAGCTATGACAGGTGCAAGACTGTACTTCACTAAATGCCATTATCCTGTCTCAGGTTAGAGCAGCCAGAAAGATCCATCCAGGATAATAACAGGTAAGAGAGAACTGCTGCAATCAACATCTGTGGACCAAGAGAGATGAAAGAGAAGAAGATCTGGGAAGGGAAATGAAAAAGAGAAGGAAGCAAAGCAGAAAAGAAAGAGGAAAAGAGCAACGAGGGGTGACAGGGGCAGGATTAGAAAAGTGACAGAAGCAGGGTGGAGACAGAGGGATAAAATCTGCACTAATGGAAGCAGCACTTTTTAGCAGACATTAATTTCACAGTTACTTTAATGGTTGATACTGGCTGTATGTCAACTTGATTGATGCCTTGTCACTTTGATAGTTAAGGTTATTGGTAGAGCTGCAGAACTGATGTATTATTACTTTAATTCTTCATTTGGGGGCTTTATTAGGGCATATGGGAATTTAAATTGAGTAACTGAAGAAGCTGAATTGATTCCCTGGGATCTGATCCCAGCACAGACACAAGGGTGCCTACCACAGAAAGAACAGGTCTGTGTGAAGGCACTGCTGAGGCTTCTGTGCTGACAGTGCCACCCACGACGTGACCTGTTGGGAACCATTACAGAATGACCATGAGGTGATTTCATATGGCCAGTTACCTGCATGCTCCTCTCCTCCCACCTGTCAATCTACAGCCTGCCTTAGGCTGACAGCCCTGCCATAACCAGGAATAAATGAAAGGAAGGAAGGAAGGAAATAAGAGACTTGAGGACAGGTGATCTTTCCCACTGGAAATCTGCCATTCGGTTTTCACCATGCAATCCATATACCCTTTTCCCAAGCTTCCAACCTCACATGTATCAGCACACACCAACAGGGCTGAAACACTGCTCCACAGCCACCAGTGTCAAATTCCACACTTGCTCTTGGACACCCCAAAAACTCAGCTGAGGCTGTAAAGCATGGAAATCACAGTGGCCAACTCACAAGTTCCAGTGAGTGCTTTGCACGAGAAACATATCTTAACGCTGCTCTCACACCAGGCAAAGCAGCAAATGCTTCCTTGAAGACCTTCTTACCCCATGCCAACACAACAGGTGGGCACCCTTGCTGATCTGCCTTCCAAACTGCTCTCTTCCATGCAGATCTTTTCCCCCACGCATTAGTTTGGTTTTTTTCAACTAGTCCACAATGTTCTGTCTGCTGAAGCTCCCTATCAGTCATGTTTTAAAAACCTGGAATTAAAATAACTGGTGTTAGAGACTTGAAAAGGAGCAATCACTTAGCTAATTCATCTTTAAAAGGTTCCCCATCTAACCTGATTTAGACGTGATTTGCCTGCAGGCAGCTCCAACAGGAAACATCAAGGGAGGATTTTGTGAAGTGGGTGCTAGCAGGGACCCCTCAACACCTTACACCGTGGGGAAAAAAAGCAGAGCTGAAGTCTGGGCAAAGCTTCCCATTTACCTGGAAGAGGCAGAGAGCTGGAAGCACCTATGCTCTTTCTGCTTTAAAGGAAGCATCAGAAAGAAAGGGAGAGAGGCATCTCAGTCTGTGAGATTTGCTTGTTACACATGCTCAAAAAATTAAACAAGACTCTGCTGAGCTTCCCATTCGTTTCAGCTCGTGAAACAAATCAGGAACGTCCTGCTGGGGAGGGCAGGATGGGAAGATTCTCGTTCAGGAGAAATGCTTTGTCACACACAGTTCTGACCCAGTGCTGACAGAGTTAAGATGGTGCATTTGGGAAAATACAAGACGTATCTGGTTAGATTTTTAGTGCCTGCAGGTTGATGTTTTCCAGCTGTTTTCACTGTGGCCTCTTCTCTTTTCCTGCTGTATGTAAAGTGGGAATTTGGAGTACTTCTCCTTTATTGGACATCCAACCAGAGAGTTTCACACTGGGCAGTACATCCCCTAAGTGTCTTTGCTCTTGCAGAATTAGCATGCATCAGAAAAAGCATGCATCAGACTCCTGACCTGGCAGCAAGCTGAAAGCTGACAATGAGGAGGAGAAAACAGGCAGCACTGCAGAATGATCAGATTCCTCAGAGGCCAGGATGACTCTTACCACCTCCCTGTCTCTAGACAGGCTGAAAGACTGAAATATTGGTCTCAACACTCACGAGGCTCTGAGGAATGCAATTCTCACTTTGAATCCCCCAGCCTGCACAACACATGGATAAAGACTGGGCCAAGCTTAAGAATCTTATGGGGTTTCTTATGAATGTAGTTTTGTACCAGGACCTTGTAACACTCAACAGTCCTACTGAGCTGCTGCTGCTATGAATTAGTTTCTCTGTTGAATTATTATTAAATTGCATTCAAGTAACAAGAACTGCTGAATCTGTCCAGGCTCTGTTGAGCCATTCCACACCATCTCTTTCTTGCAATAGCCATTTGCTTGAGAAAGGAAGAAAACTATGCTCCAGTGTCATCTTCAGAGCCTGTACTACAGCAGCCCTTGGCATAAAGTTTAAAAACTGAAACTACTGCTATCAGTCTGAAGTGCCTGTGCAGCTGCACAAGAGCAGAGCCATGGAAGCTCACCAAGGAGCAGGTTTTGAGCACAAAATCGCTTTGTGGATGCCAATAGGCACACCCTAGCCACAGAAATCTTTAACACATAGGCCTGCCCTCTGCACCTCAGTCAACACTCCTTTCTCTGTTTGTACAGACACAAAGGCAAGCCCTGGTCCAAAAATAAAGAGTGCCTTTTCTCTCTGGTCATCACCTGATTTACCTGGAGCTCTGCCTGCTTGAAAACCCTTGAGAAGATTTTTCTTCCTCTTTAAATTAACCCTCTGCATGTTGTTATTTTACAACAGCTTACAGTTTAAACCCCCCAGCTTCACGGGCCAAGCTGCTGGATAGCCATATTTCTACTGGTGAATAACCTTCTTTTGGTACTGAAACACAATTACACACAGCTGAAGAATTAGATCAGCTGAGAATGTCTGCTCACCAGAAATCTAAGAGGTGGTCTGACAGAGCTGAGTATGCAAAGTTGCCTCAGCATAGCAGAAATCTTCCACATCCCCAACTGGGTGCCGTGGGCAGGGTTGGCAGAAGAGCAGTTAGGCCTCTGTTTTCAGCCAAAGCCATTCCAGCAGTTGTGTCAGGTTTTTCTGTTGCTGTGCATTTACCCAGGCACTACTTACCATCTTCAAAAACTGCTCCCATCTGAAAGGATAACTCCGAGCTGTGCTCTGCTTCGCAGGGGTAAACTGCTCGTGCTTTGCGGTGGGCAACACTGCAAGGTGAAATGGTGAATGACAGTCACCTGCTAGTCTTAGCAAGACACTTTCTCAACCATTCTCCTCCAGAGGTGACAGTGACTGAATCCATTCTGCTGTCTACTCAGCCTCCTTTGAAGAGAAGCATTCCAGGTCAGGCTGGACAGGGCACTGAGCAACCCGCTCCAGCCGAAGATGTCCCTGCTCACCGCAGAGGGGCTGGAACTCGATGACCTTTAAAGGTCCCTTCCAAGCTAAAGCACTCTGTGATTCTGTATGCACCATTACAGGCTTGGCATTCAAACACACCAGTGCCAGAGCTGCAGCTTCCCAGCTCACTCTTGGCCTTTCCAAACCTCACAGCCCCACCAGCGTTATGCACCCTTCACTTTAGGGTGGTTAAACTCCACTTTGAATTGCAGTGAAAGCTCTGCCAAGTGCTCATCAGCAATGAAATCAGTAGGAGGCAAAGTTCACTGATAGACTAATTATCAGTGCACCTTTTGAAACTTTGCTTCAGGCAGCTTCTCACTGTCACTGTAGAGAATTCACCTTTTGTGTTTGTTCACAGAACAACGTTCCTAGACTGCTGACCCCTTCGGGCTGCTCTCAGGAGCCATCAGCATCAATTTGTGCAAAGGACTCACCTCCCTAAACACCACAAGCAGAGGTCTTGGAAAACCTAAGTCCCTTTGGCACACCTTGTGTACTGGTGCCTTTCTGCTTGGTTTGAATCACAGAACCAGCATGCTTGGAAAAGACCTTTAAGATCACCGAGTCTGAGCATCACCTAACTGCACCAGGGCCAGACTACACCAGAGCTTTGAGCACCGCCGTTTAGACACGGAACTCATGCCACCAAATGACCTTTTGCTTGAGCCCACAGAACAGCTACACAGAAAACTCTGGGCAAGATTCTCCCTGCTCTGAGGAGCCTGCAGTCAAACAGACCATAACACAGTTCTGGTGCAAACTGCAACCAGTTCATGAGCCACCAAGTGAGCTTACAAAGACACCCAATTGCTTCAGTTAGAAAAGCAAAGAGGAAACTTGAAGAAAAAGCTTTTTTAAACTAGATTTAGATTAGGTACCAGGAAGAAGTTCTTTACTATGAGGGTGGTGAGACACTGGAATGGTTGTGGATACCTCATCCCCGGCAGTGTTTAAGACCAGGCTGGGTCAGGCTTTGAGCTGCCTGGCCTAGTGGAAGGTGTCCATGCCCATGACACAGGGGTTGGAACCTTAAGCAGAAACCAGATAGAAAGCAAGCAGGCCATAAGAGTGAAATACAAGAATGAAAGTAGAGAGAGAGGCAAGAGAGGGCAAGGCCTGGCAGAGGCAAGAAGGCTCGTTTGAGCCTTTGCAGTTGACACGGGTGGCTGTGGAAAAGGAAGAACCTGTGTTTTAGCAGCCCCTGTGAGAGAATGGCTGCATTAGACCACCCAGATCAAAGCCTGCTGCTCTTAGGCAAGCAGCCACTGGCCCGAGGTCTCTGCCTTCTCCAGCAGAGGAGAAAGGAGACAAAATGGCCAGGGCTGCAGCTCTCTGTCCGAGACGATACCCCAAAGCCTGCAGAAGACATGGATTAGCTGACCTGGAAAGGCCACAGAGGAGAGGAGGCAAGTGAAGCCCCAGAGAAGCTGAGGTGTGCCAGTACCTTTCCAGGGCTCGGTGGCTGCCAGCGGCAGGGTTGGGGAAGAAGAAAGCAGCTGGTGCGGCACTCGTGCCAGAGGCAGGATTCATCCAGGAGACCATCGAGGGGCGGCTCTGGCCAGCCCTGAGGGGAAAAACAATGCAAGGCAGAGTTTTTGAGGGGAAGAAAACTTCATTTCAGACCATGCTACCCGAGTCCTCATGGCCAGGTAACCAGTTAGAGCCTCAGATCCACCACTAACAGCGTGGAGCTGGCTCTGCAGGCACAGCCTGCACGTGAAGTGCAGACTGGTGGGGGCTGGAAGGGGCCCCTGGAGATCATCTAGTCCATCCTCCTGGTAGAGCAGGATCACCTGGGGAAGGTGGCACAGGACAGTATCCAGGTGGCTTTTGAGTGACTTCAGAGACAGTGACTCCACCACCTCTCTGAGCAGCCTGTTGCAGCAGAGAAGTTCCTCCTCCTGTTTAGCTGTTACCTCTTGTCCTGTCACTAGGCACCACTGCAAAAAGACTTTCCTCCTTGAAAGACTTTCTCCTGCATGCCCTACATCCTAAGCCAAGACAAATTACCTGAGCTGTGTGACATAACCAATAAAAAGGCAAAATTCCACATCCCTTATCTAATCAGGACAGACACAATGAAGCTGCATATAGCAGGCTGTTATTTGAGCTGCCACTTTGCCTTTGCCACTTTTGATGCATCTATTTTAAAATCTCCCTGCTGCTGTACAAAGGCTTCCAGAGGCTGCAGCTATTATAGCACTGGGATCATGATCATAGAATCAAGCAGCTTGGAAGAGACCTCCAAGCTCAAACAGTTCAACCTAGCACCCAGCCCTAGACAATCAACCAGACCATGGCACTAAGTGCCCCAGCCAGGCTTGGCTTCAACACCTGCAGGCACAGCGACTCCACCACCTCCCTGGGCAGCCCATTCCAATGCCAATCACTCTCTCTGCCAACAACTTCCTCCTAACAGCCAGCCTAGACCTGCCCTGCCACAGCTTGAGACTGTGTCCCCTTGTTCTGTTGCTGGTGCCTGGGAGAAGAGACCAACCCCACCTGCCTACAGCCTCCCTTGCGATCTGGTGCCGATAACTGTGTAGCTTCAGCGCCTGCCCTCGCAGACAGACTCCTCAAATACCTATGAACATACATATCAAAAGAAGGTCCTTACTATGAGGGTGGTGAACACTGGGACAGCTTGCCCAGAGAGGTGGTGGAGGCCCCATCCCTGGTGACAGCTCTAAGCAGCCTGATCTAGCTGGGGATGACCCTGCTCACTGCAGGAGTCAGGGCTTGGACTAGCTGACCTTTGAAGACTCCTCCCAACCCAGTGCACCCTAGGTTGCTAAATTAACGTATCATTGCTACTGGAGGAGAAGAAATAGCAGCCAGAATTTAAAACTTCTCTTAGTCACTTCAAAACGTGCAAAGTCCTCCCCAGCACAAAGAGAGGCCCTAATTATGGCTCTTGAAGAACTAGAGCATTCCAGCACAGAAGGCCTCCTTTTGCTGCCTGGGCAAGACAAACAGGCCAGATACTGAATGCCTGAACATCTCTGGAACAGAGAGATGGACTTCAAACAGACTACACAAACAAAATCCAAGGCACTCACAGCTTTCACACTGGAGTCAGCACAACACCGAATTTATCAGTTTGACTTATTCCACCATCAACCTCTTGGCACAGATCTGCAAAGTACCACACCTTGGGGACCAGTCAGGAAGGCTTTTGAGGGGGTGGAAATGTCCACCTGGCCAAGGCAGACCGATCCAAAGCACTCCAGTGACCAGTGCAGGTGAGAAAGAACAGCGAGAGAGCTAACTTCAGCAGCTGGTGTCAGCCCTCCTGTGCACTGGCTACTCGCTCGCTCCAAGGAGGGATCACTGCTGCTGGGTCGCACAACGCAGCTCACAGCTACACTCGACTCCTACAAACCCATTTTCCTAGCCAGCTCCAGCAATTACCTAGGCAAGCAGGCATTAATTCTGGTTATTAAGTGATTACATCTGGGACATTATAAGATGGAGAATAGCACATTCCTTGTTTAACAAGAGTTTTTCTTTTGGATCTGCTCCAGGCAGCATTTGGATGAAAAGTGGGAGGCAGAGCGAGTGCAAACAGCATTCTACAGTTAATCCCACTGATAAAAACGCAGCTTCAATGTGCTGGAGTCATAACTGGAAGGGTTTATCAAAACATGCTCTGCTCTCAGAGCCATCAGACTGACCACACAAAGGCAGGACTCGTATGTAGTGAACCCAAGTAAAAGCTGGGCTGCAGTGACTAGAAACACATTTCATGCTCCACTGTGGGACGAGGGCATGCAGTCTGCTTCGCCGCTCCCGAGCCTTCCACTACGCCACTACTTACTCCTCCCAGCAGTCACATGCCTTTGAAGAGCAGCACCTATACAATTCTGGGGTTCTTTTTTACCTGAATTCTCCTCTTCCCCCAGTTGTTATCAAAGCTCTGAAAAGGTTTCCTCGGGTAAGAAAAACCTCCAGCTAAAAGTGACTTAATTCAGGGAAGAAACCTAAAAAGTGAGTGCTGCCACTTGGGTTATTTTCTTTAAATACTGAGGATGAAAAAAATTCTAAACAGTACTGCAAAGTTGATAACATTTGTTAGAAAGTAGATTATTTCCCTCTCATTCTGCACATGCCTACAGGCAGAACTCATTTTAACTCAGTGACACAGAAGGTGAGCCTAAGACAAACGCCATTTGAAAGCAAACTTGAAAATCCCCAGATCCTGTTTGCATAGACTAAACTGTTAAGAGTTAAAACAACTCTGATATTTAAAGCGAAAAACCCCAAACCTCCCAAACATTTCCCTTGTGCTGTTATTCATTCCATTTAAACCAATTCCAACACGGAGGTTGGTGTCAGGCTCATCTCTGACACCTGAAAAAGCACAGAGAATAGAAAGCTAATGCTGCAGGTACATTGCCAGGGGAGTATGAAAATGTCTCTAGAGCAAACTGATCAGGACTCAGGCATCTCCTACCAAGTGCTCTTCTCCAGTGCATGCCTCCCTCAGGTATGTGCTGCTTGGCTTTGAACAAGCCAATAACAACGTCTTTCACTCATGAGGTTCAACAACACCCAGTGCAGAGTCCTGCATTTGGGTGGAGGCAATCCCAAGAACCAATATAGCATGGGCAGTGCCTGGCTTGACAGCAGCCCTGAGGAGAGGAATCTGGGGGTGCTGGTGGATGAGAAGCTTAGTGTGAGCCAGCAGCGTGCACCTGTAGCCCAGAAAGCCAAGCAGAGCCTGGGCTGCAGCAAGAACAGTGTGGCAGCAGGTCAAGGGAAGTGATCCTCCTCCACTACTCTACTTAGGAAAGAGCCTAAGCCAAGCATCTCTGCCTGAGAAAAACTGCTGCTGCCTGGCACAGTGCAGAGCAGGAGAGGGGAGCAGGGGAGATGGCCTTACTGAAACAAGCTGGAGATTGTGTACTGATATTCCAAAACAAACTCCTGAACACAAGGGTTTCTGGGATGCTTATCAGGCTGGTTCCTAAGGTAACACAGCTAAAGAGCAGCCTCTTATCTTGAGAGCAAGGAAGAGACTCTGTGAAAGGAGCCTACACTGCACCTCACGAGGGCAAAACCCAGGCTGCTTGACAGAGGAGCCTGGCAGCTCCGTGGGGGTTGGATCACAGTGCACAGTGGTCAAAGTCCACACCAGTGCCCTTAAAAGGGTTCATCAGGAGTGAATTAGCCTATCAAAAGGCATTGGCTACTCCCCATGCAGTCCACCACTCGCCACCACCAGACAGCCATCTTCCTGCATGTTAAAACCCCTCTGCTTTGCTGAGGCCAGAGAGCAGAAAAACACATGGACAAGATTCTTGAGATCATCACAGTGGCAGATGGGACTGTTTGGGAGCTACCTGCCTCCCTGCTCTTATGAAATCACCTGGACTAGGCTCAGCTGGCTGGGAGTTCAGCAATGAAGCTTTGCATTCACAGCTTAGCACAACACACAAGCAGAGATGTACAATATTTACAGCTATATACAAGTTAAAAGTAATACAGAAGCACAACAGCCCTCCTAGAAACCAGAGTCCCCAGAAGGGGCTCCCAACCACCCTTCCACCTTCTTTCCACCCCTTTACCTTATCTCAGAGTTTGCCTTACATGCAAGGTGAGTTTGGAGGATTGGCAAGGGGGGTTAGAAGCAGAAGCATTAGTTATGCAGAAGCAGCCCAGGGAGAAACACAGACTCTGAGAGACAGACACACACACACTGACACTCTCTTATCTGTGTGCTCTTGCTTTTATACATCTCAGCAAGCCTATGAGTGAAGCAGACATCAGCACTGTTTCCTTTTCACAGCCTATCATCTAGTTTTTCTCGCTGAAATATTCCAGTTGGCCTCAAACCAGCACAACAACCAAACTGCAGACAAAAGGAGAGAGCATTTCCCCTCTGAAATGAAACTCCACCCCATGACTGAAAGCATCTAACATGCATACAACACTCATAGAGTCATACAGTGGTTGGGGTTGGAAGGGACCTTAAGTGACATCTAGCTCCATCCCCCTGCCAAGGGCAGGGACACTGCCTACTGTTCAAGGCCCCATCCAACCTGGCTTTCAACACCTGAGGGCACGAGGTTGGGGCTGGGCTCCTGTTAGTGCTGCCCAGTGACAAGACGAGGGGCAGTAGGTGCAGAAGAGAACACAGGAGGTTTCACTTGGATTTAAGGAGAAGCTTCTTTCCTGTGAGGGTGATTGAGCCCTGGAGCAGGCTGCCCAGAGGAGTTGTGGAGTTTCCTTCTCTGGAGACTGTCAAAACCCACCTGGATGTGTTCCTGTGCAGCCTGCTGGAGATAAAGCTGCTTTAGCAGCAGGGTTGCATTAGATGATCTCCAGAGGTCCCTCCCAACCCCTACTACTCTATGATTCTATGACTTCAGGCTTGAAGCCTCCACAGCTTCTCTGGGCAATCTATTCCAGTGCCTCACCATCCTCACAGGGGAAGAATTTCCTGCTAATGTCTAATCTGAATCCAGTTTCTTACAGTCTGAAGCCATTCTCCCTCATACCTTTGTAAAAGTCCCTCTCCAGCTCTCCTGTAGCCCCCTTCAAATCCTGGAAGGCTAAGGTCTCCCTGGAGTCTCATTCCTGAACCCTCACTTCTCCACAGCACATCAGCCAGCAGTGAGACAGAGGCTTGGCTAAAGGTGGGTGGCGAAGCCTCACTGAAGCAGCTAACACATCAGTGAAATGATCTCTCGTGCCAGTCTGGTACATCCGAAGCTAACATCTGCAGCAGCTGGCCGACAGTGAAGTGGTCTGAGATGGCAATTCAGACAAAGCAAAAATGATGAATATACATCTGTCAGCTTAAAGCACACTGCTCTTCCTTCCAGACAAAAAAGAGGGGGTTGTGTTCCCTGGAATCATGCAATGAAACAAAAAGGGGGGAAAAAAGAACAGAAAAAGAGAAGATGGAAAAAAAAGCAACTTGAGCTCTGTGCAGTGTTTGCAGCCACATCTCTCCACCTCAGAGCACACACACTGCTCAGCCCTAGCCTGCTGGAAGGCAAAGAGGTGGCAAAGGACTTAGTGCGAAGCACATGACCGAGTTATACTATGCCTGTTTCAAAGCAGCTGAAAGATGAAGGCCGTTGCTCTGCTTGTGTAACAAAAGGCTACAAGAAAGAAGTGCCTGCTCCGCTCAACTTGCTTCAAACTGCTGAGTCACCGAAGAAGTGGCAGCTGAAACAAACCCCCAACTGCTCAACCTGCTGAGTCACCAAAGAAGTGGCAGCTGAAACAAACCCCCAACCGCTCAACCTGCTTCAAACTGCTGAGTCACTGAAGAAGTGGCAGCTGAAACAAACCCCCAACTGCTCAACCCGCTTCAAACTGCTGAGTCACTGAAGAAGTGGCAGCTGAAACAAACCCCCAACTGCTCAACCCGCTTCAAACTGCTGAGTCACTGAAGAAGTGGCAGCTGAAACAAACCCCCAACTGCTCAACCCGCTTCAAACTGCTGAGTCACTGAAGAAGTGGCAGCTGAAACAAACCCCCAACCGCTCAACCCGCTTCAAACTGCTGAGTCACTGAAGAAGTGGCAGCTGAAACAAACCCCCAACGTGCAAACTAAGCACACCAGGAAAGAGCACTGCTTACATACCTGGACTGTGCCTTCTGCAGCTGTTAAAGCAGCTTCTTTTAGCAAAATCAGAGGGGGACATTTGACACTGCAGAAAGTTTTCCTGTCACTGAAAGTGAAGTCACTCTTTTAGGTAAAACTGCATATTCACATCACTGCCACAAAGCACAAGAAACTACTCCAATTTGAAGGAGGCTGACAACACAGCCTACTGATGTACACAACTCATCCAGCAACTGAGCAAAATGCAAAGTCACAGAATGGCTCAAGTTGAAGAGAGCTTAAAGACAGGCCGGTTCCAACTCCCCTGCCATGGGCAGGGACACCTTCCCCTAGAAGTGAAGTGGTGGATGCCACCTGCCTAGAAATGTTCAAGGCTAGGCTGGACAGGGCCTTGACCAACCTGGTCTAATGGCACATGCCCCTCCCCATAGCAGGGGATTTGGGATGAGATGACCCTTCCAGCCCAAACCATTCTGTGATTGTCATTACTACTCTGCCTTAAAAGAAAACTGTCCCATTCCAGCAGGGAGCACTACTGGGAGGAGCACTCTAACCAGCTCACTACCATCACTATCAGGCTATATTGGAGATGAGCTTGTGCAAAGCATCCTGGGGGGAAAGGGATTTTTAATGACTACATGTTTATATGTTCATCAACTAGAAAAGGTAATTTGCCCCTCCTGGGCTATTTGGAGTTTGAATTGTGTCTACATCAACTACTTTGTAACTTTGTGATTGACAGGGGGCAAAAAAAGCTCTCTGTGTTCTACCACAGAGTGTGTGTAAAAATAAAAGGTATTTATTTTTAGTATTTGGCTCTAGACGGAAGTGTGAAGTTAAAAATACCTTCAGCAAAGAGGGTAAAAATATATACATAAGAAATTAGGGAGGAAGATATGCTTAGAACAGCAAACTTGGGTCTCCAGTGAGCACCAGCCCTGCCGTGGGCAGTGAGAGCCAGCCAGCACCCAACTCTCTGTCACCCCTCCAGCAGCACATGACAACACAGGGCATATGTCTGATCCACACAGCTTTCCAAGGAAAGCTAGCATCAGGCAGGCACACACTTACAGGCATGAAAACCAACAGCTTAGCAGGGCCTCCAAATGGCACATATGTGAAACATCACCTTCCCGTGACACCGTATGCACAGCACATCTCTGAGCAGTGACGTGGCAACTGAGCAGTCAGGGCTCTGGGAGACAGCTCAGGCTGCTGGCACAGCCCCTGCTCGCCCAGCGCCTTTCACCACTCTGCCATGCGGTGTCCCCCTCAGGCCAGCCGGCAGGTGAAGATGCAGGGGCCTGCGTTTGGTGCTCCTCTCACCGTGCTGGAGCTCCTTTTGTTTTCAAAGGCAGGGCAAGGAAAGGGCGCGCATCACAAAACGCTCTGCCAGAAGACATCATGGTGACAACACCTTAGCACTCAGGAAGAAACAAGCTTTTCCTTCCTCGAAAACAAATACTACAGGCAGCATTCTTGCTCTCCATCGTGTGCTCCTGCCTCAACCAAGCCAGAGAGATAAACAAGCCTGGGAATAGCTCTGATGGACCTTGACCCACAATGCAGCATCCCGCCCCAGTGCAAGCAATTCTTCACCACCACCAAGTCCTCAGCACTTTGCTGACTACATAACTCCATACTGATTCTTTACTCTGCTCTCCCGAGACCACACCTGCAGTCTTCTGTGCAGTTCTGGAGCCCCTAACACAAGAAGGACATGGAAGTGTTGGAGCCAGTCCAGAGGAGGCCACAAAGATGCTCAGAGGGCTGCAGCAGCTCTGCTATGACAGGCTACAAGAGTTGGGGGTCTGCAGCCTGGAGAGGAGAAGGCTTCAAGGAGACCTTGGAGTGGCCTTCCAGGATATGAAGGGGGCTACAGGAGTTTCCCAGGCATCCCAGTTTCCACACATGCACTTCTTTTCACCAACACAACTTGCTAATCCTACAAGTGGATTGACAGTACAAGTGGACAGCCCTAGAGAAGGAAAGAGTAACTTCAGTCCTCCCCTGAGGAAGCATTTATGTAACTAACTATAAGTCTGCAATTCCTCCAGTGTATATGAGGAAATACTGTTCTGGCTGGCAAGTCCTCTAATGAGCAGGAATTGTTTGTGTGTGCATACAGAAACACAAAGCCATCCTGTGGCTACCTCAGTACTCCCCTTTGCTGCACACCTACACACAGAGCAGGCTACTCAGAATGCCATAAAGGCCCTAAATTTGACACAAAATCTTAAGAGCCTTTCATCTAAGTGTTACTTGATCCTGTTTTGAGATAAAATCATAGAATCACCCAGGTTGGAAGAGACCTCCAAGCTCATCCAGTCCAACCTAGCACCCAGCCCTAGCCAATCAACCAGACCATGGCACTAAGTGCCTCATCCAGGCTCATCAATAAAGATATTGAACAGGACTGGGCCCAGCACTGATCCCCGAGGCACACCACTGGTGCCAGCTGCCAGCTGGATGTGGCACCATTCACCACCACTCTCTGGGCCCAGCCCTCCAGCCAGTTCTTGACCCATACCAGAGTGAATCTGTCCAAGCCAGGAGCTGCCAGCTGTGCCAGGAGCTGCTTGTGGCAGATGGTGTCAAAGGCTTTGCTGAAGTCCAAGTAGACCACATCCACAGCCTGCCCCACATTCACCAGGCAGGTAACCTGATCCTAAAAGCAGTAACACATCCTGCAGAGAATAACTTACATACTCACTGCCTAAATAAATACATACTACAGTTTTCTAACAGGTTCCAGTGAAACGCAGTAGGGTTCTGTAGAAAAGGAACACTTCTGTCCTTCAAACATTCAGGAGGCTCTAAGCTCCACCACGACACACAAACACATCCTGCTTATTGTTTTTTGCAGGAGCAGAAGACCAGGTACGATGATATGCAACTGGTAGAGGTCACTCAGCCACCACCCAACTGCCGAGAGGGATGTGCTTCACGTGCACAAGCATACTGCTGGAGAAACTCTAACTTGATAGGCAGGTTACTTACAGATTTGTTGCCCAGCCTGCAAGATCTCCACTCTCCATAATAAGGTGGTTTCCATCCAGGAGCCCAGGGGGGCTGCTAGAGAAGGCAGGTGTTGGAGACTGGGATGAGAGAGAATCCATACTGCCAGTCGGGGTGTCTTCTTGGAGAGCGCTGTGGCTGTCAGCTACAACAGAAAGCACAAGTCAGAAGGATATTAAAAGAATCTATCTGCTCATGAGCCAAAGAAGTTGCTCTGGTAACTGTGCTGCAATAGCTGTGAGAAGAAAGCTCCCTGTCCCACCTTCACAGGGTGTTCTGGAAGGCAAGCAGCCCCCCGGCATTTCCTCACAAGATACCAATGCTCAATCTCCCCCTGCTGTTACTGCCAGACTGTCTTGACAACACCAGGACTTCCCAGCTTCCTTTTCAACATCTGCTTCATGTGGCTGAAATGCTAGGTTTTGGGAGGTTATTTCTAGATAAGGCATCACTTTGGGTCACTAAGTAGTTCCAGCCACACACACTCGTGTGCCTCTCTAAAAACAGTCTCCAAAAGGCAAGTCACTGCACACTTGAGAGAACAATGGCTTGCAGGTACCACGAGCACAGTCCTAACACTAACCAATGGCCTCTAGAACGGCCAGGATAAGCAGGAGATCTCTACCAAACACACAAGACCCAAGGGTGTTCCTTTTATCACTCCTTTCCAAAGGTTACTTTTAAGAGGAGGAGTCACTGCATTCTGCTCTGCTCTTTGTTTTCACTGGCTGCTCTTGCAACATCGCTGGGGAGGCAGCACATCCAGATAGGATGCTCAGGAAAACACTGAGGAACACTGCTCCTGTCCCAGACTGAGCAGCACTCCCTGCAAAGCACAGTGACACATCTGGCCCAAGAGCCAGGTGTCCCCAACACAGCCCTTCTCATGGGCTGTACACTTCAGACATTCTAGAGGAGTGTATTGGTCCGATTTAAGCTTCCCAGAGACTCAAAACCTAACGGAACAACACAGTAATAGGATGCCTTCCCCCCTCCCCCTCTTTGGGAAGAAAGGAATTGGATGTAGAGAGGAAAAAGGGGTGAAACAACCACAGAAGAGTCTTGCTTCCATTTGGGGGTTAAAAGAAAAACTTGGACAATAAAAAAGGTATTTAAGGTAAGGGGAGTTACAAAAGGTATAGGGAAGGGAACCAAGGTACAAAATACATATACAACAGATGGATGGCAGTGGGTGGAGGTAGATTCAGAGGGTGGTGGTCCCACCATGTGGTAGGGTGGACACATGGTCAAACAGGAGCAGCAGCAACAAGGGTGGTGCTGGCAGGCAGGCAGGGAGGGCAAAGAGAGAAACAGTAAGTCCCCCTGTTTTCATAGGGGGTACAGACAAGAAGCAGGAGTGGGCTAAGCACTACACCTGGGGTCAGGTTCAGACCACTCCCAGGGAGCAGTCAGGAGGAGCTGGGGCCAGGTTCAGAGCACCTCGAGGAGGGTCAACCTTTACAAACAGGGACAATGAAAATCAAATCTATAAATACAAAAAAAAAAATCCCTCTCACAACTTTTTATTACTGCTTCAACCAGTTCCATTGCTTCTGCTGCAAAGGCACCAGGGCTGCTTCCCCAGCCGCATCCTCACCCCGAGAGCACCTCCCCAGCGAGGGCTGCGGCACCCAACCCAAAGCGCCGGAGCGACACAAGTCACGCCTGGAAACTTCTGCCCAGCGCAGCTGCTAATGCAAGGCTGCAGATTAGCCTGTAGCAACGAGGTGTGACCAGCTGCCAGGAGGAGAAGGCTCCGCTGGCAAAGCCAGCCACACCGGCTGCAGCCCAGCCCTGCTCACCTCGCACCTCCTCACTGCGCCCAGGCCGCTGCGCTGCGGCTCACACCGGCACCGCACGCCGGGAGAAGCGGGGGAGCGGCAGGTGAAAGCTGACTAATTACACCTCATTTGCAGACGTGTGTCACAACGATAAAGATCTGAGAGCTCAGGCAGTAATGCTGCAATGTGACTTGACAAAGAAACCGAGTTCCTGAACAGGGCACAGACTGGAGTGCTCTGAGTGTGGCAGGGTTTGTCCCGCCGGCAGCGGGGCTGATGCAGCCCCAGGACCGAGCCACAGACAGCACACCAGAAACCCTCCCTCTCCTCAGCCACTCTGCTGCTGACTAGCAAGGCATATGCACAGAACCACAGAACTAACCAGGCTGGAAGAGACCTCTAGGATCATCCAGTCCAACCCAGCACCTAACCCTTCTAACAACTAACCCATGGCACTAAGTGTCTCATCCAGCCTCCTTTTAAACACCTCCTGGGATGGGGACTCCACCACCTCCTCAGGCAGCCCATTCCAATGCCAATCACTCTTGCTGTGAAAGAGCTTCCTCCTGGCATGCAGCCGAGACCTCCCCTGGCACAGCCTGAGGCTGTGTCCCCTTGTTCTGTTGCTGGGTGCCTGGCAGCAGAGCCCAACCCCACCTGGCTACAGCCTCCCTTCAGGGAGCTGCAGACAGCAATGAGCTCTGCCCTGAGCCTCCTCTTCTGCAGGCTGCACCCCCCCAGCTCCCTCAGCCTCTCCTCACAGGGCTGTGCTCCAGGCCCCTCCCCAGCCTTGCTGCCCTTCTCTGGACACTTTCCAGTACCTCAGCATCTTTCTTAAACTGAGGGGCCCAGAACTAGATGCAGTACTCAATGAGTGGCCTCACCAGCACAGAGTACACGATTAGAAGGACTGCCCTGGTCCTGCTGGCTATGCTGTTCCTGATACAGGCCAGGATGCCATTGGCCTTCTTGGCCACCTGGGCACACTGCTGGCTCGTATTCAGTTGGCTGTTGACCAGTCCCCCCAGGTCCCTTTCTCTCTGGCTGTTCTCAGCCACTCTGTCCCCAGCCTGTAGCACCTCATGGAGTTGGTGTGGCCAAAGTGCAGAACCTGGCACTTGGCCTTGTTAAAACTCATGGCACTGAAATGTGCCCATCTGTCCAGATCCCTCTGCAGGACGCTCCTGCCCTCTAACAGATCCACAGTTGCTCCCAATTTGGTGTTGTCTGCAAGCTCACCGCTGGAAGACTCAATCCCATCATCCATATCATCAATAAAGATACTGAACAGGACTGTGTCCAGCACTGATCCCTGGGGCACACCACTGGTGCCAGTTGCCAACTGGATGTGGCACCATTCACCACCACTCTCTCTCTCTGTCCCTCCAGCCAGTTCCTAACTCAGCACAGAGTGCCCCCGTCCAAGCCAAGGGCCAGCAGCTTGGCCAGGAGTTTGCTATGGCAGATGGTGCTCTTTGACATGAACATGACCAACTCAGCACAGCTCCCTAAGGACTGCAGAGGGGTTTCTGCTCAATTGTTTCTCAAAGCACGCAGAAAGAGCTCCAGCAAAAAGCTAAACATCTGAGTCACGCACAGCAGGGTCAGCGCTGGAGACTGCAGCACACAGGCAATTGTATTTGATATTATCATACACACAACTCTGCCTGAAATCTTTCCTCAGCTTTTACTTCTTCCTTCCCTTCCTCCCCAGGCCAGAGTTTTCTCACAGTCTGCACTCTCAAGAGTAAGACTGGGTTTGGAACACTAAAAAAGAAATCAGGTAGTCAAACAGGAAAATGCCTGCCAAAACATGGAATAGAATGGTTTAGGTTGGAAGGGATCTCAGGGATCAGCCAGTTCCAAATCTCCTTCTAGAACAGGTTGCTCAAGGCCTCATCCAACCTGGTCCTGAACACCTTCAGGGAGCTTGTGGAGCACAGAAGCACCCAGCGTGATCTTTGATCTGTGCTCCACAACCTCCCTGGGCAACCTGTGCCAGTGTCTCACCACCCTCACTGCAAAGAACCTTTTCCTTTGGGATTAAGTGCACAACCTCTACAAACCTGGTCAAGGGCACTTTACATCCCTGATGTGTTCAGCTGCCTGGTTGTGTAAACCAGAACAAAAGCTGTTTGTAAACAGCAGCTTCACTGCAGGAAAGGCAATTCGGTGTAACTGCAAAACCAGATGACTAATGGTTACCCAGCACATGTCTGCCACAAAAAACAATATATCCTCAAGACCTAAGCCTTTGGAACACAGGGTCATTAATTTCAACAGCACAGAGATCTCATCCTTTATGTTGCTGACAAAAAGTTGTGTTAACTTCAGGAATTGTACAAACTCCTGTGCATGGCAGAGGCCACAAAACTCTGAACTCTGCCTACCTCCTTGTGATGTTTCTTCTCCCTAGTAACAAGTAATAGGAGGAGAGGAAATGGCCACAGATTGCACCAGGGGAGGTTTGGGTTGGCTATTAAAAGAAACTTCTCAGAATCACAGAATCAACCAGGCAGGTATTATTTGGAGCAGCTAAGACTTGGCTTTGCCAATTTCAGCACTGGTAACCTTTACAAGAAACACCTATTGCAATGCTCAGAGCACTGAAGAAAGAGGAGAGGAAAAAGCACATCCTGCAAGTTTTCCAAGGCACCTTTTTTCACATGAAAAAGGGAATCATAGAATCAACCAGGTTGGAAGAGACCTCCAAGCTCAAACAATCCAACCTAGCACCCAGCCCTATTCAATCAACCAGACCATGGCACTAAGTGCCCCAGCCAGGCTTGGCTTCAACATCTCCAGGGACAGTGACTCCACCACCTCCCTGGGCAGCCCATTCCAATGCCAATCACTCTCTCTGCCAACAACTTCCTCCTAACATCCAGCCTAGACCTCCCTGGCACAGCTTGAGACTGTCCCCTTGTTCTGTTGCTGCTTGCCTGGCAGAAGAGCCCAGTGCCCATCTCTCTCCAGCCACCTTCCAGGGAGCTGTAGACACAGGTAGGTTTTTCTCGCAGCCGCCTCCTCTCCAGACTAGCCAACTTCAGTTCCCTCAGCCACTGCTCCCCAGCCCTGTTCTCCAGCTTCATTGCCCCTCTGTGGCCCCACTCCAGCTGCTCCCTGTCATTCCTGTGGTGAGGACAGGAGTAAACTGATTTCCATATCCAAGTTCTTTTTAACAGCTCTCCGAAACAGGCTGGCTGCTCATTGTTTTCTCTTCCCCCTTCTCCTGTATTTCATGTGGAGGCAGCAGACATCCCAGAAGCCTTCAAAGACTTGACACGGTTTGTTACAGAGCGTGTTGGGGATGTTACTGGAACTAAATCAGCTTTAAGGGTTTTGTTTCACCTCCGAATCCAGGAGCTTCCTAACACTGACAGCTTAATGCTTTTACAGCTCCTCTCCTCAGAGCCCTCTTTACCTGCAGCGTTGTCAGGTTCCCCACTGCCCGGTTAAGGCTGATTGCCACCTCGGACTGACAGCTCCCTTCCAAGAGAGGCTCCAGAAACTTCTCTTCTACCACTTGAATTCTAAGGAGCTCTCACACTACAGAACAGGGGAGCCTTGATTTCTTTTAAAGCTGGTTTCTATCATTGCTGAGCAGACAGTTTGGTGTTCTCAGTGCCTTCATTTTCTCTCCTTGAAAATGTCAACCCCCTCCCTTTTCTCTCCCATTCACTCCTCTCTCTGGGTGCTAAAGAGTGCCAGAACAGATGAAGGACATGAGGGTTCTCAGTATTAAAGCAGCGAGGCTGTAAGACGTCTCATACATTTCTTGTCAACACCACAGCCATCAGCTCCTCACCTCTTCTTCCTTCTATGGGTGGGAAGCCTCTGAGTGCCTTCAGCTTGGCCATCTTTCTAGAGTTGCCTCCAAGCTGCTTCTACAATTCCTCTCCTCATCCTACACAAATAGGTGCAAGCTCCAATTTTACTCTCAGAGTTAAAACTTGTTTCACATTCTCACCACCTTTTGCATACCATTTGAATTTCTTGACTGTTGGGATCCTTTTAAACTGTCATCTAAATTATCTTCTTGTTTCATGGCTCTAATCACAACACTCATCCATGCCTCAGAGCTTTCACTGTGCCTCTGCAGCAGATACTCATGCTTTGCCTTCATGGCTGCTCCTAGCTCATACCAGCCTTGGCTAGAAAACAAACGACCTTCCAGCTGATGCTACTCATTTCTGGCTGTAATGGTACTCAAGGGCCACCCAGTTCCAACCCCCTGCCACAGGCAAGGACACTTCCCATCAGAGTACTAAGCAGTACTGCTTACCATTTGGTTACTAACCAAAATATCCTTCCTCCTGCCCCTCACTCCATGCCTTGTGCTTTGTCACAATGAAAATTCCCCACAAGGCAAGGAAGTACCTGTATAGAATCACAGAGCAACCAGGCTGCAAGAGACCTCCAGCCTAGCATCCAGCCCTGTCCAATCAACCAGACCATGGCACTAAGTGCCCCAGACAGGCTTGGCTTGAATGCCTCTAGGGATGGAGACTCCACCGCCTCCCAGGGCAGCCCATTCCAGTGCCAATCACTCTCTCTCTGGAGAACTTTCTCCTAACAAACTCAGACTTCACTCATCTGGTTTGTTTCCAGCAAATATGTAACTTTCAATTCCTTTTCCATTTTGTTTGGATGAGCCTCAGACAGCAAAGGCTCTCAGACTCCCCATTCCAGAAATCTGAACTTAGCTTACACCTAACTGAGCACGACATGCCTCCCAGTTGCCTTTTCTTCTCCTTCTTCCCATCTGGCTAGTCTAAGAATATTTTTTTGTTGGCACTCAAAGCTGAAAAAAACCTGAAATACTTTGGCAGTGTCAATAATCAGATCTTTACTCCAAGAATTCTAAATAAAAAAGGAAAAACAACCTCATTTGTAACAAAAGCTTATGAGCACCAGAGAGCTAACACCATGAGTTACTTGCTTGAGTGATGGAGTTTCGTTCCAGCTTCAGCTTAAGTAAACTGAGGAATTAAATACTTCACTATTAAAAGGAAGATTCATCCTTAATATCAACATTACAACTGACATGGATAGTTTAATAGTGGATAGGGGATGAAAGCAGTTTACAGAAGTCAGTATTTCTGGAGTAAATGAGAACTGCGTGACAGTTTCTATCGAGATGTGGCAAAATAAGAGGATAAAAGACATTATCTTACTCCACTTCAGCATGGTCACACAAGTCTAGCCACATAAAAGGGATGATGGAGAGAATTACTGAGCAGAGCAAACTTAAGATGACGCAAAATGCCTATTACCATCTTCGAGCTGGCATTTTCTGCATCATGAGATGGGGAAGCAGCAGCTGCAGTGCTGTACAGCCACCCATCCTTGCCCATCAGCATCCCAGCTGCAGTCAGCTCCAAGGTAACAAGCATCCATTCACCATGAGAGAGCTGGGGCTCTGCAGCCTGGAGAAGAGAAGGCTTCGAGGAGTCCTTAATAGTTAATAGTCCTTCCACAGCCTTCCCTTAGCTCCCTTCAGACACTGGAAGGCCACTATAAAGTCTCCTCAGAGCCTTCTCTACTCCAGGCTGCAGAGCCTAAACTCTTGTAGCCTGTCCTCATAGCAGAGCTGCTGCAGCCCTCTGAGCATCTGGGTGGCCTCTTCTGGACTGGCTCCAACAGTGTTGGGAGCTCCAGAACTGCACCCAGGACTCCAGGCAGGGTCTGAGGAGAGCAGAGTAAAGAGGCAGAATCCCCTCCCTTGCCCTGCTGGCCATGCTTATCTTGATGCAACCCAGTTTGGCTTCCTGCAGCCACTCAGAAAAACAGCTTTGTAGCACCAAAAGGTATCTCATGGTGCAGCAAATCCTACGAGCTGCAATACTGCCTTATTCTGTGATTAGCTCTTACATAAATTGAGATGTCAGAAGCTCATACACCCTAAAACCAACAGAGCTTTCAGGAAGCAAACGGACAGCAGGCAGCCCACATGCCCATCAGTTTCCTGCCATCTTTCAAAACACAGACAGCAAGAATTAGGTCTCTGCCAGCTATTTTTTCCCTCTCAGACAAAATAATTAACAGAACCATTAGAGCTGACTGCAGGGCTTTTCCCTCAGAAAAAGGCCAGCTCTGATATGTTTTTCCCAAAGTGTGCAGGTACAAGCATGTGTATCTCAGGCACAAAGTAGCTTTGCTGGAGATGAATTATTTTTCCCAACTCTACAATGATTCAGATTGTCAGGGAAAGAAAGAGAGGAAGCTGCACTAGACAGAATTTGCCTCAAGACTGGCTGATGTAACTCCAGAATTGCAGCCAGGAAGGTGGGTGTCTGAGTTTGGGCTAGGAAAGGGAGAGAAATGTGCTCATCTGCAGGTTACTTTGGGGCAAGTGGAGTTTTGGGACCAAACTCTGCCCTCCTCTTTTTAGATACTTGCTCAAAAATGCAAAGTTCAGCTTTAGACAAGCATCACAGACCCACAGGTTGGAAAAGACCTTCAAGAGCATCATTCCAGACATACACTTAAACCTGCCACAGCAAGTAAAGATTTTGGTAAGCATTTCACTCACTGCAGGCCCTCTCTCCAAATTCCTGGGAAATATTGTTTGGATTGTTCTGTGCTCCTCAATTCAAGAGAGATGTTGAGGTGCTGGAACATGTCCAGAGGAGGGCAATAAAGCTGTTGAAGCCTGGAGCACAGCCCTGTGAGTGAGGAGAGGCTGAGAGAGCTGGGGGTGTGCAGCCTGCAGAAGAGGAGGCTCAGGGCAGACCTCATTGCTCTCTATAGCTACCTGAAAGGATGATGTAGCTGGGTGGACACTATAGTAACAAGAGCAGTGCCCAAACTCAAACATGACTCACTTTTCACCAGAGCTTGCTTGGCAGGAAACCACACAAGACCTCCAGCCTTAACCAGGCTGGCCAGATGCCACACATGAATTTCATGGCTGGAGAAACACAGTGATGAACAGAAGCTGCTTCCTGAAAGCTCTGACAAATGAGATGATAAATTAATCATCCCACAGCTTTCACAGTTCTCTGGTAGCACTGCTTGGTTTGGGGTTCCAGAACACCTATGGGCCAGACCTGCACTGAAACCTACCAAGAGAACAGCCCTCGTCTACTCTATTCCTTCTCTGTGATACCCACTACATACTCCTTCAAACTCTGTGTTGGCTTAGCAAGCTGCAAGCATAGCTGGGAAGAAAAGAAGTGATGGAAATGTAAATTCCCCTTGCACTTAGTACAACTTTCAGAAGAGGGAAACAGACAAAAGTGAAGCAGAGCAACAAGTAGGGCAAAGACTTCCATAAGGCAGGGGAAGAAGAAGAATACATCTTTTTTCCCCACTGAAGAACACCAACAGAGTGGGAGCAAAACAGGAAGAGGAACCCTGTTTTGAAACTGGTGTATCAGCTCTTCAGAAACTTCAGCACCTCTCCTCTCCAAGATCCTGGAACCCTGGGGTGGGTTGCCCAGGGAGGTTGTGGCTGCTCCCTCCCTGGAGGTGTTCAAGGCCAGGTTGGATGGGGCCCTGAGTGACCTGTTCTAGTGGGAGGTGCCCCAGCCTATGGCAAGGGGTCAGAACTGGATGAGCTTTGAGGTCCCTTCCAGCCTAAAAACATTCAATGATTCATAGAATGGCTTGAGTTGGAAGGGACCTTAAAGATCAGCTAATTCCAAAGCCCCTGCAGGGATGAGGTCTCCACTCTGGGCAAGTCATTCCAGTGTCTTGCCACTCTCATAGCAAACAGGTCCTTCCTAATATCCAATCTATATCTACCCTACCCTAGTTTAAAACTCTTGTCCCTTGTCCTGTCTCCACAGGCCCTTGTAAAAAGTTCCTCTCCAGCTCAAGTACCTTCAGGTACTGGAAGGCTGCTCTAAGGTCTCCCTGGAGCCTTCTCTTCTCCACTGCCTCACTCCTGCTCTTGAAAGAAAGGTGCTCCAGCTCTCTGATTATCTTGGTGGCCCCCTCCAGACCTGCTCCAACAGATCCATGTCCTTTTTTAGTGCTGGGGCTCCATCCTACCCAAGGCCCCCACGTGGCAAAAGCTGTGAGGGATGACAGAGCCATTCTCGCAGCAAGATGCAGTACAGACTGCCCTGCATTCTACAGGGCAAGCAGTACCTGTGCTGCTTCCCCTCGCAGCTAACACGGCCTGCATCCTGCTCAGCTGTTAACAATAGCTTTGCAAGCAGGTCCTGGAAGCCCTTGTGGCTTTTTGCTATGCCTATGGAGCCGCTTTTCTTCCCATTTCCCCTCCCTTGTGCCAGGTTTCACAAACACTTCCAAGCAGCAGCTTCAGAAATAGAAAGAGCTCAAGGCCAGGTTTCACACCTGCAGCCTTACAGCTCTGGGTTCTTCCAGGCCTGGAGACAGTCACCTTATTACAAATCCAAGGCTTCCCCTAATGCCCAGGTTTCTGTTCAGTCATTCCAAAAGAAGTTTATGGGTTATGCTGACTTGTCTGGGGGCAGGAAGGGATGGGAGGAGGAGAGGGAGGGAAGCTATGCAACCATTACACATACCACATCTTAAAGGGCTTTTCCAGCTACCCCATTCTATGATGTTACTGTGACAAAGTCATTTAACTGAACGCCACAGAAACTCATGCAAATCAATTTATTGTCCAACCTAAGACACTGTCTCACTCCAATTCCCACCAGAAACAAACCCAAGAACTCTTTCTGTTCGACATGGACACATCATTCCTGCTTTGCCATCCTGCTCCAGCAGCCCTGCAAAATACTTTAATAACCTCCAAGTCTCTGGCAATGGAAAAGGTTAAACAAAACCAAAACCTGTGCAATCTGCTACAAACCAATCCATCCAAAAACCAGAGTCTGAGGGAACAAAACTTACTCTGCATTGTCTTCCCCAAGAAATACAAACAGGGCTCTCCTCCCTCATAGACTGACCAAATGGGAAATGAAGATGCAATGGCACTTTTAGAGGAGGAGGATGAACAGCTCCCTGTGCCAGCTAACCCCTTCTCTCCCCGCACACAGAGACACAGAGAGAATGCAAAGTTGTTTGTGCATAGCTGTGAAGCTGCAAACCACAGGAGCTTCCTCACTGCTACTCAACTCACTCTAACTTTCATTCCAATAGTAAAGAGGGGAAAAAACGCAAAGAACAGAGAAAAAAACCAAACACAAAAAAATGAACCAAACTAAAAACCTATTTCCAGAAAAGGGGGGGGGGGGGGTGTGTGGAAATCCCAAATCATCTCATATCTTCCGTTTAGAAGGCCAAAAAACAACTCTGGCAATGACCCTAACGTACATCGCACACAAACCTGCATTTTGCTGAAACAAGAACTCTGCATTTAGGCTACACATGAAAGCAGCTCAGAGCTCCCCCTTCAATCCAGTTTAGGCTACACACGAAAGCAGCTCAGAGCTCCCCCTTCAATCCAGTTTAGGCTACACATGAAAGCAGCTCAGAGCTCCCCCTTCAATCCAGTTTAGGCTACACATGAAAGCAGCTCAGAGCTCCCCCTTCAATCCAGTTTAGGCTACACATGAAAGCAGCTCAGAGCTCCCCCTTCAATCCAGTTCTGCTGGGGACACTGAGCTGTTGGAAAAGCTCAGAGTGCATATGCAGGGGGTGGCTTTCCACAGAGGAAAGAAGTTGAAATGAAAACCAGCCCCAAAGAGGCAGCACCATTTCTGCCTTGAGTCTGCCAGGGAAGGAAGGTCCTTGCGGCAGCAAACGCAGCTCTGGAACTGCCTGCGGGGGAGTTCGATCTGCTCCTCGCCAGGCGCTATCAGAAAGCAGCGCAGCTAATGACTAGAAGGCAGAAGCAAGCTTTCTGTCAAGCCCAAGGGCGTGCTCCTCAGCCACCGGACCCGTCCGGGTGGCCGCCGCAGCCCTTTCCGCGGCTGCTGCGTGCCCCTTGCGCGCAGCCGAGCAGCTCCGGGCGGCGCAGGCCAAGCGGGGCAGTGGTGCAGTGCCGCCGGAGCCTGCTGGCTCCCCGCAGCAGCTCAGCCTTAAAGACTTCTTTCCGCTTTTCTA
The DNA here is from genome assembly GCF_015220805.1 of Pogoniulus pusillus. Classification (NCBI taxonomy): domain Eukaryota; kingdom Metazoa; phylum Chordata; class Aves; order Piciformes; family Lybiidae; genus Pogoniulus; species Pogoniulus pusillus. Next base: position 1,140,124 of record NC_087273.1, read on the forward strand.
ACAATTTCCTGCTTTGCATAACAATCCTGAAAGCAACACACACAAGACGTTTTCCAGCCCGGAGAGACTTTTTTTGTCTCCGACCTGCTTCAAGTTTCCAGGCATGGAAAACATCGATAGATAATTACAATGACTGTGGAGATAGATTTGTCTACAAATATATTTACACATAAATATGTATCAGCTACTTGGTTTTAAAACGGGATGATGATAATTTAGCCATATCCAGGAAATACAAAACACTGGCTTCTGCCTGCTGCTTAACTCATGCCATTGTGCATGGGGGGGGAGGGAAGGGATTTAATGTTTAATTTCCTGTTAAAAACACACACAGGATAAAATCTTCCAAAGAGCAGTTATAAAACATGCACTTGTTAGCCAAGAAACTAGGTAAATATGGAACGAAGCCCAGGCTCACTTTTATTCCTTCCTCCCCCTTCTCCAAAGAACAAAGTTGCTGAAGGCTATGGAGCCTATCTGGAGGCAGTGAGCACTCCTAGGCAACCAGACAGTTAATTCCCCTGGCTGACTATGCACCCTGCATCCAGTAGGGTAGCACCTCAGAGGAGGCAGTGGTGCAGCTGGCTCAAGGTCCCATATTGCCACACTACTGCACACCTGCCAGCCAGCCAGCTGCTGACCACCTCACTGACACAGCTGAACACAAACCACAGGACAGGGGGGGCTGGAGGAGACCTCTGGAGATCATAGAATCAACGAGATTGGAAGAGACCTCCAAGCTCAGCCAGCCCAACCTAGCACCCAGCCCTACACAATCAACCAGACCATGGCACTAAGTGCCCCAGCCAGGCTTGGCTGCAACACCTCCAGCCACGGCGACTCCACCACCTCCCTGGGCAGCCCATTCCAATGCCAATCACTCTCTCTGCCAACAACTTCATCCTCACATCCAGCCTAGACCTGCCCTGCCACAGCCTGAGACTGTGTCCCCTTCTTCTGTTGCTGCTTGCCTGGCAGAAGAGCCCAACCCTACCTGGCTACAGCCTCCCTGCAGGGAGCTGCAGACAGCAATGAGCTCTGCCCTGAGCCTCCTCTGCTGCAGGCTGCACACCCCCAGCTCCCTCAGCCTCTCCTCACAGGGCTGTGCTCCAGGCCCCTCACCAGCTTTGTCAAAGATCACAAAGATCAACCTCCCTGGAGGTGTTCAAGGCCAGGTTGGATGAGGCCTTGAGTGACCTGCTCTAGTGGGAGGTGTCCCTATCTATGGCAGGGGGTTGGAACTGGCTGAGCTTTGAGGTCCCTTCCAAACTAAACCATTCTATGATTCTATGCCCAAATTAGACAAAAATAAGGACTGCACTTTGGAGAACCTGAACAAGTTAGCAACATTAACACTGACTTCTGGGACAGAAAGTCCAGTTGAAATTCATCAAACAATAATACTTTCTATCTATTGTGTTAGGGTCAAAGTCACCACGCACTGAGGTCCCAGGTGAAGCTCCTGACACCCCGGACTGGAGAAGCAGTGCTACTACTTGCAACCTGCTGGGATTCACATTCACACTTAGACATAAACTGGAGTGGCTCCAGTTTCTTTTTGTTTTTCCAACAAAGATCAGTTTACTACTGCAGCTATAGCCCCAGAGCTTTCTGAGCTTTTGGGAGCATGGTATTCAAATTAACACAGTTTAAGCTTTTTAAGTTGATGCACCTCAAACAGCTCCTAGCCAAGGCACTGAGCTTCACCCTTGATGCAAGAGAAGAAAGGCAGAGAGATTATGCACCTCTCTGGTGAATTAAACCTGAAGGCAGCAGGGTGATTTCTTGCAGCCTCTGTAAAGCTGGCTCTGAGACAATAAACGGTCCTGAGTTTTCTCCCAAAGCCTGCACTTAGCAGCTGCTGTAGGTATTTGTGCTCTTGCCTTGCAAAATCAACCACTGCTGATCGCTGATTTAATTGCAGCTCATCAGTGGATCTCCGCCCCAGTACCAAATCTTCCTGTTTATTCTGACCGGCTGATAGCTGGACTTTGTGCCCTGATCCCATGATGTGAAGAGACAATTGACTAACAACATCAGGAGGAAGAAAGGGAATAGGGCGGAGAACAAGGGTAACACAAAATGAGCCCTGACTTGCCTTCTCGGTACTGTAAGCACCCCTGAGCAATGAGATCTCAAGAAAATTGTTATGTTGCTGGCCCCCAGTCAGAACGTTAGATGTTAGACACCCTTTGTCTCACTCTGTGTTGCTATAGCAGACTCTATGCAAAAGCAAGATGAAGCCTGAGGAGAGGCTGAGGGAGCTGGGGTTGTTTAGCCTGCAGCAGAGGAGGCTCAGGGCAGAGCTCACTGCTGTCTACAACTACCTGAAGGGAGGCTGTAACCAGGTGGGGGTGGCCTCTTCTCCCAGGCAACCAGCAACAGAACAAGGGGACAGAGTCTCAAGTTGTAGCAGGGGAGGTCTAGGCTGGATGTTAGGAGGAAGTTGTTGTCAGAGAGAGTGATTGGCATTGGAATGGGCTGCCCAGGGAGGTGGTGGAGTCACCGTCCCTGAAGGTGTTCAAGAAAAGCCTGGCTGGGGCACTTAGTGCCATGGTCTGGTTGATTGGCTAGGGCTGGGTGCTAGGTTGGACTGGATGAGTTTGAAGGTCTCTTCCAACCTGGCTGGTTCTGATTCTATGAATTTTGTTTTAGCTTCTCAAGTCTATGGCAAGTTTACAACTATTTGCTGCTAGTTCCATCAAGGTATTAAAGAGTCAAGTGAAGTAGTTGTATTCTCTAGTGCAGTGGTGACCCGAGCCTTTAATCCAGATGAATTTAACTGTAGAGTGCATTAACTCTTCTCATGAAAGATCTGCTTCAATTTCAGTTCTCTCTCCATTTATCTTATGGCTGTGTAATCTTCTGTAGAGGTCATGGAGATTTCCCCAAAGAAACAGGAGCTGCTGCTTTTTTAGAGGGCAAAAGAAAGCATATCTAAGACAGTCTGTCCTACTTTTAAGCATGTGTCAGAGGACAGTGCTGCCTGTGTTCTTCTTTCTCTGCACTCTCCTTGCTTCCTCCTGTGTTCCAGAGCAATTAGCAAGCATGCAAGTGCATGCAAACATACACAAATGGGACGTGACACGAAAGCATCTACTGCAGATAGGATACGCAGCCCATCTGCTGCAAAGGCTGAAATTGCTCCTAACATCTTACCATCATCCAGCTCAAGACAGAGATTGTAAACAGCCAGAGGCCTCTTAATGCGCTGTCCTTGTCGCCTTGATTGCCTTGGTGGGGCATTTGGAGGAGATACTGACATAGAGATTGGCTCGGGGAGAGTGGCATCAGGCAGGGTCTTGAAAATCTGCAATCAAGAGCACCAAAGGGTGTTAATTATTTATCATGAAGAGCAACCTGTGTAATGCAACTGTAAGCCATTATCAAACAACATTTGTTTTGGATTTCATTCAAAGCAAGCAGGAGCCAAAAATCCATTCCTTCAAGTTTGGGAATATGCTGTGGGTTTTTAATGAGTGCTCTGTAAATAAATAAATAAACACCATAGCATCTGAAAATAAGCAAGAGCAGAGCCTACACACTCACCAAGCTGCAAAGCAGCTCCTCCAAAGACAACATTTGCAGCCATACTTGCCAGTCAGGATGGAGGAGAGGAGGGCTGCAAAGAAAAAGCTTCATAGCTTTAGCTAGAACTTATAGCTGGCTGAGACTAGACTGGGTACCTTCTAAAGTGTGGGGGGGCAGGTAACACCCAAACCATCACATATATTCATCTTCCTTTTCCAAACTTGTGCTGTCACTGAGATGTTGGACATTTTAAGGGGAGAAAAACAAGCAAACCATGCTCTTGGAGAGAGCCAGAGGAAAACATGGAGGGAAAACACTTCTAGTGAGAAATGCCACAGCAGCACACAGGTGAGAACTTCTTCAGTCTACGGTTTCATGTTGACTCACGCTTAAACTAAAAGGTGATATTCACCAAGACACAGATTGCATTCTTTGTCACCACTTTGCTTTTTGAGCCACGACCATCAACATATCACCACCCCGTAGACAACACCAGGTCCTTCTCACTGGATTAACCAGCACTGCAGACTGACTCAGCCTGGTAACATTCCTGCTTTACCTGTCACACACAAGCCACAGACTAATAACATTGATTTACTTCTTCCCAGGCAGCAACCCTGTGCTGGGCTGCAGCAAAAGCAGTGTGGGCAGCAGGGCAAGGGAGGGGATTCTGCCCCTTGGCTCTGCACTCCTCAGACCCCACCTGCAGTCCTGGCTGCAGTTCTGGAGCCCCCAGCACAAGCAGGGCATGGAAGTGTTGGAGCCAGTCCAGAGGAGGATGACAAAGATGCTCAGAGGGCTGCAGCAGCTCTGCTGTGAGGACAGGCTGAGAGAGTTGGGTCTTTTCAGCCTGGAGAAGAGAAGGCTTCCAGGAGACCTTGGAGTGGCCTTCCAGTATCTGAAGGGGGCTACAGGAAGGTTGGGGAGGGACTACTGAAAAGGTCTTGTAATGACAGGATGAGGAGGAATGGGTTTGAACTGGCAGAGGAGAGACTGAAAGTGGATGTTAGGAAAGAGTTCTTTGCAGTGAGGGTGGTGAGACACTGGCACAGGTTGCCCAGGGAGGTTGTGGAGAACAGAAATACAGAATGTGATCATATTCACACCTGGAGGTGTTCAAGGCCAGGCTGGATGAGGCCTTGAGTGACCTGTTCTAGTGGGAGGTGTCCCTGCCTATGGCAGGGGCTTGGAACTGGCTGAGCTTCGAGGTCCCTTCCAACCTAAACCACTCTGTGATTCTATGATTGAAAGTGACCACTACACTGATGCACAGTTCAGCAGCAGCAGCCTTTTACTCATGGTCCTGGCAGGTCCACATGAACAAAGCAGCTCCAGATGCATTTCACTGAAGACAAACCAGCAGGTAAAGATAAACACAAAGAGCAACTGCACAAGAAAGGCCTGTGTCTATACAGCACCTTAGAGCAATGCAGCATGGTGACATACATGTATCCTATAGATACACTATTATATATCTGTAGGCAATAGAGGCATAATCCAACAGTACACAGTGGTCTCCTACTCTGCTGCTTTCCATTGCCATTGATCTGTAAAGGAAAGACTGTACAGACAAGACTCCTAATCAATCCTGGGAGGAGAAGCTTTTCCTGCAGTAGAAATTCATGTAGAACACATAAAGAGATGTCACACAAAACACATTTTAGGTTATTACAGCACATGTCAGGTGTAGCATGAAACTAAAAGCCAGCCAGGCTAGTCTTAAAGGTGAGAAAAATGCTATAAGGATCCTGTGAAAAGTGTAAGAAACTCCACCTGCCATCATAGCCTGGCTGTTAACCCTGGCTATTAGCACATGCAGGGGTAAGATGACCCAGAATCCCCACAGACACTGCTTTGCAGCACTTAAATCATCACCTCAGTACTGGCAGGTAGAGGACTGTACTGGTATAAGAGACTCAGAAACACCACTTTCCATGCAAACTGAATCATGGAATCAACTAGGTTGGAAGAGACCTCCAAACTCATCCAGTCCAACCTAGCACCCAGCTCTATCCAATCAACTAGACCATGGCACTAAGTGCCCCATCCAGTCTACACCCCCCCACCTGGCTACAGCCTCCCTACAGGTAGATGCAGGCAGCAATGAGCTCTGCCCTGAGCCTCCTCTTCTGCAGGCTGCACACCCCCAGCTGCCTCAGCCTCTCCACACAGGGCTGTGCTCCAGGCCCCTCCCCAGCCTTGCTGCCCTTCTCTGGACACCTTCCAGCACCTCAACATCTCTCCTGGATTGAGCAGCCCAGCACTGGACACAGCACTCCAGGTGTGGCCTGAGCAGTGCTGAGCACAGGGGCAGAAGAACCTCCCTTGTCCTGCTGCCAAGACTGGGTTGCAGTGGGTTGGAGGCCTACAGAAGTAGTGCAAAGGAAAGCTGCAGTGGAAATATTCCTTCCATCTCCTAAGTGAATGCTGCTGTGGGGAAGGCAAAATGACACAATTCGATAGTTCCCCATAGCAGTGCTTCTTACTCCTTCCCATGTCCATGAATGAGGGACTGTGAGAGTAAGCCAAACAGTGCAAGGAACTCTCCAAACCCAAAATATTTACAAAGGAGAAAGGAAAGAGTCCAACCTGGTTGTCCCCAGGACAGAGCCAGCAGCGCTGCCAGACAGTGACAAAGCTCTAATTGTGCTCAGAGTGCTAAAGCCATTTCTTAAGCCATGATGCAATTCACAACAATAAAACCAAGGGTGCACCGGGACGGCACTTGGCTAACTAAGTACCACACTGCCCCCTTATGTGGAAAGAAAAGGCACAGATACTTGCTCCTGAGAAATTCAGGAGTACCCAAACCAGTGCCACCTTTTCCACCGACTCAGCATCGTGTGTGGGCCTGCTGATGGCTCTGCCAAGAGGTTTCAGCGTGTTGTCTCCTCTGGCACATTCCACAGCTGTGTTTATTTGTACTGCCTTATCCACACCATCTCTGCTGACATTCAAGATGGTGAGAAGCACAAGCATCCTCCAGGAGTACTTCATAAGAGATGAGTCTTCTTGTATGCGTTTAGAGGACTTGCAAAGGTTGCAGTAAAGTTCCCAAGTGCTTTTCCCTCATCTCTCACAAATATTTCAAGATGCTCTTCTAAAACTATTAGCATAAGAAGCCAGAAGAGTCACCAAAGCAATGACAGTGCCAGACAGGCAACAGGATGATGAACTGGAGACAGATCTGAACCCAAGTAGATTTCTCATTCCAAGTAGCTATGTGATGTGAAGAAAAAAGGTCACTACTTTGTTCTGGTTTAGAGGGGTAAACTGGAACAGGCTGCCCAGAGAGGTGGCAGAAGACCCATCCCTGGAACTGGGAGTGACTGGAGAGGGCTTGAGGTTACTGAAGAGATGGCACTAAACAGAAAGCAGTTCTGGAAGCTCTGCCAACCTGCCTGGGGGCTTTGGCAGAAGGCTGTAGGTGGCACAGTGCTGAGTGAAGGGACTTTGGTGCAGGAGGCTGCTGGGAGGGTTTGCTGGCACAGAATTATTCCTTCTGAGCACGGCCTGGAGGAGACTCAAGGAGTTGGTGTCAGCACCCAGCTGCCCTGCCACCCTCCAATCCTGTGCCCTGTCTGTGTTCCTGTTCCTGTCCCTGTTCTGTCAGAGACATTACAAAAGCTATCTCCTATGAGAAGAGACTGAGGCAGTTGGGGCTGTTCAGTCTGGGGAGGAGAAGGCTCCAAGGAGACCTTATTGTGGCCTTTCAGTATCTGAAGGGGCCTACAAGAAAGCAGGGGAGGGATGTTTTAGTGTGTCAGGCAGTGATAGGACTGGAGGGAATGGAAGAAAGCTAGGAATGGGTAGATTCAGACTGGATGTCAGGAAGAAGTTCTTCACCATGAGGGTGGCGAGACCCTGATCAGGTTGCCCATGGAGGTGGTGGAAGCCTCATCCCTGGAGGTGTTTAAGGCCAGGCTGGATGTGGCTCTAGGCAATCTGATCTAGTAGACAGTGTCCCTGCCTGTGGCAGGAGGGTTGGAACTCAGTGATCCCTGAGGTCTCTTCCAACCCTGACAATTCTGTGAACTCTATACAACAAAGAGGAGATAACCACAAAGCAGTGAAGTTACAGATGGCACACAGCATTGGGCTTCTCTCCCCTCATTTCCCCTGAAATGGACAAGCACTTAATGGATACTCTTCTGCTGCACTAAGAGAGGCACTGCAGGATGGAGGCATCCTTTATCTGGGCTGTGGGGAGAGAAGCTCTTTTGTTTTGCCTTGATTCAAATTTGTTTAAGCTTTATTAATGATTTAAGCACCAGTGAAGTATAAAGGTTGCACAGCTGATAGACACTGCCTGCTGTGAGTGATGAGGTGTGTGTCAGGAGCACACTGTGTATGCACAGGAGATGGAAGTCAAAACCATACACACACACACCAGCAGCAGCTGAAACAGTAATGGCAGTGCTGTGCTGTGACTGACTTGCACAACAGCACGGGACCACACCTGGGTAGGTTTCACCACATGGTGCACTGCAAGCTGCTGCTGTCAGACGATGAGAAGGCAACGACACACTTCCAGTCAGATGGAAACCATCCCATGGAAGTGCAGGACTGCAACCTGCTGTTTGATAGAAGATGTCTTTGCCACTCCAAAAGGACCCAGAGAGCCTCCTGCCAAGCAAGTGTTCCATCTTTCAACAGCACAGAACCCAGGGGTTGGAAGGGACCTCTGGAGATCATCTAGTCCAATCCCCTGCCAGAGCAGGGTCAGCCAAAGCCACCCAGGAACAGAACCAGGTAGGTTTTGAATGCCTGCAGAGACCCACAACCTCTCTGGGCAGCCTGTTCCACTGCTCAAAGGGAAGAATTTTTGCCTTCTTTGTAGGTGGAACCTCCTCTGTTGCAGTTTATGTCCATTGTCCCTCGTCCTGCCCCTGGGCACCAGTGGGTTACTTACACTAATGCCTGTGTGAAGACAAGAATGAAGTCCACTCATGGAATTACCTCATTCAGGAAGCAATAAAAACGTCCTAAACCAACCTCAAAGTTTACAGACTTCACTGTCAACATCCAGGGGTACACAGCTCTTGGGACTGTGGCCAAAGTGCTTCAGACTTAGAAATATCATCTCTCCACAACTGAGTTCTCACAAGCACTGGCATCCTGCTGCTGACCTACTTGGGGGCAAACTGGGAAGCAGAGTTAAAGAATTCACACAGAGGAGAAGACTAACACCACATGTGGCACTCAACAGCTAACAAATCCCTCTGTCAGCCAGCCCAGCCCCAGCCAGCCTAGGACTTTAAATGCTTGCCTAGGTCTGACCTTGCACAACAGCAGAATTTCAGCATGCAGACTGACTTCAGCAGTGGATCAGCCTGCAAGCCAACAGTGCACAAGCTGCAACAACACAGAAGATGGGAATCTTGTGGAGCAGTGTGCAGTGCTACTGTACTTGACCTCTTCTTGTCCATGCAGTTGTACAAAACAAATACTGCACAAGGCTCTACAAACCACAAAACCCATCTTGGATGTACACTGCTAATAACAGCTCTGACCAGAGCAGTGGACCCAAGACCATCCCTACACATGACCACTTCAGTTCCTAAACCTGTGTCCCACGAAGTCTGTGGAGGCATTTCTGGAGAGCAATGAGCCAAACCCAACATATTATCCTACTGTATTCCACCAGCAGATCCACATGGCAGCAGCCCAAGGAATTCTGCCAGATTTCCCCTAAACTGTAACGACAGTGATGGACTCTGGATCCTGAGCTCTTCCTAGAGCTGATTTTAGAAACATTCAAGGAGAGGTTTTAACTTGACCTGTTCCATGAGTTTATGGCCAGAGGTACAGTTGTACATGGAAATGTAGATTAGATCCTGCTGCTCCAAGAGAATACTGATCTGTTCTCTCTGGTCTCCAGCAGAACTAATTAATGAATTTCAGTGTGTCTGCCAGGAATCACTTCAGAAAAAGACCCAGACATCAGGTCATCTCTGTCTGCTTTGTATCACTGGGGTAATTAAAATTTCCTCTAAAAATCAGTGGGAGGCAAACAGCAAAGGACAGTGCAGGATGGAGAAAAAAATAAGAGGGGAGAAAAAACCCCACAGGCTTAGTAATAAAGCTAATGAGGATAGACTTATCAAAACCATTAACAGCTCAATGCTGTGCCATGATTTTGTGGCAAGACAAAACCCCCTTTGCTCTCACATCCCCCCCCACAGAGCATGCTTCTGTTTCCTCTGACTACACAAGCAAGAATCAGAGTCCCAGGAGCTGCTGTTTAATGCAAAAGAGGCCAGAACCTGCAAAGGCTTTCCAGAGCCTAGAGGTACAGCTCCCACTGCTCCAGCCCTTCCTCTGAGAGGGCAGACAAAGAGGACATCAGGAAATTTCCCCTCACTACACACTTCATTTGCAGCTGGTGAACAAAAGAAACACACACGGGCACTTCCACTGCTGTTTCTTCTACAGTACAAACTACCACCCACCTAGACCACGTATCCCACTCTGCCCTGATGCAGCCTGTGGCTCCGGTAGCCCCTGCATTTCCATGACAACTGACTACCCTATGTGCTGAGCAAAGAGTATTTTCTGAACCAGCAGCTAACAGTGCAAGAGAAACTTCTCATCACCGAGGCCTTTTCTCTACTTAGCTTCTTTTCCATGGAAAGCAAACCCAGATCCAGCAACCTCTACAAAACCAAGAACAATCTATTTGTATGAGAGGCAAAAATGCTCCCCCAAAAGGGTTAAGCGTCTTAGTGCCTTAAATGGCTCACAGGGTGCTCCTGCCCTGATCAGGCTCAGCTCCTTTTCCGCACAAGGTAATGAAGTCGGTGCCTGTGCCTTCTTTGCTCTTCTGCCGCCTGCTGCAAACAACAACATCTTTGATGTCAAGTTGTATTCTCCTGTAGACAGAAGCATTTCAGGAAGGGCAAGGTGAAAACAAGCACATAATCAGCCACTAATTGCAACCACTCGCCAGGAAGGGGGCACTAACTGCAATCCATTTTTAACAGCCAAGCCCACATTCCATAAGGTGAACAGTTCGACTTGGCTGTTTTTCCCCCTGTTTGAAGGGACTGCAGGATTCAATCCGACCTGTTCAGAGTTTAATAACAGAAAATACAAAAGATCAACTTCTGGAGAGCTAGGGCAAAAGTTCTACTTCAAAACTGATTTCTGCACCAATTCTAGTAATTGGGTAACACTTCTGAAACCTTTACAAGCTGATCCTTTCCTACAGGCAATGTTGGATCAAACTGTTCCATTTCAGGTTCTAAATCAACATGGTCCACTACTTCTTCTGTTTCTCAAACACATGATTCAACAAATGCAAAAATACATGCACCAGAAATTCCTGACATCCAAACAGGATCTGTACTCAGTCTCCAGAATGTGATGGAGTTGACTTATAAAAATGGAATGGGCTGCCCAGGGAGGAGGTGGAGTCGCTGTCCCTGGAGGTGTTGAAGCCAAGCCTGGCTGGGGCACTTAGTGCCATGGTCTGGTTGACTGGACAGGGCTGGGTGCTAGGGTGGGCTGGCTGAGCTTGAAGGTCTCTTCCAACCTGCTTGATTCTATGAAAAGGGTTACAGAGTCCTCAATTAAAATTACCAACAGCTTAACTAGGATCATTGAAGCAACTTCTCTCTCCAACAGGTCCTCTCCAGCACAAGTGGGCCTTCCTTGATGTAGTCATGCTGACTTTTGTGTTTCAGACACCTAAACCTTGCAAAATGTGATTTGCTTCTCTGACAGTGTGCAGGATGGAGAGGCTTTGGACTGTAAGTCTTGAATTCCACTACAAACCACAAAAGGTCTTTATACACCATTCACAATCATTATATTGGGGGAGGAATTTACACCAAGAATACACCAAACCAAATAAACAAACCACAAGAAGGGCAGGAACTGTTGGAGCCAGTCCAGAGGAGGCCATGAAGATTCTCAGAGGGCTGCAGCAGCTCTGCTGTGAGGACAGCTACAAGAGCTCAAAAACCCCTCACCCAAACCAGAATACAATAGCAAAACAAGGAAGAATGGACTAGAACTCAGGTTAGAAGTTAAAAGATCACTGAAGCTAAGCCTCTAGGGAGGCACCAAACAGAAGGCAGTTGCCTGGCACACTCCAGTTAGTTACGGTGCAACAGAGGATGCAGCCTGAAAAGTACCAGAGTACAAGTCAAACCCAGAAACATCCTTGGCTAGAAGCCAGACCACAAAGCCCTGGAAATAAATAAATAAATGCATGCATTCACCCAGCCAAGAGAGTCTTCTCTCACTGCACAGGCAGCATTTGCTGCACTCGTCTGCCCAGCAGCCTGACTCCCCACAACCAGATGAGATGCTGCTCTTAGGAGTTTGCAGCAAGTCAGGGTCTTGATGTCACACTGAAATGGGAACATCTGCTATTTGCTCCTCCTAATGCAAAAGGCACCAAACCCAGAGCCCCAGACAAACTGCCAGCTACAAGAGCAGCAAAAGAAGGGAGGGAATTTCCAGAGCACTTTGCTGCGACTGTAGACCCCTAACGGCCGCTCATGTGGCCTGACTGCCTCGCATCCTCTGCTTCACGTTTCAGCCCTAATGCAGAAACTGAACACAGCCTGCAGAACACGACACTACAGTCTGCAGGGCAGCTGTGGAAGGATGAGAGGAGAGGGAAAAGAGCATGCCAAGGTTAAAAACGTGTGTCCTCTGGTGGGCTGTGAATTATGAGTTTGTTGACTCAGCCTTTCTAAAAGCAGCACTCCTGGTAGAGAGGCTGCAGCTTCCACCGTATCACATCTCACCCCTCCTTTTAACGATTCCTGAGGAGAAGGCTCCTGAGAGCAGCCTGTTCGCTGCTGCCAACCAAGCCACTCTGCTCACTGAAGGGAGAGAAAGAGTTAACCACACAGCACGCCTGAAACCTCCACACGTTTGTCCAGCGCACCGCAAAAGCAGCAGATTCACCTCCTCATCGCACCTACTGTCACTCACACTGCCGAGAGCCTTACAAAGAGGCTGTCCTTCCCTAGTGCAGCTACACACAAAGGCTGGGTCACTCGGGGAAAATACTTGGAACAACACCACACCTTCAGATTGAAAGCTAAACAACCTGGCTGTTCTTCTACTTACCAAGTGGAAACTAATGCAGGAAAGAGGAAACAGCTCCTGGCTCAGGAGCAGTGTGGGCAGCAGGACCAGGGCAGTGCTTCTGCCCTTGTGCTCAGCACTGCTCAGGCCACAGCTTGAGTGCTGTGTCCAGTGCTGGGCTACTCAATTCAAGAGAGATGTTGAGGTGCTGGAAGGTGTCCAGAGAAGGGCAGCAAGGCTGGGGAGGGGCCTGGAGCACAGCCCTGGGAGGAGAGGCTGAGGGAGCTGGGGGTGTGCAGCCTGCAGAAGAGGAGGCTCAGGGCAGAGCTCATTGCTGTCTGCAACTACCTGAAGGGAGGCTGTAGCCAGGTGGGGTTGGGCTTTTCTGCCAGGCAAGCAGCAACAGAACAAGGGGGCACAGTCTCAGGCTGTGCCAGGGGAGGTCTAGGCTGGCTGTTAGGAGGAAGTTGTTGTCAGAGAGAGTGATTGGCATTGGAATGGGCTGCCCAGGGAGGTGGTGGAGTCCCCATCCCTGCAATTGTTTAAAGAGGACTGGTTGAGGCACTTAGTGCCACGGCTTAGTTAATCAGGTGTTAGATTGGACTCAATCATAGAATCAATCAGGTTGGAAGAGACCTCCAAGATCATCCAGTCCAACCTAGGGGTCTCTTCTCATCTGGTTAATTCTGTGATTCTCTGAAGGAGAAGGTTTGTGTAAATAAATTTTCTGCCTAACAACTTCCTTTTCAAACTTTAGGTGTGCTGCAACTTTTCTCCCCTCTCCAAGCTCCCCCTGCACCATTTCACTGAACGTTTCCTTTGGTTAACAAAATGCTATTCAAGAGCATCCATTTGAGCATTCACCATCAGGGCTTCTCCTTTGCCTCCTCCTCCTACACGCCCAGCAGCACAGCACCCTGACCATCAAGACCAAAGCTAATATTAGTCAGCTGAATTCCACTCCCTTATCATCATTTCTGTTTACTGCCTCGGGAACGCTGCCTGCGGGCAGAGGGAGAGGGGAGCAGCAACGTTTGGAAATTTCATTAAGAGTTCAGGGAAGGTTCCCAAAATTAACTGGAAATATCACAGGCAAATTAAGGCAGCAGAAGTCTGGGCACAGATTGTCAATATAGAACTATTTTCATTTGGACAAGACCTCCAAGATCATCACATCCAACCGTCAGCCTAACACCACCCCGGCCACTAAACTGCACCCCAAAGTGCCAAGTCTACATGTTTTTGGGACACCTCCAAGGATGAGGATTCAGACATCTCCCTGGGGACCTGTCCCAATCTTTGAGAATCCTTCCAGTGATAAAGTTCCTTCTAACATCCAAACTAAACCTCTCCTGAAGCAACTTGAGGCTACCTCCTCTTGTCTTATCACTTGTTACTAGGGAAAAGAGATCAACATCCACCTGGCTACAGCTTCCTTTCAGGAAGTCGCAGAGAGCACTGAGGTCTCCCCTCAGCCTCCTTTCCTCCAGACTAAACAACCCCAGCTCCCTCAGCTGCTCCTCACAAGACCTGTCCTCCAGACCCTCCACCAGCTTCCATGCCCTTCTCTAGAGACACTCAGTCTTTCTCACAGCGAGGGGCCCAAAACTCAACTTTGCCCTCTACAAAAAGACTACTACAGACAACAATTGCAAAGCAGCACCTGCCTCACACACAGCACTGGCTGAGGTTTTCCAGATGAACATCTGACCTGATCCTGGTTCCTCTTTGGAAGACAACCCTGTCCTTGCACACAGGAGAAAAGGTGAGTTAAAGGAGAGTTCCTAGGGACTTTATGGGAATTGTAGGGATTGAGAAGCCTTTCATTGTAATTGTGACACCAGGGACCAGCTGGGTAGATGTGGGGCTGGCACTGGATGTTGCTTACCTTGACTTCACTAATGATTTACACACTGTCTCCCATGACATCCCCATAGGCAAGCTTAGGCAGTGTGGTCAGATAAGTGGACAGTGAGGTGGGTTGAGGAGTGACTGAAGGACAGAGCTCAGAGAGTTGTAAGATGCAGCACAGGAGGTTCCAGCTCAACACAAGGAGGAACTTCTTTACTGTAAGGGTCTCAGAGCACTGGAAGAGGCTCCCCAGAGAGGTTGTGGAGTCTCCTTCTCTGGAGCCTTTCAAGGCCTGTCTGGATGTGTTCCTGTGTGACCTGAGCTATCTGGCAGGGGGTTGGACTCAATGATCTCTTTGGGTCCCTTCCAGCCCCTAACATCCTGTGATCTTTGAGATGACTTTGCCCATAGGCTGGCTGAATTCTAGAGAAAGGTAACTTGTACCATGCCTGTTGGCTTCCCAGTCTCCACAAGGCAGTTCTGTCTAGCCCCTTTCTTTTCCACTTCTAATTTTCTTTCTCTGTCATTTCCATCTTCATTCTGTTTTTGCAGTCTTGCTATCAGCACTCACTCTTCTTTCCTCCCCCGTACACTGGTTTAAATACTCCAGTCCCACTGAGATTTTTATTCCAACCTCCTCCCTTAATCTTCTTGCATTTCTTAGATGTCTTTTTTTATCCTGTTTTGGTTTTTGGGGTTATTTTCCCTCTTAAAATAACGTTCAGGGAATTGAGAAACCAAAATGGCTCACATTACCACCGAGGCATCTCTGAGCAGCAAATAACTAACTCTGAATAGCGACATTCATTCCAGCGGGATGCCAAAGCACTGCAAGAAGCAGCCAGATGAACACATCCTTGCCCTCCACGCTGCCATGGAGGGACTGCCCTTCTTCCTAGCAAGTCAGAAAGGAAGACCAGGAGAGCAGGGATGCCTGAGCTCTCCAGCCCAGCACACCCCTGGAAGGAAGCACCCTTGAAACTCATTTGGGGGAGAAGGAGAAGAGAAATCAAAGCCTTTTTTTTTTTCCTTAGGGTCCAAGCTGACTACAGCTTTTCATCAGAGGATTACTGAAAGGCCAAGTAAATATTGCCCCAGGCATGCTACAAGCACAGCTGCAGGCAGCCCATGAGTTTGTTACCTCAAGAGAAGAAACACCAAAGTAAAGCTTCAAAGCAAAACGAATGCAAGGGCCACACACAGGTGGGAATTGCCCGATGCTTCTTTGGTGAAGGGAAGGATATGGCACGTGGAAACCAGACAGATATGGCAAGGGAGAAGGGGACAAGACAGCCAAGTACAAGGTGACACCGACCTCAAAGATCTGCAGGATGTTGCACAGAGCCCAGCCAGCACAAAGCACGGGAGTTAGGGCACAGCTATAGAGAGGTCATTTGCTGCCACACCTGGGGATGCCACTGCTCTGCCCAGCGTATTTGACTGGCCTTCCCCATCAGCCCTCTGACAGAAGCAACATCATTCACAGGTCTCATTCTCCCCTGGACTCCCCCTTCTCTTTACCCAGGTTCCCAGTGCCTGGGTAAAACAGTCTCTGGGCTTGGGTCTAGTTACTACTTCTTACTTCAACCTAGAGATCCACTGCCACAGCTCATCTTCTCTGGAGACAGAAACACTCTGCCTGGGAGAGACTTCTCCATAACTGACCAGAAGAAAAGCTAAACAAGTATTTCCTTAACACTCTTCTATGCCACTTACAGTTGTAATAATTACATAACTCTTACATCAGTAATGCAGTGCATCAGGTTGCACAGCACTGGAGTCTCAGCATTGCTCTGATTCTGCAGAACGTTCACTCCTCAGCCTACTCCCAGTGCTGCACAGCCACGGCTGGGGAGTACAAATGCAGCCTGGACACAAGATGAAGGCAATACTTTGGGGTTTCCAGCTAGCAAGAAATAAATGCACACATCAACAAAGCTTTAAAACAAGCAGCTTGATAACCTTATCTCAGGGTAAGTCCCCATACCCAGGCTTCCACACATCAATTGCACCAAAATTCTCTAATTAGGACTCAGCAGAGTGATGACAGTGGAAAGACTGCAGCAGGATTTCAAAGCTTGTAACCCAATTAATTACATTTCCTCCTAAAAAGGAATTGTGAATCTGCCTCAGTAAAGCTGTCCACACAAGGCATAATGAACGCTGATGGAATTTAAACACTTCTGAGGAAGCAGAACTGGGTTTTTTTCACCATTTTGCCTACCAAGTCACTGTAAAGCAGAAACATTGATAGCTGTTGCTTCTGCAGTTTGGAACCCTCTTAGGCATTCCATTTGCTACAGTGGGAAAGAAATCACAGAATCAGAATGGTTTAGGTTGGAAGAGAACTCGAGGATCATCCAGTTCCGACCCCCTGCCATAGGCAGGGGCATGTCCCACCAGAACAGGTCACTCAAGGCCTCATCTAACCTGGCCTTGAACACTTCCAAGGAGGTTGTGGAGCACAGAAGCACAGAATGTGACTGAAGATCACATTGGGTGCTTCTGTGCTCCACAATGTCCCCGGGCAACCTGCGCCAGTGTCTCAGCACCCTCACTGCAAAGAACCCTTTCCTAACATCTAGTTTGAATCTCCCCTCTGCCAGTTCAAACCCATTCCCCCTTGTGCTGTCACTACAAGACCTTGTCAATAGTCCCTCCCCAGCCTGCCAGAGCCATAATTACATGGGCACAGAGTGTGAAGTGCTGCTTTGAGTCTGCTTGTGTCAGTGTACCTCCATCTTGATACCACCACTCTTCTGCAGTCCCAAACTGCACTTCCATCAGCAGAGGCTGCTAAAAATTAGCAGAAGTGGAGGAGTGGCTGAATGAAACATTTGAAAGTATTTTAATCCACAGCTGGTGACTCCTGCTAGGACTCCACCAGGGCTATAAATAAGCTTAAGACTCTTAGCCAGTCTGAAATGCACAGAAATCCAACCCAACAATGTAAAATGAACACCAGCCTGGCAGTAAGCCTGCCTGCCATTCGAAGTAGTCCTTGGCCTGTCTAAATGAAGAAGGCTCACTTGCAAAAGCAGGAGATGTAATTCAGCTGCCAAGCTTTTATAATGCCTTAACACATACCTCTCCATTGCCTGTGCTATAAATACACAGAGGTCACACCTGAGCCTTCTTTCCATCCTGGAAGCAGGTCTAATGTGGGAGAAGTTGCTGCAGGCAGACCACTGCTGGCAAGTTCACTGCTAGAAATGACAATGACATGACAGAAACTCTGAACAAAACTACAGCCTCTAGTTCTGAAGAAGGCATAAAACCACATGGAGAGTGATGCAGTATCATTTGGATGCTCTTTCCATTCCCTGCCTCTCCACACTTTCAGAGGAGCAATAAAGACCCCTACAAGCAATGTTTCAAACATGAAGCTGGGGTCCAGTTTTTAAAGACTTGTGACCGAGCGGGCATGAGAACAAGACGGGATCCAGAGATCTGAATAAGACTCAGCCTGTTATTAAAACACCCTGGCTCTACTCGCTCCAAAACCTGGGTGGTCACTGAGGTATCATCAAGACCAGGAGCTCACTGTAAGGTTTGCCTTGAGTTGTAAGGCCCAAAAGGAGTACGGCACTGGTGAAGCAGTTACCCCTCCAGAACCTGAGCCGTAGCTGCAGCAGGGAGCGCTCCCAGCAGAGCGATGCCAGAGCTGCTCACCTCGGGTTTGAGGGCAGCTTTGCACCCTATGCCAGCTAAGCCAACAAACCCCACTATGTGGACACAGCTCTGCCCAGCTTGTCTCGTGTAATTACACTGCCAGAGTAATTAGACTGCCAGACAAACCTGAGGCAGGTGCTATTTAGAGCAGCTAGGACTTGGCTCCGACTGCCAACTCCAGCACTGCCAACCCGAACGAGAAACGCTTCTTGCAACGCTCAGAGCACTGGAGGAAGAGGAGAGGAAAAAGCACATCCTGGAAGTTTTCCAAAGCACCTTTTTTGACATGAGAAAGGGAATCACAATGATCGAATCAACCAGGTTGGAAGAGACCTCCAAGCTCATCCAGTCCAACCTAGCACCCAGCCCTGGCCAATGAACTAGACCATGGCACTAAGTGCCCCATCTAGGCTTTCCTTCAACACCTCCCTGGGCAGCCCATTCCAATGCCAACAATTTCCTCCTAACAGCCAGCCTAGACCTCCCCTGGCACAGCCTGAGACTGTGTCCCCTCGTTTTGTTGCTGGTTGCCTGGCAGAGGAGACCAACCCCATCTGGCTACAGCCTCCCTTCAGGTAGTTGCAGACAGCAATGAGCTCTGCCCTGAGCCTCCTTTTCTGCAGGCTGCACACCCCCAGCTCCCTCAGCCTCTCCTCACAGGGCTGTGCTCCAGGCCCCTCAGCAGTTTCATTGCCCTTCTCTAGACATCTTCCAGCACCTCAACATCTCTCTTGAATTGAGTAGCCCAGAACTGGACACAGCACTCAAGCTGTGGCCTGAGCAGTGCTGAGTACAGGGGAAGGTGCTGCCCATCCTCCCAGCATAAGCAGAGGACCTTAAGCATCCACTTCCAGGAGTCAGCTTGGACACAAGGCACTCCCAAAGGAATATCCAAAGGAAAGAGCCCAGTAAACAACTTCTTCCCCCCCTCCCTTTTGTTTGTTGTTGTTAATTTCAGATCCCAGATTCCATGCAGTGATATCCTGGGCAGTACCTTGTACGTGCAAGGCACCTTAGTAACTGGCAGCTGCCACAGCAGCAGCAACTTCTATTTTCAGTACCACCTTAAATGCAAAGGCTTAAAATAACACACATTCAGCTGAAAACAAAGGAAATGTTTACACCTGGCTCTCTCAGAATGCTTCTTACCCATAACAGTCAGAGTGTAATGAAGTTTGGTTTTCTGTTCTTTCTGTTGTTATTTTTGCAGTCTGTGAACTTTGAGAAAGATGAAGACATAGAACTGCTCCAGACTGGTCAAAGTACTTCATGAGAGAAATAAAAACTGAGCCTGGCTTGTCTCTTTTTCATTCTTGCACCACTTTTGCCCAGAAAACCAAATTAGTAATGAAATAAAATCATAGTGAAAAGCTGTATTTGTTAACAATACACACAGAAACACCACTGCTGGCAGGAAACAGGCATTCTGGAATGCCACTTCTGCACAGAGGAATACTCATCGAGTACAGGCAAAAGCATAGAGCATACAGATCACAGAAGCAACCAGGTTGGGAGAGAGCTCCAAGCTCAGCCAGCCCAACCTAGCACCCAGCCCTGGCCAATCAACCAGACCATGGCACTAAGTGCCCCAGCAAGGCTCTGCTTCAACACCTCCAGGGATGGTGACTCCACCACCTCCCTGGGCAGCCCATACCAAAGCCATGACCTTGCCTGGCACTGAGGTCAGGCTGACAGGTCTGCAATGTCCTGGTTCCTCCCTCCGGCCCTTCATGTGGATGGGCATCACACTGGCAGCTTCCAGTCTTCGGAAACCTCTCCAGTGAGCCAGGAGTGTTGATAAACGACAGAGGGCAGCTTGGGCAGCTCATCTGCCAGCTCTCTCAGCAACCTGGGACACAGCCCATCTGGTCCCATGGACTTCTGGGGATCCAAGTGGCCCAGCAGGTCAGATGATATTGTTTAGAACTAAGCTTCCCATGAAGCAGGATGGTTAAGACAATGCTCAACTCACCTTCTCGTGATTTTCTATCAGGATCTCCACAACAATATTCTGAAACTTGAGGTCCATGATGGCTGCAACAGTTTCTTCCTGTGGCCTCATTAGGGTTGGTCCAAAAATCACCCCCAGATTTGCCACAGTCATCAGATTCTTCTTGGCATGCATTGAAACGCTTTGGGAAAAGAAATGAAGGAAAAAACAGGAAGTGGGTGATGAAAAACTCCCACTGCTGCTGGAAAACTGCAGCCTGCAACTGAAAACATCACGGTCCCTTCATCCACGTTGCACAAGTCTGCTTTGTGCCTTGCTGGATTGTGGAAAGCAGAAAAGCCTTTCTCCCAGTGGCCACTCAACAACAAAAGCAGCCCCTCGCTCAACTTGAACACACCAAATGCACTTAGCCTTGGACCGGGACAAGTGTGAAACCAGCCTCAGTTTGCTAACAGGTCTCCACTCCTGGCCTTGCCAGAATTCGTGAGAAGAAAGTCTAATGCTCCCTTTCTCACTTCAACCAAACGTTCAGCTGCTGGCAGAGCTGCTCAAGTAAATATTATAGGGCTTCATTAGGGGATTAGGTTTCTGCCCTTCCCGCCAAAGCGCTCAGCGCCAGCCAAACATCCTGGCTGCTGCTGCGGCACCCTCAGGCCTTGCTAGTGTGCACAACAGCATCAGGATGGGCTTCAGCTCCAGACACACTCAGCTAAGGCCCTTGTAGTTAGAGGCAGGCAAAGACCAAAGTTCATTGAATCATCAAATCAGAGACCTCCAAGCTCATCCAGCCCAACCTAGCACCCAGCCCTGCCCAACCAACCAGACCATGGCACTAAGTGCCCCAGCCAGGCTTGGCTTCAACACCTCCAGGGATGGCGACTCCACCACCTCCCTGGGCAGCCCATTCCAATGCCAAGCACTCTTCTCTGGCAGGGTAGGGAAGCATGGCACAACACTTACTTGGCCAAATGTTTCACCAACATCTCCAGCATCTCCTTGTTCTTCTCTGGCAGTTTGTGGACCAAGAAGTGGATGGCATTAACCCGCGATTCAGGACTCCCGCTTTCTGTGGGACACAGACACAAACGACTAGTTCAGAACAAAACAAAAGCCAACTGAACCCCACAGGAACACAAAGCTTCCCCCACCTCTGCATGGAAACATACTGCACACACTTTGCCTCACTTAGGCAGCTCTCAACTTAGCAACACTGAGCATATGTGCTTTGTTTTCACAAGACCACTTGCTCTAGAATTCTCAACTCGTTTGCTTGTTTTGTGAACTCATCTTTCGATCCACCTGCAAAAGGATGCCTTTGTTCAGCTATTTTTAAAAGCTAACAGATGTAGTTATTGTTTTGCTGGGTTGGGCTCATCTGCTCACAAATATACTGCAAGGTGAGAAGCTACTGTTCCTGGGTGCCACAGAGTGGAACTGCACTACTTTACATTTCAGCACCATTAACTGATTGTCCTCATCATTAACATTCAGGTTTGTTGGTACCATGCATCTAATGAGACTGCATTTATACCACCTTGGATTGGAAACTGGGGAGAGAA
Organism: Pogoniulus pusillus; assembly: GCF_015220805.1. Classification (NCBI taxonomy): domain Eukaryota; kingdom Metazoa; phylum Chordata; class Aves; order Piciformes; family Lybiidae; genus Pogoniulus; species Pogoniulus pusillus. Next base: position 1,161,733 of record NC_087273.1, read on the forward strand.
AGCCTGCAGAGGATGCATAGGCTCAGAAAAGAAAAATAATGACCTCTGAAGGCACAGAAGAATAATCATGCAAAAAGCCTTCCAAGTGAGGCAACTCTGATAAAGGGCCCTGAAGAACAAGGGTCTGCCTCTCTGCTGCACAACAGACAGCAAGGAAAAAAATAGCACCAGGATGGTTTTTAATTATTATTATTATGTGCTTGATGCATGTTGAGTTGAATAAAGGGATTTAAATCAACCAGGCTGGAAGAGACCTCCAAGCTCATCCAGTCCAACCTAGCACCCAGCCCTAGCCAATCAACCAGACCATGGGACTAAGTGCTCCATCCAGGCTTTGCTTCAACACCTCAGCACCAGGCTCACAAAGACAATTTAGAATCTACTTTGAATGCAAGAAGTTCTGACACCAGGACCACTCATCAGGTCCCACTTCCCTCCAAAGCAACTTGGACTGCTGAGTGTATCTGCTATAAAATAGCCCCATATTCCTTTGGAGCACATTGCCTCAGATTTTCCTTTTCTCTTTCTTCGCACATTGCTACAGATTTTAGGGTTGGTACTGGTTTGGGGTTTTTTGGTTATTCTTTTGCAGTGAACATCTCTGCACAGATTGAACAAAAAAAAGGCTACCAAAATGCAAAACACTTCCAGTCAGCTAATCAAAATTCAGACAGCCAGAAAAAACAAAAGCCTTCTTGAAAGCAGGACTGCTTTACATGGATGCGAAATCACAAATTCTAATTAAAGAATGGCTTAAGCAACTTGATCACAAGATGCAATCAAAGTCTATATGGTTTCAATCTACAGTGATATGTATAAAGAAAAGAAAACTGAAAGGAAAACCTTTTAAGTTTTGGCTCCCCTCCTCAAGAGCTTCAGAGGAAAGGATACTCCTTACTATTCCCAGCCTTGTTGGTTTTTTATAGCCAGCATAGGAAGCAACACGGACTCCCTATTTTTAAGCCTCCCGGAACGCAGATCTGCAATGCTGATTAGATTTCCCTCCCCGCTGCACAGAACCAAGCACCCCCAAAACATAAGTCTTTACTGCTTATGGAAGGGTGCATTTTAAAACCTGCAGTTGTCACTGAACTCCTTTAGCAAAGGAGACTGAAAATGCTGAGAATCTGCTGGCAGAGCTTCCTAGGTGAAGAAATGATTTTCACGTGGAGCTTCCAACACAAGCGGGCAGGCTCAGCAGCCAGGGGAGGGCTCGTCATTCGGTTTACACGCTTGACCTCCCAGGTGATTAGGCAATGAAGGTGTGCTAGTTTGAGGCTAGCTGGAATATTTTAGTGGGAGAAATCAGATTATAGGCTGTGAAAAGGAAACACTGCTGATATCTGCTTCACTCATAGGCTTGCTGAGAAGTATGAAAACCAGAACACTAAACAGACGACAGTTGCTGTGTGCCTCTGGGTGCCTGTGCTTTTCTCCCTAGTCTGCTCCCTGTGTAACTAATCCTTCTGCTTTCTAATCTCCCCTGCCAATCCTCCAAACTCACCTTGCACATAAGGCAGACTCTGAGATAAGGTAGAGGGATGGAAAGAAGGTGGTTGGGAGCCCCTCCTGGGCACTCTGGTTTCTGGGAGGGCTGTTGTGTTTCTGTGTTACTCTTAACTTGTGTACTTGTGTCTATAGCTGTAGATACTGTAACTGTCTGTTTGTACATTGGGCTAAGCTGTAAATACAAAGCTTCCTTCTTTAACTTCCAGCTCGGCTGAGTCTAGTCTGGGTGATTTCATGAGAGTGGAAGGGGCAGGTAACACCCAACCCATCACAGAATGCCAGGGGCCAAATCTCATTTTGAATTAAGGACCACAAGTGAAGGCATTCTGCGCTCCTGGAAAGCCATTACAGCGACGTGAAGAAGATGAAGCAATTGTCTGGAAGTTTATTTTAATTTTGCTTCCCACCGCTTGCCAGAAGCACTACAGGCTGGAGAGAAATGCAGCTAAATAGCTCCCTGATAGTTTGCCAAAAATTTCCTTGCACAGTTTCCCTCCATCCTCTTACAGACAAAAAAACCCTCCATGTACATTCGATATCATACAGCTGAACTACAAACGCTGTTGTGCCTTCTGCAAGCCTGCATTTGCACTGCCACAGCATAATCTGACCTGCTCTTTCCTTTCTGCTGCTAACGTATGAGGGATGCTCACAGCAGCCTGCATACAGAGCTAACGAGGGGTGGAAAACAAGGGTCAGGCAGCTGTGCTTTAGGGATTCGAAACAGCTCCAATTAGTTTATTTTCTCTCACTAAGCTTCATGCTCTCCATAAATGGAATTTATAAAAAGCCCCTCAGACTGTGTGTGTGGTTTTTATCAGCACAGAATTCAGATACCAAGAATGAATGCTTACAGTGACTATCCAAAAGTCTTCCACAAGAGAAAAAGTTGCCCTAAAGTGAGTCTGTCCTGAGTTTGTCAACGGATAGATCATACGTGGCACATGCTGGAGCTGAAGGCTGCTTAAACCCCAGGTAGTTTTAAGGCATTTATTGTTTCTTATCCCCATTTTCTCACTAGGCTGAAAACTCTTCCTGGAATTGCATTTGCAGCACTCCAGTGAGGCCACAACAAAACTCCAGGGAGAAGATTTCAGTGTGAGTTTCAGTCACATACGTACTGGCAGGAAGGATGAATTCTCCGTGCAGCTCGAACGTCATCAGCGGCTCCGGGAGGCTTCTGCAGCGCAAGGATGACAAAAGACATTTCACTACATTTGCTTCTCTCTCTGTTTGCCCCAAACAGGAAACCTTTTTAACATTCACCAGTGTAACCCTTGTGCTAGAGGCCACCATTGTTACAGTGGCCCTTCAGTCACAGCAACATTGCAGCTGGAAAACACCTTGAAGTTCCTCCAGTCCAGCCATCCTCCACCTCTACCAAGGCTGGTGCTGAAACATGTCCCTCAGCACCACAGCTCTGCCTCTCTGAAAAGCCTGCAAGGACGGGCATGCAGCCCTGAGGACCCTCTTCCAGTCTTTCAGAATGCTTTCAGTGGAGACCTTGCTTCTAATGTCCAACCTAAACCTCCCTCTGGCACATCCTGGTGTCATTTCCTCTCACCCTATCACTCGTTACCAGGGAGAAGGGACCAACACCCACCTGGCTCCAGCCTTCTTCAGGGAACTGTAAAGAGCAAGATCTCCCCTCAGTCTCCTTTTCTCCAGGCTAACCATCCCCAGCTCCCTCAGCTGCTCCTCACCAGCCCTGCTCTCCAGACCCTTCAACAGCTTCAGTGCTCTTCTCTGGACCTGCTCCAGCTCCTCAATGTTCTTCTTGAGCAAAGGCCTCAAAACTAAAACCAGTACTCAAGAGGTGCCCTCATCAGTGGTGAGCACAGGCGAACAATCACAGCCCCAGTCCTGCTGGCCACACTGTTGCTGGCTCAGGACACAATGCTGTTGGCCTTCTTGGCTACCTAGGCACACTGCTGTAGGTCATGCAGCCTGACACACTGTGAGGGAGAACCAGGAGACAGAGTTCAAGGTCTGATGAATAAGCGAGAGAGAGGCTTACCGCAGATACTGCTTCAGAGCGCTTGTGATTGTCTTCACTTCCCACTCTACAGAGCTCTCCAGGTCAACTTCACTGCAGGTTTTTGCATCTAGAAAATAATCAGAAAGAGAAAAGGGACATGAAAGAAAGGGAATTCCAAATAAGTATGCACTACATGAACTGCAACTGGCTGATTCTGCTCACATGCACATAAAGTAAGTCCTTCCTATCAGTTAATACCAAGAAGACTTAATATTGCAGAATCACTGAGTGATCTGGGTTGGAAGGGACCACAAAGATCGTCTAATTCCAACCCCCCTGCCATGGGCAAGGACAACTCCTACCAAACCAGATTCCTCAAGGCCCCACCCAATCTGGCTTTCAACACTTCCAGGCTTAAAGCCTCTACAACTTGCTTAGACAACCTGTTGTGGTGCCTCACCACTGCTGTGGGGAAACAGTTCCTTCCCAACATCTCATCTAAACTGAGCTTCCCCCAGTCTGAAGCCATCACTTCTCATAAATTCTATTTCCATATTGTGTTCTATGAAGTATTTACTGTTTAATCCTTTCTTTCATGAAGGATTAAAAATCAGTTCCATGTAGGAAGATCTCTAGAGCAACTGAGATTTCCACCTCTTTAATTAAATAGAACAATGTCCACAAACATAGAAAGAGGTACAGGAACTGCTGAGGAGAAGACCCACTCAGCATAACATCTTCCCCTCTCTTCTTGCACCATTCAAAATGCAGACACTGACAAATCTCCCTGAATTGTCTCCATAGTTTTGCTTGTGTTGGGGCTCTGCAGCCTGGAGAGAAGGCTTCCAGGAGACCTTGGAGTGGCCTTCCAGTATCTGAAGGGGACCTACAGGAAGGCTGGGGAGGGACTACTGAAAGGGTCTTGGAATGACAGGATGAGGGGGAATGGGTTTAAACTGGCAGAGGGGAGATTCAAACTGGATGTTAAGGAATCATAGAATCATAGAATCAACCAGGTTGGAAGAGACCTCCAAGATCATCGAGTCCAACCTAGCACCCAGCCCTATCCAGTCAACCAGACCATGGCACTGAGTGCCTCATCCAGTCTTTTCTTGAACACCTCCAGGGACGGTGCCTCCACCACCTCCCTGGGCAGCCCATTCCAATGCCAATCACTCTCTCTGTGAAGAACTTCCTCCTAACATCCAGCCTATACCTACCCCGGCACAACTTGAGACTGTGTCCCCTTGTTCTATTGCTGGTTGCCTGGGAGAAGAGGCCAACCCCCACCTGGCTACAATGCCCCTTCAGGTAGTTGTAGACAGTAATAAGATCACCCCTGAGCCTCCTCTTCTCCAGGCTAAACAGGCCCAGCTCCCTCAACCTCTCCTCACAGGATTTGTGTTCCAGGCCCCTCACCAGCCTTGTTGCCCTTCTCTGGACACGTTCCAGCACCTCAACATCTCTCTTGAATTGAGGGGCCCAGAACTGGACACAGTACTCAAGGTGTGGCCTGACCAGTGCTGAGTACAGGGGAAGAATAACCTCCCTTGTCCTACTGGCCACACTGTTCCTGATGCAGGCCAGGATGCCATTGGCTCTCTTGGCCACCTGGGCACACTGCTGGCTCATCTTCAGCTTACTATCTATCAGTACCCCCAGGTCCCTTTCCTCCTGGCTGCTCTCAGCCACTCAGTCCCCAGCCTATAGCGCTGCTTGGGATTATTGTGGCCGAAGTGCAGAACCCTGCACTTGGCCTTGTTAAATCTCATCCCATCTTTGGAGTGAGGGTGGTGAGACACTGGCACAGGTTGCCCAGGGAGGTTGTGGAGCACAGAAGCACCCAATGTGATTGATCATATTGGGCGATTCTGTGCTCCACAACCTCCCTGGAGGTGTTCAAGGCCAGATTGAATGATGTTTTGAGCAACCTGTTCTAGTGGGAGGTGTCCCTGCCTATGGCAGGGGATTGGAACTGGAGGAGCTCTGAGGTTCCTTCCAATCTAAACCATTCTATGATTCTATGGTTGACCACTTGTCAGGTTCACTCCTGACAACCTTATCTTTTACCAAGATGGTTGGTGTAGCCTTACAAGAAGACAGATCACAGTGAACAGCTGGAGGTCTGAATGACCCACCAGGTGAGAGACTTTTTGACAGCAGCTATTAAACACCCCAGCACACTGGAATGTTCTGCAATCAAAACCAACCCCAAAGCACCAAAGCATTTGATCGATTCTGGTGCTTAAGCTTCTGTTGTCGTTACTGCTTCCTGTTTCCATCAGTCAGCAGGGGAAACTGCAGCTGACACAGACTACCTGTTGACTAGTCCATACAACTCAGCAGTCATTAGCTCCTTGGCTTGCCAGACAAATGACAGGCACACTTGAAAAATCAAATTAGGATCCCAGATTAAAGGTGCAGTCCTCTTACGGGGACTAAGCAATTCTGTTCTAAAGGCCGTGCCAAGCAATTATTCCTCTCACTGAATATTCTCCCTCATTCTATCAATTATTTAAATCTCATTTGAAAATACAAATCAGGTAACATGTTCCACCAGGTTGTTACTAGCCAACCACCACCTAAAACACTCCAGATTGTCTCAGGAATACTCGAGACTGTCTCTTCTTCCCCCCTCTCTTCAGCATGTGAGCTGTTTCCCTCTTCAAATCCTCTTTTCTGACAAGAAAATCTTTCTACTCAATTAATTAAATAAAACCTGCCATCACACCAGACACCAGGGAAACCTAGCGAGGCTCTGCTACTAAATCACTCTGTGACATCTAGCTTCCCCACAGCTGCTTCACAACCAGCCACCTCCTTTACAGTCAAAGGATGCACTGGGGCTGGTGACATCTGCCACTGCGTATGCAGAGGACAGCAACGAGCAGCTCAATTCCACAGCAAGATTGAGACCTTAGAGTGGCCTTCCAGTATCTGAAGGGGGCCCACCCCTTGAGTGCTGTGCCCAGTTCTGGGCTCCTCAATTCAAGAGAGATGTTGAGGTGCTGGAAGGTGTCCAGAGAAGGGCAATGAAGGTGGTGAGGGGTCTGGAGCACAGCCCTGTGAGGAGAGGCTGAGGGAGCTGGGGGTGTGCAGCCTGCAGCAGAGGAGGCTCAGGGCAGAGCTCATTGCTGCCTGCAGCTACCTGAAGGGAGGCTGTAGCCAGGTGGGGTTGGTCTCTTCTGCCAGGCACCCAGCAACAGAACAAGGGGACACAGTGTGAAGCTGTGCCAGGGGAGGTCTAGGCTGGCTGTTAGGAGGAAGTTGTTGTCAGAGAGAGTGATTGGCATTGGAATGGGCTGCCCAGGGAGGTGGTGGAGTCGCTGTGCCTGGAGGTGTTGAAGCCAAGCCTGGCTGGGGCACTTAGTGCCATGGTCTGGTTGATTGTCTAGGGCTGGGTGCTAGGTTGGAGTGGATGAGCTTGGAGGTCTCTTCCAACCTGGTTGAGCCTATGATTCTATTGACAAGGCCTTGTAATGACAGGACAAGAGGTAATGGGTTTAAACTGGCAGAGGGGAGATTCACACTAGATGTCAGGAAGGGGTTCTTCCCAGTGAGAGTGGTGAGACACTGGCACAGGTTGCCCAGGGAGGTTGTGGTTGCTACCTCCCTGAAAGTGTTCAAGGCCAAGCTAGATGAGGCCTTGAGCAACCTGTTCCAGTGGGAGGTGTCCTGCCTCCAGCAGGGGGTTGGAACTGGATGATTCTTGAGGTCCCTTCCAACCTAAACCATTCCATGATTCTATGATAAGTCTCTTAAAATCAAAACCTAGAAAGTACTGCTGAAATATTTCATCATCTCTTGGGATGGAGGGGGAACAAACCCCAAAGAACAAGTTTCAGCCCTGCTGCCCATCCCAGACAAGCCCTGGCTGGACTGTGGAAGACATCAAGATGTAAAGGCAAGCTCTGCACTCCGGGTTTGACAGCTGCCCTGCGTAGCTCTGTGCCTCATCATCTTATAGGTTTGACTGCTCCTGTTCCAGTTTTCCCTCTGCTTCCCACATTTCTGGCCATTACATGAACTGGATCTTCAACCAGGATTTGCAGAGCGGCTCTGGTCTTCATGCTGCTTGTTCACATAGCAGCCACTGTGCACCCAATGGCAACTCCCTGCATGTAAAAATAACCCTGCAGATTTAAGGAACAGCTTTTGACAGAGCAGCTCTGTATTTCATGCAACTCTTTCTGACAACAAGGCAGTGAGGTTTACAAAAACAGTCCAGCTGACTAAACTAGGTTAGGAGGCTTCAGCTGCAATATGCCCACTGCAGGAGTGTATGCATAATGCCATGTGCTGTACATAAAATCCTCAGGAATTGGGTCTGACTGCTTTCAAAGCTGCTGCTTTGGAAAAGGCAGAGGAAAATAAAACTCTTCTTTTACAGTATATAATGCCTGGCATTTTTCACACCAGGCAGTGTCAGAAATCCAGACCAAACTGATCAGTAGAGACTCCAAGTGCTTAACAGTGGCTGTATGCAGCTGCCCTGCACAGGAGTTTCCCTGTAGGCAGCTGTATGAAATGAGCCACTGCAGCTCCGTAACGCACATCATAGACAACACAGCGCCCAGGCCCTGCTGCTTGGTCCCAGTGGCTGCCTGCACTCTGATCTGCTTCCAACAGAATGCCATAACCCTGCACTCCCAGCTCTGTATCCCTGGTTATAAGGAGATACCAGATTAAGCTCTCCCCTCATTTTCCTTACCAAATGCCTCAAACTCAGCCAAGATGATTGCTGCAGTAGATACCACCTGTGCTAGTTTGAAGCAAGCTGGAATGTTTTGGTAAAAGAACTAGATAACGGGCAGTGAAATGAAAAACAATTGTGTCTACTTCTCTCACAGTCACGCTGAGAACTCTGGGAAGAAGAAGAAAACATTCTCCATTTTGTCTCTCACTCTTGCTTTGGCCTTAGACCTGGTCACATCTCATTAACCCTGCTCCTACTAACCTTGCTCCCTAACCTCTTGGCTGCACCTCTCTTCTTCCTGAGAACTGGGGTAAGGTTGAGAGGGCCGGGGGGAGGTGTTGGGGTGGTTTGAGAGCCCCTCCTGGGGACTCAGGTTTCTGGGAGGGGAGTTGTGCTTTTGTATTGTTTATCCTTTGTATATTTCTGTATATAATTGTATATAACTGTATATATTGTAAATAGCTGCTTGTAAATTCTGCTAGCTGTAAATAAATTGCTTCATCTATATTCCCAGAGGCCGTCTGAGTTAGCTGGGGCAAATACAAAGTGTGGGAGGGGCGGGGTAACCCCCAAACCATCACATTTTTTTATTGGCTTTCCCAACGTGGGGCTAGATATTTCAGTGAGTGGAAATTAGCTCTGGGAATTAAGATGAAGCTAATCAAGCAGCTATTGTACTTGGTGGGGATTGCTGTGTGGCCTGTTTTCTGGTTTTTTGTGTACAACTGGATCAAAGATCAAATTGGTTATTTCTTGCTTCATGTAGTTTTTAAGAAGGCTAAAGTTAAGGTTTCAGATATGTTCTGGAGCTGGGGTGATTTTATTCTTGGTTATGCTGGTTTTAATATCTCTGAGAATATTACCAAGGACATTACAGGAGCTCTGGTCAATAATGTGACAATCAATGGAAATTCTGCTTTAAATATGGCTCTAATGAGAGTTATTCAGCCTAAGACAGGAATTCCAACTGTTTGTTTAGGTACATGCTCTTGTAAAACTGTTTTTCTTCTCACAATTTTTAATATTTGCCTCATGATTTTAATATTCATATTAATTTTGGCATTATTGGTGAAAAATTCAAAACCAGCTTCTATAAGAGCTAGGAAAAATTCTGTGTCTCAGAAGCAGTCTCTTTCACAGCAAAACAAGGGAACACAGTTATCGGCTTCCCCCTTGCCAGCCTCTGCCCCTCCTTCTCCAAGTGCTGGGAACACAGCCAATGTTCCCACCGCTAACGTAAACAATGATAACAAAAACAAAAACAAAAACGGGCAGAATTCGGTAGGAGCCTCAGGAGGACAGGCAGGTACCCAAAATCAGAATGTTCCTAGCAACAATCAAAACACGTCAGGGTTGGCAGGCATCCCAGGAGGACAGGCAAATAATCCCACTAATGCTAATACTACTACTAGTGCTGGTAACGCTAGCCCAGTCAGTCCAAATCCTAATAACACCAGCTCAGCCAATTCAAACCCCAAGCCAGCAGACCAGAATAAAAATCCTCCTGTTAAAAGCAAGGCAGATTTGAACTCACAAGCTCCAGGTCAGACCCCTAAGGATACAAATGCTCCAAGTCAGACTCCTAAAGATTCAAATCCTCCAGCAGACACATCCAAGTCTGTTGCTGCTCAGGCCCTTCTAGCACCTGCTAAGGCAAAAGCTAAAACAAAGAGTGGTTCGCAGGAGGATGTAAGACAGGGGACCTCTGGTGATCAGCAAGAAGAGGAGGATGAGACAGTTAGTCTGCGAGACCTTGTAGATGTGCTGAGACAACAATACTCAAGTGACAGGAGCACTGGGAGGTTAGCTGCCAGGAGAGAGGATGGTTCCCATGAGTTTAGGAATGCTATGAGGAAGGTTCTGTTAGGCTCGGCACCACCAGAACAACAGGAAGAGGAGGAGGAAGATGACATCCAAGGCTCAAAGGATCCACTCAGAGAGGTCAGGGAAGTTAGAAAGGAATACACAAGGGAATCAGGAGAGCCAATCTTAAGCTGGCTAGTGAGATGCCGTGGCATTGGTGCTAATGCTCTGCAGGTAGGAGACAAGTCTGCCAAGCAGCTGGGACCACTCACTAAGGAGAGTGGAGTGGACAAACACCTAGCAAGTCCTCTTGGTAGGGTTAGCTTGTGGACACGCCTTCTGTTGGCTGTGGCTATGAGATATCCTTCCCGAGATGATTTGCCATGGGCTGCCAAGAAGTGGAACACCATTGAGCAGGGAATTAAGCTTCTGAAGGAGTTTGCTGTGAAGGAAGTGCTTTATGGAGATCATGGCACTCATGAGCCTGATGATATTCCTTTGGGAACAGGTCTCATGAAGAAGCTGATTAAGCTTGCTCCTTCATCCTATGCTAACATCTTGGCCAGTAAGTTTCTATCAAGGAGTGATAATGGAAGATCCTTCACTGTTGGTGAATTCACTGACCAGCTCAGGCAGATTGAGGACAGCTTGTCACATTCTGGTATAATCTGTGCCATAAAGACTATGACTACAGAGCTTAAAGATGGTATAAGAGATGGCATTAAGGAGAGCATGAAAGAACTGAAGGAGGATCTTACAACCTCAATTTCCAATCTGGTAAAGGATACCATTCCTGCATCATCTGAATGGGTGAATGTTTCTGCCATCAGGAACAGACGCCCACCTCCTGCAAGGCAATTCCAGCCCAGGAGGAGACAAATTCCACCCAGACAGCAGCAATCACGTGCGTCACTGTGGATACTTCTGCGTGACACATATGGTGAGAACATGAACAAATGGGATGGTAAACCTACTTCAGCTCTTTCAAAGAGGGTCAAGGATCTGCAGAATGGCAGAAACAGAGGCAGCAATGCCAGGAAAGTAGCTGTCACTTCTTCAGCTCCTGAGAGCAACTGCAATTGTTCCAACAGTTGCAATTCCTCTCGCAACAACACCAATCATTGTGTACACCCTACATGCCATGTTCAGCATTAGGGGTGCCCTGCCTCCAGCCAGGAGGAGGAAAGGGATAGTGGAGAGAACCGAATCTATTGGAATGTATTCATTAGGTGGCCTGGCAGTTCAAGAGTTCAGAAATACAGGGCTTTAGTTGACACAGGTGCTCAGTGTACTTTATTGCCATCTAATTGCAAAGGGACAGAGTCCATTTCTATCTTTGGAATCACTGGTGGATCTCAAGAGTTAACTAAGGTACAGGCTGAGATCAGTTTAACTGGTAAAGAGTGGAAGACACATACTATTGTAACTGGTCCTGATGCGCCTTGCATTTTGGGAATTGACTTTTTGAGACAAGGTTGTTTCAAAGATCCTAAGGGTCATAAATGGGCTTTTGGAATAGCATCTGTAGAGATTGAGGATGATAAATTGAAACTGTCTATTAGACCTGAACTTTCTGATGAATCTGCAGTTGTGGGACATCATGACATAGAGGACCTGGAAGTGCCAATTGCAACTCAAACTGTTCATCATAGGCAGTACAGAACTAACCGTGACTCTTTGTTGCCCATTCATCAGCTGATTCGTCAACTGGAGAGTCAGGCTGTCATCGAGAAAGCTCATTCACCTTTCAACAGTCCCATCTGGCCTGTGCGCAAACCTACGGGCGACTGGAGACTGACAGTTGACTTTCGTGCCCTCAACGAGGTGACGCCACCCATGAGCGCAGCTGTGCCAGACATGCTGGAGCTCCAGTACGAACTGGAATCGAAGGAGGCTAAATGGTATGCAACAATAGACATTGCTAATGCTTTCTTCTCTATTCCCATAGCAAAGGAGTGCAGGCCTCAGTTTGCATTCACCTGGAGAGGAATCCAGTACCAGTTCAATCGTTTGCCTCAGGGGTGGAAACACAGCTCAACCATCTGTCACTCAGTCATCCACAATGCACTGGAGAAAGGTAAAGCTCCAGAGCACATCCAGTACATCGACGACATCATTGTGTGGGGCCAAACTGCTAAGGAAGTCTTCGAGAAAGGTAACAAAATCATTGACATTCTGTTGCAAGCAGGTTTTGCCATTAAGAGAGACAAGGTCAAAGGACCTGCCAGAGAAATTCAGTTTCTGGGAGTGCGGTGGCAGGATGGTCGCCGTTACATTCCTCAGGATGTGATTAACAAAGTCTCTACCATGGCAGTTCCCACCAGTAAGAAGGACACACTTTCTTTTCTTGGTGTGGTGGGATTTTGGAGACTACACATTCCTGGTTTCAGTCAGATTGTCAAACCTCTGCATGATGTGACTCGTAAGAGAAACAATTTCGAGTGGGGACCTGAACAACAAGCAGCCTTTGATCAAATTAAACGAGAAGTAGTCCATGCAGTGGGCCTGGGACCTGTGAGATCTGGTCCGGACATTAAAAACATTCTGTACACGGCTGCCAGTGACAATGGTCCAACTTGGAGTCTCTGGCAGAGAGCTCCAAATGAGACACGTGGTCGTCCACTTGGTTTCTGGGGACGTTGTTACAGAGGTTCAGAGACAAACTACACTGCAACTGAGAAAGAGATTCTAGCAGCCTATGAGGGAGTGAAAGCAGCTTCTGAAGTGATTGGAACTGAGTCACAATTGCTTTTAGCTCCTAGACTGCCAGTTCTTAACTGGATGTTCAAGGGCAAAGGTTCATCACCACATCATGCCACAGATGCAACCTGGTCTAAATGGATGGCTTTGATAACCCAACGAGCACGAATGGGTAATCTTGACCGACCTGGTCTAGTGGAGGTGATCACCAACTGGCCGGAAGGCACAGACTGTTCCAAACCTCCGGAGGAGAAAATAACTCGTGCTGAGGAAGCTCCTCCCTATGGTGATCTCTCTGATCAGGAAAAGAACTATGCTTTGTTCACAGACGGTTCCTGTCGTCTTGTTGGGAACAAGCGAAGATGGAAGTCAGCAGTCTGGAGTCCAACCAGGAGAGTTACCGAAACGAAAGATGGCGAAGGAGAATCCAGTCAGTTCGCTGAGGTAAAAGCTGTTCAACTTGCTCTTGATGTGGCTGAACGTGAGAATTGGCCTATCCTTTACCTCTACACCGACTCGTGGATGGTAGCCAATGCTCTATGGGGTTGGCTGAAGGACTGGAAGAAGAATGGTTGGCAGAGGAAAGGAAAGCCTATTTGGTGTGCTGATCTATGGCAGGACATTGATGCACGGCTGGAGAGAACTCCAGTGAAGGTGCGGCACGTAGATGCACACATGCCTAAGAGCAGAGCAACTGAGGAACATCAACATAATCAGAAGGCAGATCAAGCTGCTAAGATTGCTCAAGCTGATACCAACTCTGAACTTGACATTGACCTTGATTGGAAACATCGAGGTGAGTTGTTTTTAGCTCGGTGGGCCCATGACTCATCTGGACATCAAGGCAGAGATGGAACATACCGATGGGCTCGTGATAGGTCAATTGACTTGTCCATGGACGCTATCACCCAAGTCATCTATGACTGTGACATTTGTGCTGCTATTAAGCAGGCTAAGCGAATCAAGCCCTTATGGTATGGTGAGAGATGGTCAAAGTACAAGTATGGTGAAGCCTGGCAGATTGACTACATCACTTTACCTCGATCTCGTTCTGGCAAGCAGTATGTGCTAACGATGGTAGAAGCCAGCACTGGATGGTTGGAAACCTATCCAGTTCCACATGCTACTGCACGTAACACCATTGTTGGTTTGGAGAGACAGATCTTGTGGAGACATGGAACTCCAGAGAGAATTGAGTCAGACAATGGTACTCATTTCAAGAACAATCTTGTGAAAAACTGGGCCAAAGAGCATGGTATTGAATGGATCTATCACATACCCTACTATGCACCAGCTTCAGGGAAGATTGAGCGCTACAATGGTTTGCTGAAAACCACCCTAAAAGCCATGGGGGGTGGAACTCTGAAAAACTGGGACAAACATTTAGCAGAAGCTACTTGGTTGGTAAATAGTAGAGGTTCAGTAAACAGAGCAGGACCGGCACAATCAGATTTGGTCCAAACAGTAGATGGTGATAAAGTTCCTGTTGTACGTGAAAAGAATCTGTTAGGGAAAACTGTTTGGGTATTTTCTCCTTCGGGTGAAGGGAAACCTGTCCGAGGGGTGGTATCTGCTGAGGGTCCTGGTCATACATACTGGGTAATGCAGGAGAATGGTGAAATCCAGTGTATTCCACAGAGAAATCTAACTTTAGCTGAGAGAGTTTAAATTCAAGCTGTTAGGAGTTTTCTGTTCTAGGTAACATCGGCGCCCAACACTGAGAGAATCTACGATAGAATCTACAGTACGTGAGCACGAACCCAATATCACCTGGGAGTCCCTGTTCTGAGCTTTTGAATCACCTATATCTGATTGAAGTGTGATCTGAATTTGTATATATTATTTTAGTGTAAATATTGGTTTAGATTAGATTAGATAATTCTCAGCAATACTCTGAGCGAAGTAGACAAGGGGTGGATTGTGCTAGTTTGAAGCAAGCTGGAATGTTTTGGTAAAAGAACTAGATAACGGGCAGTGAAATGAAAAACAATTGTGTCTACTTCTCTCACAGTCACGCTGAGAACTCTGGGAAGAAGAAGAAAACATTCTCCATTTTGTCTCTCACTCTTGCTTTGGCCTTAGACCTGGTCACATCTCATTAACCCTGCTCCTACTAACCTTGCTCCCTAACCTCTTGGCTGCACCTCTCTTCTTCCTGAGAACTGGGGTAAGGTTGAGAGGGCCGGGGGGAGGTGTTGGGGTGGTTTGAGAGCCCCTCCTGGGGACTCAGGTTTCTGGGAGGGGAGTTGTGCTTTTGTATTGTTTATCCTTTGTATATTTCTGTATATAATTGTATATAACTGTATATATTGTAAATAGCTGCTTGTAAATTCTGCTAGCTGTAAATAAATTGCTTCATCTATATTCCCAGAGGCCGTCTGAGTTAGCTGGGGCAAATACAAAGTGTGGGAGGGGCGGGGTAACCCCCAAACCATCACACCACCACAGGACAATGCTAGTTACAAGGAACTTTGAGGACTAACTTGACTGCAAAATTAACTTACTTGAACTCTCAAGGACTGTGTATTTATTTGTTGAGGCTCACATTTTACACAAGTCTTGGTTTCACTTTTGTTTTGACCTTGGAGATTAAAACCTCTGCTTTCAGAGAGGCCAATGGGATGAGATTGAACAAGGCCAAGTGCAGGGCTCTACACTTTGGCCACAGCAACCCCAAGCAGCACTACAGGCTGGGGACAGAGTGGCTGAGAGTAGCCAGGCAGAGAGGGACCTGGGGGTACTGATAGATGGTAGCTGAAGATGAGCCAGCAGTGTGCCCAGGTGGGCAGCAGAGCCAATGGCATCCTGGGCTGGCTCAGGAGCAGTGTGGGCAGCAGGACAAAGGAGGTTCTTCTGCCCCTGTGCTCAGCACTGCTCAGGCCACACCTTGAGTGCTGTGTCCAGTTCTGGGCTCCTCAATTCAAGAGAGATGTTGAGGAGCTGGAACTTGTCTAGAGAAGGGCAGCAAGGCTGGGGAGGGGCTGGAATTGGCTGCCCAGGGAGGTGGTGGAGTCGCTGTGCCTGGAGGTGTTGAAGCAAAGCCTGGCTGAGGCACTTAGTGCCATGGGCTGGTTGACTGGCCAGGGCTGGACTGGCTGAGCTTGGAGGTCTTTTCCAACCTGGTTG
The DNA here is from genome assembly GCF_015220805.1 of Pogoniulus pusillus. Classification (NCBI taxonomy): domain Eukaryota; kingdom Metazoa; phylum Chordata; class Aves; order Piciformes; family Lybiidae; genus Pogoniulus; species Pogoniulus pusillus. The sequence goes on from NC_087273.1 coordinate 1,177,545, forward strand.
ATTCTATGATTCTATTCTATACATTGCTCTTCTTGGCTTCCTTGCCCAGATTTGACAGAAATTGTCCTGGAAAAGACAGGACTGCTGCCATTGTGGCCCTGGTTACCACCTGCACCTCTTTCTTTCCCCACTTTGGGCCTTTCACACTGTGAACCTTGAGGTCAGTGAGAGGTAGCTCAAAATACTTTGAAATCTTATCAAACATTTAAAATATAGCAAGTTAATAAGAGGGTTTTATGATTCTGACAGGATCTTTCATATGAAAGGGTATCTGAGAATATACCCAGAGACAAAGGATTAAAGATTAATCAGTCCTTTCAAATTCTCTGTAGCAGTGTATATCAAAAAGAACCCCTCTTTATTCTGCTCTGAGAATGGACAGATAAAGAGCACAGACAGGATCACTTTCAACAAACCACCAGAAACAGAGCACCTGCCTGCACCCTAACTTTTCTCTGCTCAGTATTCTGCCTCATCCTGCTACCATTGTAATCTTCCTACTTCAAACAAAGATATGAATCTTGGGAATGACAGAAAAACCTTCACAGAAAATAAAAGAGCTGAAAGCAGATGCTGGAATCCCCAGCAAACCCCTCCAGCTGCTGCTGAACCACTGGCAACCTGAGGCACCACTAATGGCAAAGAGGAACATTTGCCTGCCAGACCTGCACACCCAGGCTAAGCCAGCAAGCAGAAAGCTGAAAACCACCTGAAGCCATCAAATGCATTCAGTGAAGGGTCTCTGAGCAACACCACATTGTACTTCCCACGGGCAACAGCTTCTTGGTTGTGGAGCCCAGCTCCAGTGTAGATAAACAGCCACGAGAGCCTCTCATACATCAGTCATTTTTATGAATCCCAGCTTGTATCTCCAGAAAGAGTCTTGCTGCAATATTTTAAAGCTACAGGCAGGTTTATGTGCACTAATGGAGAACTTTGGGGTGCTGTTAACATTGATTAAAGTAAGCTATCATAAATTAATATTCAGCAAGGTCACAGTGACAGATTGATACGACACGCAGGTCCGCAAGCCTGATCTCTTATCGGCTCTGAAGAGACAGCCCACTTGAAAAACTAGAGAAAGGAAAAGGCAAAGTCTTACAGGTGGCACTGAACTGACAGCAGCATATAACATAAAAGCGCTTTGTCATTCACATAATGTCTGGGGTAATGAAATGAATTCACTTTCTGGCTTCCTCCAGTTTGCAGTGCCAAAGAACACTGTGTTATCAGCACAGATGGAGCATGCATGGTTCTGGAGAAGAGCCTGGTGCAAACTGCAAACTAGCTTCTCTGCATACCAATGAATCCCTGAGAATCAGACCTTTGCTGTCAAGTGACAGGTTTGGGAGCTCTCTAAAAATGAACTAATCCCAGCGGCCTTGTCTGCCTGCATGTACTGTCAGAGCTCAGGACAAGCAGCGAGGAAGCGTGGCACACCTTGCTGCCACGGCCACCGCTTTGGTGAGGGCCAGCAGGCAGGTGAAGCATTGCACCCAGCTGCCAATACCTCTTCAGTATTTTTTCCCCTGGGGACAGCAGAGTGGCAAGAGAACTACAGTCACCAGGAGTAAAGATGCATCAGAATTTCCAGGAAGGAAAGGGGGGGGAAGTTTCTGGGAATGATTTTATGAATCAAAAACCCACCTCCCTATCTCAGGAGCTACACATGGCTAGCTAGGTATGAGACAGCCTGAGATCTTACCCACATACAAGAGCTACACTACTAAGTTTATAAAAACAAATCTTCTTTCCATCTGTCTCCTGCCTTGGCACATGGTTATTATTAATATGAATCTCATAGTCCTCCTCTGAAACCAGAGAGCTCTCTGCCAGTAGGCTTAAGCTGTCTTATTATTAACTGAAGAGAGGCACAGAACACCTGTTGCTCCTAGGCAAGGGTGAAGAAAAGTGGACACTTCAAATAAGGCAGCAATAAACCTTAACCTTTCCTGAATTTGGGACTTTGGATTTTCTGAGCCCACCCTCAACTCTAATCCTGTGTGGGTGTGAGGCAAATTGGAATATTTTAGTGAGAGAAATTAGATGACAGGCTGTGAAAAGGAAACAATGCTGATGGCTGCTGCACTCATAGGCTTGCCGAGATGTATGAAAGCAAGGACACAAGCACAGACAAGACAGAGCGTGTGTGTGTGTCTGTCTCTCAGAGTCTGTGTCTCTCCCTGGGCTGCTTCTGCATAACTAATCCTGCTAATCCCCCTTGCTGATCCTCCAAACTCACCTTGCACATAAGCAAACTCTGGGATTAGGTAGAGGAGTGGAAAGAAGGTGGAAGGGTGGTTGGGAGCCCCTCCCAGGAACTCTGATTTCTGGGAGGGCTGCTGTGCCTCTGCATTCCCTTTAACTTGTGTTTTTCTGCACAGAGCTGTAAATTTTGTAACTACCTGCTTGTATATTGCATATTCCTTAGCTTCCAGCCAGATGAGTCTAGGCTGGGTGATTTCATAAAGGGAGGGGGTGTGGGGGGTGTGCGGGGAGGGGGCAGGTAACTCCCAAACCATCACAGATCCCATTCCCATCAAGCTTGCACAGAGCCTGTGGTTTGCTCCTACGTGTCCCACTGTGGTACTGTTAGTTCACTCCTACCAATGCATCTTGGTCTTGCCTAACCAGGGGAACTTAATAACACAAGGATTATTTGCACAGACTGAAGCAAACTAGATTTGTCCCCCATAAAGAATTGCTTTTAGCTGCTTTAAAAACTAAATAACCAACACAAAATAAATCATTGGGAAGGGAAAACAAACAAACAAACAAACATAAAAGATTGTAAAATAGAGGCATACCCATCAACAAACTCAGAAGTCTCTGGACCTTTGAACTCACCCCCACAACTCTGTACAGTCCTTGGTCATTAATACCTGTTAGGCAAAAGGAGATAAAAAATGAAGGCAGGAGATCAGTCACAGTCAGACCTTTCCCTGGGCAACAAATTCTGCTGCAAGGCAGACAAACTGCATGGCATTAACATAGTCATGAGAACAACGGCATGAAGTACTGCAAGAATCCTTTTGCTCCCCTCTATTTTTAAGATAAGTTTCTGTTGTTTTGATAAAGGTTTCATACATCTCAATTTCCCTTCAGAAACTGGGAGTAGAAGCAAGCAGGGGCAAACCTTTGCTTGAAAAGGACAGGAAAAAAAACCAGACCAGTGGCTGTTTGCAGATTCTCTACAATGGCATTTTGGCTACATCAGCACCCACACTCTAATAAGGCAAGAACTGAACTACCAAGTGCTAAATTCAGATTTCTTTAATAAGCATAATTTTGCCTTTATCCAACTATGAGGCTGACAAAGAGTTTGGATAAAATAAAGAAAAACTTGAGCCTGTTCCCAGTCCTGCAGACCAAAGCTTTTCATTTAATATCCAAGGCCTCATTCCAACCCACTGTGGTCCACGTCCTAGTTCCATCCAGAAGCACTACCAAAGGTTACCCAATCTGCTGCTTCTGGGTGTGCTGGGGATGAGCCAAGTAGCCATAAGCAGCACATGGTTTGCAGCCCTCAATGCCCATGTCCTGTGGACACTGGACCACTTCCTTGTCCTTCCATAACATGCCCCCCTGCCTACCCCTTTTCTCCCCTGCTTCTGCCTTCCTTCCTCATAGCCAGTCTCATCCTCAGGGGACTTCTAAGAGCAAAGAGTTGGTATGTGTTTGAGCAGAAGTTACAACAGGCCAATAGTTGCCAGGTTACCAGAGATAAGCACAGGGTCTGCGAGCTCTCAAGTGATGAATCTAAAGCAAACAAGAGCCTGCAAGTACCATCCCTGTAATCAGAGGCCGGAATGTGGTGTTGGCTAAACAGTATGTGGAGCAAGCACTGGCCTTGAGAGGCTCCTCAGAGGACAACCAGCTGCAGGGGGAGCTGAAGAATGATGAAGGCTCCCCTGGCTGGGGGGTCACCTGACCACCAAAGCCAACAATGTGCATGGGCAGCAGGGAAGGTCCTTATGTAACAGACTGAGCCACGGGAGGAGCTGGGTTCTGCTCGGTTCAGCCTGCTGGGATGTACTGGCCACACGTCACAGAGTTCTGAACACATCTAAACCCAGAGCACAGCTAGGCGAGCCGGAGCAGCAGCAGGCTCACCACCACCACGGTGTGCTTCCTGGTGGGGACACCTGCCTTTGGAGACAGCAGCTGACTGGCTCTGCTACCTCTGCATCTCAGGAGCTTTGCTTACCAGTGGGATAGGGTCAGTAGAGCTACTCAGGATTGTTTGTCACATCCTATTCAGCATTGTAGTTTCTCCCTCTATGGCTGCAGCATGTGAGCCAGAGGTATTGTGGTTTCCAGTGTACCTTTCTCATGATGGTTTTAGTGCTTAAGCTATAACAAAGTACAGAAACTGTACCCAGAGAGGGGTAGCCATGTGTGAGAGCGTTCTCTGGCCCCCAGACAACTCACTGCAACACATACCCAGTTTATCCTCGGGAAACTACAACTAGGAACAGAAACTGAAGGAAAATGGAAAGGACAGAAGAGTCAGGGAAGAAAAAGGGCAAAATGTGCTACATCTTTGTCTGCTGCTTTGTTTCTGAGTGGGAGGTAAAATAGTGCAGTCCTGAAGCTGGCACAGACTTGAGAGGCCATCTACAAACATGCCCATCCTCTCCATCCGCACTCCCACTGGCCTGGAAGGGCAGAAAGGCCACAAAATACCTGCGTCTCTCCTCCAAGGAAACCTCTTCCCGTAACAGATTATGTGCTGCTCTCATTCAAAAGATCCTTCACAAAGGAGGACTTGTGGAGAATTCCCAGTTTCAGCAGCAAACTGTTCCAACCCAGAGAAGGGAAATTAAAACCAGTCATATGAGAGAAGCTGTCCTCCCAAATAAATATTAGATGAAGGATGTAGAAACCATTAGCCTTCTAATGAATTACTGTCAGACACAACCCTGATACACAGCAATAATTCTCAGTACTTGGGAGAGAGCTTCAAGTTTTCTACCTCCTCTTGCCTAGCCTTGCTACTTCTTTACATTATTCTCTCTCTCCTCACCTTCTCCTCCTCACAGAGGGCTAGTGAGGAGCAGCTGAGGGAACTGAGGTTACTTAATCTGGAGCAGAGGAGACTGAGGGGAGACCTCAGAGCTCTCCACAACTCTCTGCAAGGAGGCTGGAACCAGGTGGGGGTTGGTCTGTTCCTTCATTCAGGAAGTGACAAGATGATAGAAAAAGGCCCTGAGTTGTGCCAAGGGAGGTTAAGGTTGGACATTAAGAATAAAATTCTTCCTCAAAGGGGTTGTTAAGCCCTGGAACAGGCTCTGGAGGCTGAGATTCTGGCTCCGGAGGATTAAGATTCTGGTTGAATCTCCATCCCTGGAGGTATTTAAAGTACATGAAGCTATGGTGCTGAGGGACATGGTTTAGAAGCAGGCTGGGTAGAGACAGGTCTACAGGTGGACTGGATGACTTTGGAGGCCTTTTCCAGCCTCAAGGATGCTGTGATTCTAACAGTGTGAGGGCATGCTCTGCACCACTCACAGACTGTCAGCAACCAAAACCACACAGACCAAAACAACCCACAACTACAAAAGCCTACTCCTTGGCTCCCTCCAAACGAGGATGTGCTCGGAATCTGTCTTGAGAGCAGCGACTATTTTTCACTTCCAAATTCTCAGAGGTGCCCAGGAAAATTCTGGTACAAAAGTAGCACCAAGCTTCTTAATGCTCTGCCAAAAAGCATCACACTTCTTTTATACAATGTCCTCCACTACTTTTAGTACACCAGAAGAAGCCTTCTGTGTCGTATGTGAGAAGCCAAAACGCTGAAGAAATACTGCCACAGTCAGCTCAGCTTTTGCTTATCTCAGAAGTTGTTTTGTGACTTCCTCTGCTTCTAGCATTAAGGCTTTGGGGGAACCAAAGTGTGCCGACCCCAAAGATACATTTATGGGCTTAAACATAATTAAGGTCAAAGCACAGAACCTACAGCTCGACCTTAGAATAGATGTGGTATGCAAAAGGTCTCTGAAACAGCAGCAGTACCGAAACTCCTACAATCCTCCAGCAATAATCACGAGTCTGTGATAGTAATTATCAGATAATTGATCAGTTTCAACCTCATCAACCTGAAAAAAGCACAGCTAATAGCTAGCAGACATCCTGAAGTGCAAAAAGGAGTATAACATTTCAAGGCAGCTTTAAAGGATACCGTTAAAGGCATTCTTAAGCCATGTTTTATTTAAACCAGACAAAGGTGGTTTGAGACAGAACTATTTCTGATTTCATCTGCACACCTCGGATCTTCAGCACACCCCGGGCTGATAAGGCTTGGCATTTGGAGAGCACAACTGACAAGATGACTCATGGCGAGGAATGGCTTACCACCGACTACAGCCTTGGAGGGTTCAGACGCTGTGGCTGCCGGCTCCACCACTCACTACTGGCACCTGGGAGCCCCACAGCACAGCTTCCTTCCTAGCTGCAGTATCCCAAGATGTTTGGCTGCCTGATACCGACATTTGGCAGAGGTACGCAGTCTGGGACACGCTCAGAAAACTTCAGGTATGTAGTAGGCTGCTGCTTGGTCTTAGCTGAAATGGCAGAAACCTTATTCCTGAGAGTTTTTAAGGTCAGGCTGGATGGGGCTCTGAGCAACCTCATCTAGTGTGAGGTGTCCTTGCCCATGGCAGGGGAGTCGGATCCTTGAGGTCCCCTTCCAGGCCTGACAGCCCTCTGCTTCTATGAAGTAAACCCCAGGCACATCTGCTCCGGTAAGCTAGGCACGGAGGCAAGCTTGCCTTGTGGCTGGCAGCGCACCTGTGGCTGACACCGACCAGAAAGAGAGCTGCAAGTGTCATTTCTGGTACCAGGGCACAGGAGCAGCCACACAACTGGCGCCCTAAATTCAAGGTAATGCCAGGCTTCTGCTGGTACGTGAGAAGGTCTCCTAGTTCCTCCTCACCATCCTTCTCCCTCCTGAGCAGACAGACAGCTCGACACTGCCATCTCTCTCTGCCGCTCAGATTAGCAGCTCCACTAGGTCTAAAACCAAGACAGACGCTGCTCTGACAAACACCTACCACATCCTCGCAGAAGGCACAACCAGCCACTGGCACGCTCTGAGTCGTCACAGCTCTTTGATGTTTCTATCCACCTTTACTCTGCTGCCCTACTCTCAGCCCAGAATTACAGATTCCTTACTCCAAGGAGGATCCCAGAGCGCGCTCTCTGAGCCAGAAGTGGAGCTTGCAGCCAGCCGGCACTGTGCTCAGACGTGAGCCAGGCAGCAGCTCCCGACGCCCCAGCGCCTCCTGCCAGGCAGAGCACGGGGCTGAGGCACAAGTTCGGATGCACTGCGGCCAAGACACCGCTTTTGGTCCTGCTCTTCACTCAAAGCGAACGAATCTCCTCCTGGCGCTAGAGAAGGGAAGGTGACTGAGAAAAACCTGATCCAGCCACTGACAAGCTGATGTTCAGTATCTGC